>NW_022107431.1:84446653-84456840 GCF_000313985.2 Echinops telfairi | reverse complement strand
CCGGAGTAGAAAGCCTCATCTTTCCCTGAGGAGCAGCTGGTGGTTTCGAGCAGCCGATCTTGCAGCAGAAACCTTGTAACTCGTAACCACTGCAACACCAGGCTTCTTTCATAAAGAATAGGGCATCTGACATCTATTAAAAGTCTAAGCATTCCACGGTGACATTAGGCAAGTTATTACTGCAGAAACTCTGCCATCTAGTGGTCACACATGAACATCAAGCCACTCAGCTTTTGTAGAAGTGTCTTTATTTTGTTTTGTTTTTAAAAGAGAGAATCAGCCAACCCAGTCAGTTTCCCTCTCTGATCACCTCCATATTCCTGCCACCTTGATTTCTAAGGACAGCTATGCAGTACAGAAACGTCACTCCCCCTTATATCTGGCCATTGGGAATCAGAGTCTCTCTCTAGCCAAGGTTGGGTACCTTTACTTTAATACCTTTATTTTGCAAAATATGAGCTTTGGGTGCAATAGCGATTGGGAAATTCAAGCAAGCTATACATCAGGGACAATGGCATGTAGTCTTTAGTCATTTGGCATCCTCCCACATGAAGAACAAACCAAGCACCCCATCTAGATAGAGCCAGGCTGGGGCTCATTCATGTTTGGCATTTAGTCTCGGTCAGAGAAGAAGGCTGGCTCTCATTCTGGACCAGAGCAAGAAGCAGCCGAGGCCAGGGACCCAAACCACCAGGAAGTCATTGCTGACATCCCAGGAGAACCAAGGAAGGGGCTGTGTCTCAGGAAGGGCTCGGGCTTATATGAAGTCTTATGTATTCAAGCATAGCTCACATGTGCCTGCTTAGAGGGGCCGAGGGTCATGGCATCTTCTTTTTTCAACTGTTTTCAGTTGTCAAATTATAAAAGATGGTTTTTGGACAGCTTGGAACTTTCCTTTTAAAGCTGCTCCAGTTTCTATGATCCAAAGGCAGAGAAGGGAAAGGGTAGCTTCTAAAAAAGATACAAATAATCCCCAAAGAAAGATGGTTTCATGATCTTACTAGGCTTCATAAATAGCACATTCCATAATGTAAGAGAGAATATTACACCACTATCCTGTGTAACACAGCCCACAGTACCGATGGTTAAATTATCATGAAGCAGCCAAGAGCAGGGATCCAGTGGAATATGGCTATGAATACCAGGGTAGCAAGATCACCCTCACCCACCAGGGCAACTCTGAGGAGAAGCCTCGGAGCCCTCCTGCCCCTGTGTCCTCAGAGTCATCATGCAGGGCACTACTAGATGCAGCCACTTTTGCTGGGAGTCTTGCAAGGATGCTGAGAAAGGTGCTTAAGCCTATCTTACTGTCCTCTCCACAGACGCGAAAGGAGACTTCCTTCCTGGTACCGAGAACAGCTATTCTTTTCCTCCCCTGTGTTTCCGACAATGTGAACCAGGTACCTGATCGTAAATTGATTTTAATCACTGTCGACCATTTCATGACCTTATGTTTCTGTGGAGAAAGTCTCTCTCTGGCCTTGTCACATTTTCCCCTGTGCTTTTCTGATCCTTTGCTAATTTGTATTGTGAACGGTACATAAAGTACGGTATAGAAACTGCTTAGACTGGCAGTCATAAATACACAGAACAAGTGACCACCTCCTCGCTAGCAGAGCGTTGACCTATCCTATCCGTTCCAACTCCCACTACCCTAATTCTCAACTCCATTTTCTTTCCAGTTTAAAGGCAGCAATTCTCTGCTGTCTAGTCTTTCCTCCATCCTCTAATCCATTCTAACTTGACCATGAGATTGGGTCACTACTATCTACAGGCTAAAACCCTCACGTTAGTCATATTCAAGTTCTTTCACTGTCTGGATCTGGTCTACCTTTCCAAACATATCTCCCTTACACAGCCTACCCGCCAGGCAATTCTGCTAGAATTTAGCACCGTTATGATTACTAAAGTGGTCATGGATTTCATTTTAATTGTATCCACAGTCAAGCTGCAAGGAAACAGCGGTCAAGACTTCCAAAGAGGACTGCACTGGGAAAATCTACTACGAAAGAGCTCTTCACAGTGCAAAAAGAACATCGATGTCACTTTAAGAACTAACGTGCACCTGACCCAAGCGGCTGTCTTTTCAATCGCCTCCTCTGGGTGTGAAAGTTCAACACTGATTAAGGAGGACGAGAAAAGAAGTGACGTGTTTGAATTATGGTGTTGGTGAAGAATACGGCAAGTACTGTGGACTGCCAGGAGAACAAACAAATCTATCTTGGAAGATGGACAGCCAGGATGTTCCTTGGAGGTGAGGCTGGTGAGCCTTTGTCTCACATACGTTGGACATGTTATCAGGAGAGACAAGTCCCTGGAGAAGGACTTCAGGTTGAGTCAAGTTGGAGTGAAAGAGGAAGGTCCTCGCGGAGAGGCACTGATGACGGGCCCCAACACAACAGAAGCGAGGCTGGCACCGGGCCCTGCAGTGTTTCGTTCTGTTGCGCACAGGGTTGCTCTGGGTCGGAACTGACTCGAGGACACCTGGTAACACAATCATTGATGGCTCACTCTCCCATAGCAGACAGTAGCTCCTTAAGTGGCCCCTTGCTTTTCTGCCCTGGCAAGTGACACATCGCAGACGCTCGGGCAGGCTTTAGCGGGTGATTCTGCCAGTTGCTTTTATGATGGTTACACATAATGTCAATATGAGGCGTTGGTCCCAAAGCATCTCCTCCTAACCATTATGGTTGCATGCGAGGCTAGTCTGTCTGTTGTTATTGTCCAGAAGTCTACGGTGATGTCACAAGCTTTGACGCCGACTTTATAGCATCTTTAATAGGCATAATCTGCCTCCTCTGTTTGCCATTGATTCACCTGAGCCCATGAGTCCAAAAAGACTCAGCAGCCAACCATTACGAAGAGTTCATTACATGGTCCCTAAAGTGCCTGACAGCAAACCTGTCTGCCTTAGTCAGTCCTTCCAGGCACGCAAAGAATTATCTTCATCAGCTCTGAGCTGAGTGGCGCCTACGTGGTTGGGAACATCAGCATTACACAGCATTTCGAGAAGAATAAGAATTTTAAAGTTATTGTGTCAACTGTCCTTTGTATCAAAACACTGTAGCACTTATTGTACTTCCTATTCCCACAAATGTCTACTTTCCTTATAAGTCAGATGCTGTCAAATTTTTCACAGCAACAAGTCATGGGTGTAAAGGCTCTACTCTGTAAATTCTTACTATAAAAAGCAGACAACAAAGCTCCCTAAATCCTTTGCTGACAAGTCAATTCTACACATAGTGACCCTATAGGACAGAGTATAACTGCCCAAGGCTGTTAATCTTCACAGAAGCAGACTGCACACATCTATCTCCCACACAGCAGCGGATGGATTCAAACCAATTTTCTGGTGAGTAGCCAAGTGCTTTAACCACTGTGCCATCAAGACTCCTTAGTCTGTAAACCTTAAAAACCTAGGAGTGAGAATCACGTCTTTAAATGCCACTTAAGACACCTGAGACAGTCCCACACAAACGTAGTGGTTGAACCATTTGGCTGCTAACTACAAGGTCTACCAACTACTCCCAGTTTAAACTCACCAGCCACTCAGAGAAAGAAAAGGCTGCCTGCACCTATAAAGATTTGCCATCTCAGAAACCCCAAAAGGAGCAGTTATTTCCTATCCTGTAGGATGCTTATTACTCAACTCAATGACAGTGGGTTTGGTTTTTGATTTATAATATGAGGCAGTTTCAAAATATTTTTGGCAAAATGAAGCCAAAATAATTTTTTTTTCTGTGAAGATTTTGAAGTCTCTTTGGGAGTATAACACGAGACTAAAGACATTACTTTAAATCCAAAAGCATGTTTCTATCTTTCTATAATTTTTCAAAGTAGTTCCTATGAAGTTTACATTTGCATTGCTTTTCTTAACTATGAGTTTCGGCATGTTCAACTTACTCCATTCTGAATACCTAGCAGTTGTTGGACGATTAACATAAAGCATTCGACAATTAGTGTATAATTGCCCGCATCACATCTCTGGCTTTCCCATCCACCTGCACCAGGGGAGCAGACTTCACGAGGGACCAGAGTTGCTTAAATGGCTCCTAGACACATGCTTCTGTAGGGACTGGAATTGTCATCACCTACCTAATAAATAACTGCAATTAGCGCTTTTTAAACTGGGGTTAATGGTACAAAAGCAGATGCTAATTAAAAGATCATTACTATCAAGGAGTAATAAAGCAAAGCCTATTAGGGTCATATCAGGAACACAGATTTGCTGACTGGAGACAATACAGAGACTATAAAGTAGTTATCTTTGCGGCTGTCATGAACTGAAAATTTCTGCATTCATTAATGCAAGAAGAGATTAGCACTGTGACCCTACCTTCCAACTGACTCATAGGTTTCCAGATGTATCTGGTTGACTGCCCCCTTTTCAGGAATTTTTTTTTTTTTTACTCTGCCTCTTAGCAATGAAAATCTTTTTGCCCATAATCCAAAGATAAAGTGTAGGTATCTATTGCAACTCCCCTGGATACCACCAGGGGGTGGTGATGCCCAGTTGGGAAACACTGATCGGGCTTAATAAAGTTCATACACAACGGCTGGTAACAAGTTGTGTTATCAAAAGTCAGCTTCACATTTCCCACTCTAACAGGTACTCCAACCCCACTCTAACCTCTTTTCGGCTCCTTCTCTTTCAGTTCTGATTGGAGAGATTTCTTTTATGACGCTAGTGGGTTTGGTTTTGAGTGGGGTATGTATAACTTGATTCATCATTTACAAGTCTTTGCCTGGGTTTCCTATCAGGGTAATAATGCTTTCCTTTCTTCCTTGCAAATTTTGGCTAGCAGATTCCATTAAGCCTAAATTTGAAGTTCACTTCCTCCAAGAATCTTGTGTTTTCTCACCCCTTAGTTTTCTAGTTCTAGTTTGTTTATAGTTTTTATGTCCCAACTTACAAAAGGATTGTGTTCTAAAACTATTTTAAGGTGACATACTCATTATCCTATAAACATTATAAATCTGATTTCATAACTGTATCAGACCCACTGTTTATCTGGTCATAGGACCAGTGTGGTGCAGTGAACTACTCAATAGTTTAGCCATTGTCTTCATTTCGCCTACCAACTGACTGTGTACATCCAAGCAAATGTGAGGTGGTTTAGTTCTCAAGATAAGTCCCTGAAAGTCAGTTTCACCCACTGACTTATCGCACTTTGGGAAAAAGATCAAAAAGGGCCCCCCTAACCACACAGGAAAAACGGGGCGAACCGCTGTGTTTCAAATGAGTTCAAAGGAGCACTGACAGCGTGATGAGGTTGTCTGACACACAATGTTCATTTTCCTGAAGCGCAGATTGTGGCCTTGGGTGGCAAGGACTATTGAGAAAAAGCAGGTTCAATGAGGAAGAGACGGTGGTTAGCGAAGTTTTGCAGATCCCAAAGGGACTTTGCAGGGTTTTTGTTGATATCTGATCTCGATGATCATTACTTCAAATTTCACATCAAAACCTCTGGCTAGCCTCCCCCCAGACAAACATAGCCCCCACTTTTCTCTCTCTCTCTTTTTTAACACTGCAAAAAAGGTAATCTATTTACAGAAAAATGATTTAAAGACATTATGGTTTTCTTTACAAACAGATGTAAGAATAGGAATTGCCCACTTTTTAAAAACTCTACATATTTATCTTCAACATTTCAACCCTCCACTATTATTACAATCCACTGAACTGCCCATTCAAAGGCAACCCCACCCCCACCCTCACATGGCTCTCCAAATAAAGCTCCATCACTTCTTCATCAACTGCAGCCCTGGCTCTCCTGGAAAGTCTCTGGGCACAAGTCATAAGAGGTTTGGGGCCTGCAATGAAAACAACCCCAACTAGATCAACTGTGGGAAGGCTGGAAAGGATCAAGGAAGAGGAAGGTACGTGATGAAAGGTGGGCATTGTCCTCTGGTGATCCAAGTCCGGAAGACAAGAGGGAAATAATATATTCAGAATAAGGTGAGGATGTGTTTGGCTGGAAAGAAAACCCCTGCTTGTGGGAATAAGGACAGTAGAGAACAGAAGAGAAGAGTCAGTGCAGGACTCTCACCTCGAGGGACAAACCAGTGTCCCCCCAGTTCTGGGGCTGCCACCGAGGTTACCCGAGTTCGAAGTGGTGAGGCTGGAAAGAGCAAGCCCCTGTACAACACTCCGCACTCCAAAAGGTCTGAAGGATGAGCAGCATCCACGGGCTTGAGAAGTGAGTGGTCCTGAGCTTTGAGGTGAGCATCAAGGTATACCATGCCTCTGTAGGTCAAAGCCCGTTGAACCTACATGGCAATTTCACATGATTCAACCTAGTATGATTTTGTGAGTGTTTGTATTCAGGTTTTGTGAACACATATTTTCTCTTCAATTCAATTACAGGCTTTTTGAGAGCTAAGAACCATATCATCTTCAATCCTTGAAACTTATATTCAAGTAGGTATGAAATAAAATCCACCTCCCTCCAATCGGGGAATAAAGTAAAATATAGCGAGGGCACCCACCCACCCATAGCATTGACTGATTGAGAAAACAGGCTTCCAGCACTAAAAGTTGAGTCACGAAACCACAAAGCATTCTGTCCAAAGAAAATATTTATTTTGTTTAACAGGATTTTAAATTAGGGAGTGTTATCTCTCATCAGGTAGAAGGAGGACTAATGAGTCAGCAAGCTCCACTACGCAGGAGGTCTGGATGGCCGCACTGCCCAGAGCAGTGGGAACTTTCACAAGCCTTGACTCTGAAAACCAGGCCCAGTCTAACGGAAAGAAAGAGCAATTCTATTAGTTTTCCATACTTCTTTGATAATAAACTTTAAAGATATTGTCAATCGTTCAAAGAAGAAATAGAATAGTACTGGATCATGGTAAGGCAGATGAAAGTGCTTCTGAAAATTTTAAAAATATACCACAAATAAACAAATCCATTGCTACTGAATCTATTTCTCACCAAAGTGACCCCATAGGGTCTACAAAGCTATAAGTCTACACAGCAGCAAATGGCCACACATTTGTTCCTTGAACCATGACCTTTTGGGTTAGTAGCTAAGCACTTTAACCACAACACCACCAGGTCTCCTGAAGGAGACTGTTAAGAGTTCCCCCTATTTAGGAAACATTCCTATTCATTGGGAGATATATTGATACTGCGGTTGCAACAATGGGCTCAAACATAAGATCAATTGTGAGGACGGTGCAGGGCCAGGCAGTGTTTTGTTCTGTTGTGCACAAAGTCACTATGGATTGGAACCAACTAATGGCACCTAACTAAAACAACTGGTAATATTTCTAACACAATCCTTTTATTTTTAATTTTTAAAAATTTCTGGTTACTGTATATAGTCGAGTATAAACTGACCTGAATATCCACTGAGGAACCTAATTTTACCACAAAAACTACATTTAAAATATGCTGAAAAACTCAGCTTATACATGAGTATACACAGTATTTTTTTTCAAAATCCATTGTTTAATTACCAAGTTTCCTAGTGACAGCTCATGTATGCACTTAAAATAACAGCATATCAACGTATCTCACATGTTTTTAAGAAACACATATAGGTTTACTATTCATCTGGTGGCAGGACCAGTGTGCTGGCATACTCAGTATATCCCTTCTAGCCACTGCTTCTGTAATTCCTGCCAGATGACTGGGCAGAACTATGCAAGAGTGAAGTGTATGCGGCCCACCTGGGGAATGGATTTTCTATTTCCACTACTCTCACTGCCATCAGGTGAATGCCAACTCACAGCAATCCTACAGGGTAGGGTAGAACTGCCCCTGTGAGTTTCTGACACTGTAACGCTTTACAGGAGTAGAAAGCCTTGTCTTTCTCTTACCTTCCTGGCCAACCCATACTCCTGAGCACAGTCTCTGAGTTCGTGTGGCCACTGCGATTTATTACCGAACAAAAGAGAGGAGTAGAGAGCCACAGGAGAGACAGAGACAGAACTGATAACGAAGGTTGGAGGGTGGAAGCAAGAGGGACCTCTGCCTCAGAAGGGTTGGCCTTGGGCTGAAGCTCCCCACTTGTGCAGTTAAGAGACCTACAGACACTGTCCACAGGTTATTTTTACAATCAGTCAGGGGCAAAGAGATGACGTTTGATAGTGGCCCCTTTTCCTACTTCCTCCTCCTCCTGCCTTCCTCTCTCTTCCTTCCTCATTTGTTAAATTAATTGGCCTCTTGGAGACCTCTGGGTGTCGGGATAGAGCTGCACTCTATAGGGCTTTCAATGGTTGACTGGTCAGAAGTAAATGATGAGGTCTTTTTTATTCTTATTATTTACTTTTTATTGTGATTTGGGTGAAAGTTTACAGGGACAATTTGTCTTCCCTTCCACTATCTGGACACAATTTGTTTCAGGACATTGGTTGCAGGACTCTTCGCATGTCCTCCCTGTAGCTATCATTTCCATCTGTCCTTCTGTTCTATTATCCCGTCCTGCCTTCTGAGCTGTGCTCCTGGGTAAAGCCTGCCATTTTTATCACACGTGGTTGATTTTTCCAGGAGATTGCACATCCCCGGTGTCACTGTCCATACCTCATATGGCTGCCCATGGTTTGGCTGAAAGTTGAGCCTGTATTTCCCGGTTTGAAGAGCGACTGGGGGCCATAGCCTTGAGGGTTCCACTAGTCTCTCTATCACACCATACGTCCTGTCTTTTTTTTAATTTAATTTTGTTCCACCTTTTTCTTCCATAACTCAGAAACTTCTATTGTTTTTGTTTTTTATCCCAGAGCAGTCGGTTTGGGTCGCCAGGTACTAATCTAGTGCTTCTGGTCTGAGGTTCGTGTCTGCTGAGCTCTGCGAGGTCCATTTGTCCCAACAGGCTTTTCTCCTAAGACACGTATGGGTGGGCTTGAACTTCCAGTCTTTTGGTTAGCATCCACACATTAACCAGGGATGCCCTCTCACCCTTAGCTCTCTGCTTTCTCTCCCTCTGCTTCTTCACTCTGGGTTCCAGGGTTGTCTTGTGATTCCATATCAATTATTATACAGAAAAGGGCACTAATAAAACTAAGACACATGAAAGTATTAGTTACATGTCTTACTCTGCTGAGGTGACCACACATTTTAATAGAAGACTTGTGGGAGAGGACAATTCTCTCACTGTCATACAGAAGTGCGCATGTAACTGGCCCTTCTGCAGAGCACTTTGGCAAGCCCTGCAGCTGGCAAAGAGAAGGGGAAGAGATCCTGCACTCCAAACACCCTACGTGTCTGAGCATGAAAAAGATGCTGCTGAAAACCCTGAGATAAAGTCGAGAACAATGAGAGCAATGAGAGGGAACCTCTGGGTGCAAAGAGAACTCTGTGTCTCCGTGTCGCCCATCCCCTTAAATGCTGGCGATGTAACGCTCTATATCAAAGCTGAAAGCGTTAGATGTAAAGTGATAGATCATGACCAAAATACAGGATGGGAATTGACTGCCTAAGATTAAACGCCAGGGAAGAAATAACTGGAGATTATATGACGCATTTTTAAGATATATTTTTATAAGAAGTTAAGGACAATGACAAGAAAATGTTTTCAATAAAGAGACCCAATAATTGGTTAAGTATTGGGTAAAGAGGCTATAAAATAGTTGTAAGAAAAGTAGCAAGATTAATTAAATGGGCACAGGGGAAGAACAATTTTCAAAAGAAGAAGTTATTTCCCCCCAAATCACTAGTCATCGAAATATGCAAATTAGATGAACAGTGGCTACAGTTTAAAAATTGAGACTGCTCTGTGCTTTCATACACTATTTTTTATTCCCTTATCTTTCATATCCATTTTTCCGATACACTTTTTGAAGGCCCCATCATGGATTATTTGGGGATCATTCATTGCAACAGTCTCAGTAATCAGTTTATTAATACTTATCAAGAGACATAAATATGTTAATATACTATACTTTGGAAATCTACTTCTATGAAATAATCCTGAGGAAATAATAAAAGAATCATTTTCAAATTCACTTACAAAGATATTTACACTGGTGTTAGTCATAATAACTAAAGTTGCAAACAACTCAAACCACTCAGGTAATGATTACGAAATCTCACCTTTTCCATAAGTCACAGGGGCAAACTTGTGAGAAAAAAACTAGAGTGAAAATTGCATGTCCTTGGGCCTCCACTCAAGTACTCCCTCAATGCAAGAATACTTTCTTCTATTAAATTGGCATTCTATGATGCTCACCTTCCCGACACAACC
>NW_022107431.1:84411467-84445672 GCF_000313985.2 Echinops telfairi | reverse complement strand
GTGTGTATGGATTGGGATAACAGTTGTATGAGCCCCTAATAAAATGTTAAAAAAAATTAAAAAATAAAATAATTTAAAAAAAAAAGAAAATTGCATGTCCGTTACGTTAAATGTCTAAAGATTGCACTAAAAGGAAAAGCAGGTTTCCTCCACCCCCTGAAAGCAGAGATTGTTCCTTTGAAACCTTTCGTACAGTGAAATGGCATCAACCGAAGAAACAATTCCCATTCCTTTCTGTGGAAAAGCCATTGCCCATTCCAGCCGCCCAAAATACCAAGCAAATCATACGAAATAGCTCACAATCCCAAACTAACACTAGCATATAGCAAAAGCAGGAAGGGCCGAGGAGCACACAGCCTACGCACGCAGCAGAACGAACGCACGGACGGCGCGGTTCCCAGGGAAACGCGATGCTCCGGGTCCATGCTGCCTCGTTAATGGCTCCTTCCAAGCAAATTCTAGTTTTGCTTTTGCTTTTCACCTTTTTTTGGAGGAGGAGAAGTAGTAGTGGTGGTGGTGAATGACCAGTGTCCTCAAATGTTAGCAGTGGTGATGCCTGGCTAGCGGGATTCTGAGCGAGTCCTCGTCTTTTCTCTTTTCCACAGTCGGCACACATTCTCTTAGAATAACAAAAGTATTTACTCAAAAAGTTTTAAAACTCTTAATAGGCACCTCAAACCAAAATCAAACCCACTGCCGGCAAGTTGGCTCTAACAGGCTCCTTGGGGACATTTAAATAAGGGTGGTTGAGCGGCAGTGTCAGAAAGTGAAATCCCCATGAAGGAGTAGCCTTTCTACATAAGCTAACAAGATACTAATGCACCTATCAGTCCCCATTTCTTCTTCCCAATTCCTTAGGCCTATAATTCTCCACCTGGCCTTTGGAAGCCCCCAGGATGGTGTCAGTTATTTCATGTGCAGGTCACACAGTGTTTTCCTTTAATGCTTTCCAAGTCATTGTTGGTTTTTAAAAGTTGGAACTTCACTCTGTTTGAGGCCATCTATATCTGCTATGGCATTTTTCAAAGAATTCCAAGGCGAAGTAGAGTGAGTGAGGGCCAAGAGAGCACAGAGTTGATGAGAGGAACACTGTGCCTAATTCCAAATCATTGAGGCTATTTTAACCAGGGGTCGGGGAGCAAACGACAAAAGTGTACGCATACTTCCTTTCACGGCTTCCTGTTTTTAAGTGCTCTGTATCTTTTCATTCCTCCTATATCGTCCTTTTGTGGAGCCCTGGTGGTACAGTGGGTAAGTGTTCAACTGCTAACCGAAGGTTGGTGGTTCAAATCCAACTGCTCAGCAGGTGAGCGATATGGAAGGCTGCTTCAGTAAAAACTATATCCTCGGGAACCTTATGGGACAATTCCACTCAGCTTATAGGCTTCCTATGAGTTGGAATCAGCTCTATGGCAACAGAGCTCCTTTTATGGAATCCTGGTGGCACAGTGGTTAAAGCACTTAGCTGCTAACTGAAAGAATGTTCAAACTCACCAGTGATTCTGTGGGAGAAACAAAATTCCTGCCTATTTATTTCCATGAAGATTACAGTCTGGGATGCTCTATGGGGTACTTTTACTCTGTCCTTCCCTGTCCCTAGGCTTCAGCCTCGACTAGATGGCATACAACAGTAGGATAGCTCCCTTAGGCTATCCACACAAATTTTATGGAAAAATAAATCAGTAAAGCCATAAAATGACACTGGTAGAGATGAAACAAGTAAATCTTTCCTCTTTCACACGATCCTAGATAAAATAGCTTTATTTCTCACTCTATAGTTATTTGGATCAAACGTTGAGAAACTATGGCCTGTTTTTATAAAGAAACACGTATTAGTGTAGGCGTATAATAGCTGAGTGTCTATTGCTGCTTTGGTCCTACGATGGCAACACTGAGAAGCTGTAACAGAGACTGTATATCCACAAAGCCTGAGTCCTTCGCAAAAGAGTCTGCCAATACCTGTCTTAGATCCTAAACTCAACCAGCTTGTTTGATAAGGGGTCCTCAGTTCGCACTTGTATAGCCTTCATCTAAAGCAAAGCAAACCCACTGCCGCGGAGCCGGCTCTGAACTTTACACAGGGTTTCCGAGAAGCCCTGGTGGTGTAGTGGTTACAGGTAGAGCTGCCAACCGCAAGGTCAGCTGCTCAAAAATCCCCCGTGGCTACACGGGTGTTCGACTCTTATAAAGGATTACAGTCTCCGAAACCCAAAGTGGGTACTTCTACCCGGCCCTATACGGTCGCTATGAGTGAGAATCGACTTGACGGCCGTGAGCTGTTCTTTTTTCCCCCTTTCCTGTGATAAATCGCAAAAGGCACACCACGTCCATAGCAAGTCTCTGGTCCAAAGTCAGCTTTCCCACTCTGTGGGCTGGGAAGCCCACCACCCTGTGTGCTTGGTTCTCATTCGGCTGCTCAAGCTCAACCACGTTCCTGTCCACCTCCGGGGGTGTAGCTCCTCATCACCGGGACGAAGGAGGTTCAGCAGGAGCCACATGCTGCCCTTCCCTCTTGGCTCTTCTTTCTTGTCTAACCCTGGAGAGTGTTGCCATGTGAGAATCCCCGGGCCATACTGCTCAGTCCTATTAGGCTGTTCTGAGTCAGAATCTACTTGCTGACACTGAGGTTTAAAATGTTTTTTTTACTTTCACTTTTTGTTTTGTTTTGTTTGTTTCTGAAGCTACATTGTTTTGGAGGCCACCAACGTCACAGGCGCAGACAGCCTCATCTTTCTCTTCACGCAGGAGGAAGAAGCACCCCTCCAACCCACCAAAGATGACCAGATCACTATACAAAAGAACGAAACTTCAGTTGACCTGCATCTGGATACGTTCAAATGCATGATAATCTGTGCTCATACAGAATTTATGTGCAGATCAAAGTTTGAATAATTATCCTATTCACTTGAGAGACATAATTAGTGGGATAAGAAATAGTATGTGATTGTTTCTGTGAAATATAAAATGTTTTGTGCAGAATAGATAAATCCTAGGCGTTTAGTGGAAGCATGCCAGGAATTGAATTAGGGGCCAAGATGAGAAAGGCTATTGAGCACTTAGTGGGTCCCATTACCCAGGATCCTGCTTAAAAAAAAAACAAAGAAACTCCCTGTTATTGAGTCCATTCTGACTCACAGCTACCCAATAGGGCAGGATAGAACTGCCCCTGTGAGTTTCCGAGACGGCAACTCTTTACGGGAGTACTGTCTTTCTCCTGAGGAGCAGTTGGTGGTTTCGAACTGCTGATCTTTTGGGATCGTAGCCCAACTTGTAACCACTTCACCACCAGGGCTCCTGGATTCTATGAAAGCACTTCACTAAAATAACGCCTACATTTGAATTAGTGTATTGCACCCTTGAACATCAATGATTTCAGCCCTCCCAGTAACCTGAAGATTGCCCCTCTGACATGCTCAACTTGCTGTAGGTTGGATACTGAGTATCTTCAGTTTTGCACCTCCCAGTAGCTTATGGTACAGAGAATTTACACCGAGGGCAAGAGAGCAGTGAAGCCGAAAGGAGGAGAGAGGGGAAAGGCAGAAGCCTTGTTCTTGTGATGAACTGCCTTCAAGTTGGTCCCCAGCACATGGCAATGCCAAGCACGAGACTGGACTGCTGGGACTCCTGGTCTCTCCCTGATCAGGTTGTCAAAAGTGGATCACCAAGGTTTTCTATCTTAGTCTGGAAGTGGTGCTGAGACCTGTTCGGCATCACAGCAGCACAGAAGCTTCCGCTGTCAGGTGGGTGGGGCTGGGCCCGGAATGGAATGGGATCTGAGTAGGAAGGAGAATTACATTTCCCAATTTTTTTTCTCACACTCGACAACACATCCACACAGTGTTTTTCCATTTTCCCTGTAAGCATTGCTCTATTTAAAGTGAGTGGGCAGAATCATGCGGAAGACAGCAGTGAAGTACACAGAAGGGTAGAAGTGTCTGAATGTAACGGAGATTCATCTCCTACGGTATCTAGGTTTATTTGAATATTTCATTCTTAAAGAGCTTTTATGAGGGCAAGGGGCATCTAGAAGACAGCGATGATTATGCCCCGTTATAGTTTTATGTTTTGGTTTATTAAGGACATGTGTTTTATGAAGAACAAGGGACAGGGGCGGGAACAGGGAGAGAGGAGGGATGTTTCTTGGGGAGGCAAGAGGAGTAAGGAGGGAAAAAGAACCACATACATAGAGGGCTAAATAGGACATTGTTTTTTATTCCATTTCTTGAGATAGGCTGTGTAAATATATGTTTCTTTAAAAAAAATAATCCCTCGAGATTCCTCATCCCTCAAACCTAAATGGTGATCTGAGTGGCTTTAAAAAGTGGGGAGGCACATGGAAGAAGCACACCAGCCTGTGTGATCACCAGGTGTCAAAGGGATCAGGGATCAGGCAGCAAAGTACAAAAAATAAAATCACTGTAAATGAGGTCGAGTACAGATTGGGGACCCAAGACTCATCTGTAGGCAACTGGACATCCTCTTACAGAAGGGTGGCGGGGAGGAAACAAGCCTGTCAGGGTGCAGTGTAGCAATGATGAAACATACAATTTTCCTCTAGATCCTAAATGCTTCCTTCCCCCACCCCCACTATCATGATGCCAATTCTGCCTTACAATTCTGGCTAGACCAGAGGATGTACACTGGTACAGATAGGAACTGGAAACACAGGGAATCCAGGGCAGATGACCCCTTCAGGACCAGTGCTGAGAGTGGCGATACTGGGAGGGTGGGGTGGAAAGGGGGGACCGATTACAAGGATCTACATATAACCCCCTCCCTGGGGGATGGACAACAGAAAAGTTGGTGAAGGGAGACATCGGACAGTGTAAAAGATGACAAAATAATAATAATTTATAAATTATCAAGGGTTCAGGAGGGAGGGGGAAAATGAGGAGCTGATACCAAGGGCTCAAGTAGAATGCAAATGTTTTGAGAATGAGGATGGCAACAAAAGTACAAATGTGCTTGACACACTGGATGTATGTATGGATTGTGATAAAAGTTGTATGAGCCCCAATAAAATGATTTTTTTAAAGGTGGGGCGGGGAGAAAAAATTGAACCGAACTTGGAGTCTTTAGTGACAAACATGTTCATCTCAAACAAACAAAGAGCATCCTGGCACTTACAGCACTTACATATAAAACAGAGCCTTGCCCATTAAGCCCTGTAATCTAGCTGATGTCTTGGCAAGCAATGCAAAGAAACCACTCCGACAACAACATTGTGGGGGGATAAGTCATCATGTCATTCCCACCCACTGGCAGCATCTGATTTGGTGAGGCTTTCACAGACCCATATCAGCTCACGATGCTTACTGAATTCCCAAGGAGTCAACCAATCCTCCACATGGTATGTGCTGGTGAGGACAGAACCATTGCAGGAGCGTCTAGACAATCACTATGACAAAACCAAATAAAGACAACACACCACAACCCCCTGTGGCAAGTTTTGCCTGTAGCTTCCTTCCTCCATGGTATAACCTCCCCGCAACTGGTACCCTGTTTCCCCGAAAATAAGACAGTGTCTTATATTAATTTTTGCTCCCAAAGAAGTGCTAGGTCTTATTTTCAGGGGATGTCTTATATTTCTATGAAGAAGAATACGGTACACATTTATTGTTTATTGTTTTATTAAACGAGACCTCGCACTTCCTGTCTACTCCAGCTGCGCTGTGGACAACAGTGAGCTGCGCGGCGGTGCCCACCGCTACAGACCAGAATCCCGAGTTACGAGTTACGGTAGCTTCAGGGAGCCTTATTTTTGGGGAGGTCTTATTTTCGGGGGGTGCCTTATATTTCAGCGAGAGGCAAAATTGTAAGTAGGTCTTATTTTCTGGGGATGTCTTACTTTCGGGAAAACAGAGTAGGAAGAGACTATGTTTAAAATAGACTAGGAATAAAACAGGACCCATTGCCATTTAAGCTTGTTGTATTTGTTTAACTAGAAGAGGTCATTTGTTTGCCCATCTGGATCTAAAATCATATCATCTGAGAGTGCATCTTAGACATATTTCCCATAATGGTTTGGGATCAGAATTGTGTAGTTTAGAAAGACTACGTGAACAAAGTCCCCAGAGAAAACAAAAGCTTAACACCCATTTATGTCACACATAGGAAGGCTGTTGACTATTTAAGCAGTTTATTCCAGAGTGGGGTTTAGGAAACTACAAGACAGAGAACTAATGGACACATTTTAAGGAGGCCAGTGGGGTAGTGGTTACAAGTTAGGCTGCTAACCTCAAAGTCAGCAGTTTGAAACCACCAGCCACTCGGAGGGAGAAAGATGAGGCTTTCTACTCTCATAAAGAGTTACAGTCCAGGACCCCACAGGGGCAGCTCTGTTCTGCCCGACAGGATAGCTGTAAGTTGGAATTGACTTGTTGGCAGGAAGTTATTCTCCAAATATGGGCCCCAACCATGTCCCCTTTTCCTACACTGCCTCTGCTCCTCACATCAAGAAAGGGAGGTGCAGCCCTCTTTGGCTGCCTTGTAAGAAGTGCAGCCACGTTTTGAGACATTGAAACAGGTTCAGGAAAGTGACTGGTTAGAAAATATTACTCTCTTCGTTTATTTCCAGGCCTACAAAATGTATGTTTTGTTTTAAGGTGAAACTTTATTGTGCATTTAAAAGAAGAAAATTCTCTGTCTGTCTTCATCTTCTTGTGTGGCCACCCGTCCCTCTGTCTCTTCTCTCTAGCTCTCCTCTCCTTTGCTTACTTTTCCAATTCTCTCATTACTCTGTCTTCCAATCTCCCCTCATCCTGCCCCTTTTCTTCTCATTCCATTCTGAACAGCCGGGCAGGTTGTTAACGCTAGTAAAACCTGTTCATCGAACCCCCCACCCACCCACACCCATACCAAAAAGAGGAAGTGCAACAGCGCCGTAGAAAGGACACCTGGAGAGAGACAGTCCATGAGCCTGTTGGAGAACCTTGGGACCAGGCACTGACTGACCCCTGTGGAAGTGCTCCAGCTGCTCCCAGGGACTCACGCCGCTCCAGCTGGGTCAGCAGGCCTGTGACGGAGGAGGCATCTCAGACTTTACAATCATATTACGTGGAGCAGAGGAACATCCACCTCACATCCCTGTAAAATTCCAGGTGTACAGATTCACGAGGAGCAATAAAATGATGATCATTTTAGGTCGTTAAATTTGAAGTCGATGCGCGGCAGCAACAGAAAAGTGAAACAGTCCAACCGTGGCAGAGCCTTTCCAAAGGGTCTGCGTGGTTGTCTCTGTGTCTCCCTGGGTCATTTCTCATGGAAACCCCCACGGAAACCCCATGTGCTCTAAGAATGTATGAGGTAGAAAAAGCAGAAAAGTTGAGGGAGGATTATTTTAAAATAGTATATATTTTCTAATCAGGCTCTCATTATTTTTAAATGAATAAAAAGCGGTTGTTCTCAAGTGCTATCAAGTTGGGCTGCCTCATGAGAAACGCAGCAACACTTTGAGATATTGACCCCGGATCAGGAAAGTGACTGCCTCGAAAATATTACTCTATTCCTAAAAACATGTTATGTTTTTCTGTTTTTATTTAAGATGGAATGGTGACCCCGTGCAACAGAGCCAAAGTGCTCCATAGGTTTTTCTTGGCAGCTTGATCGCCAAGTCTTTTCTCACATAAAGCTGCTTCGGTGGTGGGTTCAGACCAACAACCTTGTGGATTGCAGACGAGCGCTTAACTGTTGCACCACCAGGGCTTCTTAGGGAAGAACAGATAAAGAATCAAGTCAGTAGTCCTAAACCCCCAAGGTAATGCTAGTTTAATAGTTACGTCTACCTTTTATTGATGACTAGAACCTTGGTGGAATAGTGGTTTTGCACTGGGCTGCATTCCGGAAGGTCTGCAGTTCGAAACCACCAGCCCCTTCAGTGGAGAAAGACAGGGCTTTTTACTCCCGTAACAGGTACAGTCTCAGTAATTCAAAGGGGGCAGTTCTACCCTGTCCTATAGTGTCACTATGAGTTCACCGGAACTCTATTGCAGTGAGAGACTGTATCCTCTGTACTGAGCCTAGTGCTGTACATCCACTGTCCTACTTAATCCTCACAACACACCTGAAATAGATAATGTTACCTGCATTTCATATGATGAGGAAACGGAGGCTCAAAGAGAGTAAGGTGACCTAAGAAGCCCTGGCAGTGCTATGGAATAAACACTGAACTGCTACACCTAAGGTCCCTGGTTCAAACCCACCAGGCAGTCCTGTAAAGATTTACAATCTCAGAAACTCAACACAAGGTCATGATGAGTTGGAGTTGCCCCAAGGCAGCGGGTTTGGTTTGAAGGTTACACAACTGGTAAACTGAACTCATTCAGCTACTTATTAGACTATACAGCCTCCAATAACAGTAAAATAGTTTATCTGATGTTCAGAGAGGAAAGTATTCCACAGTAAAAACAGCAAAACCTAAAAATCAGGTTAGTAACTCAAAAGTATTTTTAAATGCAATCTGACATCCACTTGCATATTTGATCATCTGATGCTGTATAATCGGGGGAGGGGGCTACAGGAAAGTTGCTGGTACACTATACAAACATTGAAAGTATGTACAATTAGTGATTCCCCTAAATGTTTGTTATAGAAAAGGGAGGGATAACCATGTGATTTCTGATCGATCTTGCTCAAACCTCCATGAACAGTAGGAGCATTTGGTGTGTCCTCACCCTCTGCTGCCCTGCGTGTCTCGCCTATTTTTCCCTTCTTTCTAAAACACACACCCACACCCGCCCTCGCCTCCCCCTCTCGCCCCCCACCCTCCCAGCACATGACATCCCTTTATTACTCAGAGGGCCCAGCCCACATGCCCTCAATTAGTAAGACCATACACTGCAATAAATTTCACACAGAGCTGGAAAATTAAAGAAATATTTTTTTTCCAAAAGATACATTTTTCAGACCTTCAACCCTGCTAGCTCTACAACATGGTTTTCTAAACCAAAGAGTCGAAAACACTAACCATCCCCCAAGAGAGAAAATTGTCTTGCCTCTAGAGCCTCAATGAGCAAACTGCTTTCACTAAAGATCAGAGGAAAGGATACTAGTTTATCTGATAAAACATTGAAGGAGAAGCCATCACAACACCTGGTCTGTTTCTCCCACAAAGAAGGTTCACAGCCTCCTCGCTTTACCAAATTCTGCTGGACTTTCGGGATGCTTTGACGCAGGGGAAGGACAATGAACTAAAGGACTGATGTATGCTTGTCTCATGACAAACGGTTTCTTTGTGTCCTTAGAGAACAAGGATAATCTGATTTGGAATCAGAAAACCTAACAGAAAATACAATCTCTATCACTTATAACTGTATCACCTTGCTCAAGACAAGACATTTAATCTCTCTGATTTTCAGATTGCTTATCTGTACTATAAGAATGACGATATGACGTGTCACAGGTTGTTTTAAGAACTGAATGAGAGAGTACTTGTGAAGGCACTTTGTAAACTACAAAATACATTTCAAATTTTCATTATTATACATTCTTTTACTTTTGAGTCAAATAATGCTATATATTACCTGTACTATATGTTAATTGGACTACTTTCAACTTTCCTAAGATAACATACTATATATGATTATACATTATAGTTATAATTTGAAGCACATCAACAATCCAGTAACATGGAAATGTTTCAGTCCTTAATCAAGTTACAATATCCATCCAATAGATGTATTCATTATTTCATTCAACCACAACAATTTCTGAGTGACCACGATGAATAAGACTACCATTAGGGAACTTCTGATTTGAATGGAAACAGAACACACACACAAAAACCTAGCTGACATTAGTTAAGATTTCAGTTTGTTTCACAAATAAAATGATGCAAGACCAGAACAAAAAGTGATAGAAGATACTCTAGTCAGGAAGGTCTCAGAGGAATACTGTTTCGTAAATAATATGAGGGATGAGTCAAGTACATACGCAGGGAAGGGCACTACCAAGCAGAGGGAAGAGCAATTTTGAAGGCTTAAGCTTGCTGTGATTCAGGGAAGGAAAAAGGTCACTGTTCGTGAGTGGCTGAGCAAAGCAGAAGATGGTAGGAGACCCTGAGTGAGGGCCAAGCCTTAGACCTTGAACTGTACTCTGAGTACGATGGCAAAGCATGGAGGGTTTTGAGCAGGGGAGTAATACTGTGTGGTTGTTGTTGAGTGCCAACAACTCAATTTTGACTAATAGTGGCCCTGTATGACAGAGTAGCCCAGCCCCATAGAGTTTCCTAAGCTGTCACCTTTACAGGAGCAGACCATCCGGCCGTTCTCCTGGAGAGCCCCTGGGTGGGTTAGAATCACCAACCTTTCGGTTAGAAGAGTGTTTAACTATTCTGTCATCAGGTCAGAGTAATACCATATGACTTCGTTTCCCAAGAATCCCTCTGGCTAATATGTCGACAGCAGATTAGAGGAAGAGCAAGGATGAAAGGGAAAGACCAGCCAAAGTAAAGATGATGGGAATGGGCTAGGGGGGTGGCATCAGTGAACACGCAAAGAATTGGTCACATTTTAAAGGAATGACCAACAGAATTTATCAAAAAATTGAACAAAGGTGGGTGTGAGAGAAAGAGAAGTGTCCATTTCTCCCCCTAAATAACTGAGTTATTTTACCCCCATAAAGAGTTACAGTCTCAGAAGCTCACAGGGGGCATTTCTACCCTATCCTATAGGATCACTAAGATTTGGCCATGACTGATTGTGATTATGCATAAAAAACTCCTTTTAAAAGTGATTTAACCATGGAAGCATATGCTATGTGAATAGTATAGCCAAAAAACACTGAAAGAAGGAACCCAAAGTGGACCACCGGCTACCGCGAGTGAAGGGGAACGCTGTTGCTGAGGGTCGCTGAGTTTTCGTCAATGGTGCTGGAATCCTTGGAAAAGGACAGCAGCAATGGCTTTAACATCACTAGTATAATCAACAGCACTGGGTTATATAAGTAGAAGTTGTAGAACTGGTGAACGTTCTGTTATGTATATTTTGGCCACAATTAGAAAAAAAATACTTAGATGAATAACAGTAAGTACAAGGAAGAAGAAAATATTCAATCTAGAATTGAATATGGTGACAGTTGTACAACTCTTCTTGATATGATTGGATTATTGAATTGCATTAAATGTGAATAAGTGCTAATAAAACTTTTTAAAAAGAGTTTGAACTCAGTGGCAGTGAATTGTTTGACTGGTTCTTTTTTTATAAATACTACAGAAGAAGCAGGCTTTTGGTGGAGGGGTGGTATGGTAGTTACATAAGCTGGAGTCAATTTGAGAGGATTACAAGTGAAGGAGCGGAGTCTGGCCTGTCAATCAAGATATAACCAATGAAGCCTCTGTGTGGGCATGGCCTTCTCCTGAGAATTCTGGGAACTCCTGTATTTCCTGCTCATGCCCTGGGAGACGTACTACTGACAAGACACATGGGGCTACGCCCTGGGAGCTGGAGAAGCCACATGGACCTACCCTGATGCAACCAGACCTCTGGAGCCAGAGAAGTCACAGACAGAGCCCTGTCAGCACTGAGATGCTTACACCACCACTGGATCCACAAGACTTCCAACCCACTGGCCTGAGATCCTCCTGCATTAGGCATCATTGCATGTATTTTGTGAGTCTGAAGAGGACTTTATAGATTGGCTATGGGCCAATCATATGGGCTAATATCAGACTTATGGACTTGATCTGGACTGGGATGGCATGTTTTCTCAATATTCAACCACTCTTGCATATAAACATCTTTCTTATACACATATGAGTCTCTATGAATTTGTTTCTCTAGTTTACCCGGACTAACACAGGTGGTTAATCAAGGCAGCCCTGGTGGCATTTGGACTAATGGGGAAAAAAGAAAGTTCTACATGGAAATTGCTCTACTGATTACATTGTTTTTCTACAGAATTAGTCTGAGAAAGGTTTTCTTTAAGCTGAATTACTGAAATGTGGTTAGGAGTTACTTTGGCGAAAAATATTGGTTATGAGAAAGCTTTGTGCATAAAACTCATCAAACCTACCACTCTGGTGAGCCAAGGTTCTTTTCATCTCCACGATTTCAAGTCAGGTTGAACTCCCACGGGCAATCCAGTATTTCCTTCAGATCAAGGGGTCCCTAAAAGGGCAATTCATTTTTGCTGCACACTGAGAAGTAGCTGCCTCAGGGCAGCAGATTACCATATGATGGTCTTCTAGCGCAGAGAGTTTGTTGATTTTATCTACAGCAACAACTCATACTTATGAAGTACGTTTCTAGTCTATCACTAATGACCTAAAAATGTACCTGCTTTTACTCTAAATTGCCACTACAACATCACTGTTCTTAAATGCAGTTAGTGAAAAGGGTGGTGACGTGAGTCAGGTTAGCTTTTGGCGGCTAGTCTGCATGCTCCCAGGGTACCCTGTTGATAGCACAGCCACATGCTGTCATGCTGTTGATTCAGTTCCATTATTTGGAAAGAATCCCTTGAAGGCAGGGTCTATCTTTCATCACTGAATCTCCAGTGGCATTCCTAATGAACATTAAAATGAATATATGATGGTCAAGCAAATGAAGGCACGTGTAAAGTCAGAGTGTCAGAAGGAAATACTGGTAGTATGTGCGTTTTATTCATGAAAAAAGAAAAGAAAATCTATCCACCAGGTGCTGGATAATTCTGTTCCCAAAAGAGGCATCATTTTGTTGATGCCTCCCAAATAATATTTAAAAAGAACTTTTAAATAGAACTATTTAAAGAACTATTTATAGAACTATGTCCTTTTAAAAAGAACTAGTGTTTCCACGGGAGTTCTAAGTATTTACATTATTTTGTTAAATAAGAGTGAAGAAACGGAATATTGTAGGCCAGATTAGCAAGGAAAAAAGAAACATGAGCATCTGAAAAAGGAGAAATTGTCTTTTAAAGGCTACTGCAATGACAGATGCATACAAATATCATTGTAGACACTAATAAAAGTAAAGCTGACAAGATAGCTAATTAAGGGTCTAACCATAAAGATATACAAATTCACTTAGTTTCTTCTAAAATAATATTAAGTCCATGTGATATCAGTTTTTTCAATTCATACAAACAGTGATCATATACTTGTAAATGGAAAAATGGGTATTATAAGTGAAATAAGAAGTCTTTGAGCCCCCTTGCCATTTGGGACTTAGTTGAATCACTATATTCTAGCATTTAAAAGTAGATAGACAACCAAACTCACTGCCATCGAGTCGATTCTGACTCATAGTGACCCTATAGGGCAGGACAGACTGTCCCTGTGGGTTTTGGAGACTAACTTTTTTTTCCCATCATTTTATTGGGGTCTCTTAAAGCTCGTATCACAATCCATACATCTATCCATTGTGTCAAACACATTTGTACATATGTTGCCATCTTCATTTTCAAAACATTTTCTTTCTACTTGAGCCCTTGATATCAGCTCTTTTTATTCCCCCTCACTCTCCCAACCTCCCTCCCTCCCTCATAAACCCTTAATAATTTATAAATTATTATTATTTATGTCTTATGCCAACCACTGTCTCCCTTCACTCACTTTTCTGTTGTCCATCCCCCTGGGAGGGGGCTATATGTCAATCATTGTGATCAGTCCCCCCCCTTCCCTTACTCTCCTAGTATCAAGACTCTCATTATTGGTCCTTAGGGGTTTATCTGTCCTGGATTCCCTGTGTTTCCAGCTCTTACCTGTACATGTTCTGGTCTAGCCAGATTTGTAAGGCAGAATTGGGGTCATGAGAATGGGAGTGGGTGGGAAGCATTAAAGAACTAGAGGAAAGTTGTATGTTTTGTCGGTGCTACACTGCACCCTGACTGGCTCGCGGAGACTAACTTTTTACAGGAGTAGAAAATCTCATCTTTTTCTCACAGAGAGGCTGTTGGTTTTGAACTGCTGACCTTGTGGTTAGCAGCCCACTACAGTAGTCAACTAATAATAATAACACTTACTCAATTCAAATGGAAGATGGTCAAATATTAGTCCCACAAACAAAGGGATATTATGCAGTCTTTAAACTGTTTTTTGTTTGCCCATTTGTTTGTTGTTGAGAAAGAATTAATTCCAAAGGAATTAATTCCATTCAATATATTTTGAATAAGAAATGAAGAATATTTTATATATATACATATGTACATTCACAGGATAATTCTCTAATTTTTTTTCAAAATAGCATAAAACACAAATGCATAGAGGAAAAATCCTAGAAAATAAACTAGCAATGTATGAAAATAATTGAATGATTATCTCTGAAAAAATTTTGTTTTTCTCTCCAATGTCTGCATTTCTATAATTTAAAAAGTTATTTTTACTTTATAAAATTATTGTGATGCTGTCGTTGGAAATAAATGTACTAGTTTTTAGTTCAAAAAACTATTTTGATGCTATTGTTGAAAATAAGCACAGCAAAGTACATATCAATTCAACAATTTCTACATGTACAACTCAGAAACTTATATTCCTCAAGTTATATAAGTTATTATTCAAGTACATGTTATTTTTAACAGAAAGTTATAATTTTTAAAAATGGAAATAAAAACACTCAGCCACCAAACCTCCCTACATGCACCTACAAAGAAAAGGGGGACTTAGCTTATTACACTGCAAATTTCCACATCTCTCTTCCATTCCAAACTGGATAAAAACAGCTGATATTTATGATCCACATTTGCTTAGCATCTTTTCACACCTCAACTCCTTACAAGTTAAGCTTCTGCAGAAACCCAATGGCCTCTTAATCATTGAATTTGTTGTCTTTGCTCAGTCTTCATTCTTCCTGAATTCACTGAAGTTTTAAACTCTGCTGAACATTTCATTCTCAAAATTCTTTCCTCCCCTGGCTCCAGGAATCTGTGGAACCTGGTTCTCTGGCTCGCCTTCTATCTCCAAGTAGGGTCTCTCAAGGCTCTTTGCTCTCCTTTTCTCCATCTTCTACTCACTGGTGTGTTTAGCGCAGCATCTGTTCTGTCTCACCTGCTAGGCCCATTTAGACTTGAGTACGGATAGTGGATGTGGAAATGGAGCTGCACTTACATCAGACACCATTCAACCATTCTTTCATTTAACCAATTTTTATTAAGAGTCTTTGTTTTTTAAGTCATTTTATTAGGGGCTCATACAACTCTTATCACAATCCATACATACATCAATTGTGTAAAGCGCATTTGTACGTTTATTGCCCTCATTGTTCTCAAAACATTTCCTCTCCACTTAAACCCCCGGCATTAGGTCCTCATTTTTCCCCTCCCTCCCCGCTCCACCCTCCCTCATGAGCCCTTGATAATTTATAAATTGTTATTTTGTCATATCTTGCCCTGTCCGACGTCTCCCTTCACCCACTTTTCGGTTGTCCGTCCCCCAAGGAGGAGGTCACATATAGTTCCTTGTAATCGGTTCCCTCTTTCCTACCCACTCTCCCTCTACCCTCCCTGTTTCACCACTCACACCACTGGTCCTATAGGGGTCTATTAAGAGTCTTTGGTGCCAGGAACTGGACTGCCAAAACCCACTGAAGTTGAGGGGATTCCACCTGATATTGACTTTATGGGACAGAGTAGATCAGCCTCATAGGCCTCCACAGCTGTCACTCTTTATAGAAGTAGACTGCCTCCTCTTTCTTCTCAGGAGCTGCTGTGAGTTTAAACCATCAGCTTCGTGGTTAGCAGTCCAACAAGTAATTCACTGTGCCACCAGGGGTCCTTAGGAACTACACTCACCAAACCAAACTCACTCCCCAGTCAATTCCAACTCAGAGTGACCTCAGGAACTACACCCACCAAACCAAAAACTACAATGGAGTCAATGCTGACTCACAGCGACCCTCTAGGACAGGGTAGAACTGTCCCTGTGGATTTCTGAAACTGTAACTCTTTATAGGAGTAGAAAACCTTAACTTTCTCCCACAGATCAGCTAGTGGTTTTGAACTGGTGATCTTGTGGTTAGAGGTCACTATGCTTCCAGGAAGTGAAAACCTACAGTCCGTAGAATGGTTAAAACATATACATCAGAAAAAAAATTATCTAAAATGTACAAAGAATTCTTTTTTTAAGAATTCTTAAATCCCAAAACAAAACACTAAGAATTCCATTTAAAAATGGACAAAGAAATTAGACTTTCTCCAAAGATAATATGCAAATGGTCAATATATAGCATTAGCCTCTATGAAAATGCAAATCAAAGCTACAGTGATACCTCTTCACACTCATTCAGATAATATATGCTCATTATCATTATTACACTGAAGTAATTAAAATTTTAATTCCTAAAAGTTTTTTCTATCCAGAAACATGACTCATTCACAAAAGAGATTATTAGACTTGGCCACAGAGATGGGGGTAGTGTACCAAATCAAACATTTCTTAATCACTGGAGTAAAAGATTCTGGAGGGAAAAGGGAAAAATCTATCAGTTTGATCATTATGCATTCCTTAATAGAACATTCACAAGTGTTAAAAGTACAACCCAGTTGTCATTCAGAGTTCTGGCAGACAACACATAACAGACTCCAAGAGATCAGTGGGGCCAACTCATCTAAGGAGATGAGTAGGCTATTAAGGGTGGCCAGGTAGAAATGGTGATGTTCAAAAACAAAATGAAAAATGCCCTAAGTCATCAGGGAAACATTAAGGCCCTCTGCCCCAAGAATTCACCAACTGCTAAGAGAGATAAATCTAAAAAGGCACATTGTCAAAGGGCTTGGGAGCCAGAAAATAAATATGTGCAAGGAAGCTTCAAAATGCTCGTGGAAAAAAAGGCAATAGAATTCTTGTACAAACTTTTTGTAACACCTTAAAATAAATAAGCTGTAGTGGGGCAAAAAAAGGAGTTACCATCTCTAATAAGATGTCAGGAAAAATTAATCACATTCAGGCTCATAACATTGAAAGCAAGCTTAATCTAAATCTAAAAGTGGATCCTAATCCTGGATAAGGTGAGAACAGGAACTTGAAACCAAGGGAAGTTTGAGATCACTGCCCACAGACTAACAGGTCAAAGGCTAGAACCATATTTGCAGGGGGGTCCACTTAACGCTCATATACACAGCTCTCTCTTAAGAAGGCCAGAAGCCCTTAATGTCTCAAACTTAGCTCTCATGCTCATTTACTTCAATATGTGAAATTAAGAAACTTACTACACTACTTAGTCTGATCCATCGGGGAGGAAATTCTGCATGGTCTCATCTCTTGTAGTAAGCTGATGCGAGAGGTTTCTGGTTTGCTAGACTGAGGGAGAACTGCAGAGTAGTCCAGAGAACATTAGTAAGATCAATGACTTTATAGACATAATTCTACATCATTATGATTTGGATTAAGGGTAGACCCGACTTGATGGTTTGAGCCCAGTGTTGTAGCCCCCGTGTCATTCCAATCCTTGCAGGTCTCCTTCTTTCTTATATTTGACAAGCATGAAGTCTTTGCCAAGGACAGGTGTCTCTGGCTGTGCTTCCTCCAAGACAGACTTTGTTCCGTCTCCTGGCAGTCCATGGCACAGTCAAGATTCTTTGCCAACACCATCATTTAAAGGCATAAATTCTTCCGTGGTCTTCCTTATTCACTGTCTGGCTTTCACGTGCATATGACGGGATTGAAAATGCCATGGCTGGGTCAGGTGACCTTTGTCCTCAAAGAGACATCTTACTCTTCAACACTTAAAGAGGTCTTGTGCAGATTTGCCTGATATGATATGCCCTTTGGTTTCTTGATTGATGTTTTCAGGAGGGTTGGTTGTGGATCCAAGTCAAATGAAATTCTTGAGAACGTCCATCTTTTATCCGTTTATCATGATGTTGTCTATCAGTTCAGGTTGATATAAAATAAGACTAGAAATTCGAAAAGAGGTTGAAGCACATCATCAAAATAAAATCTGGGCTTGGATATACTCTCCCTCCTCACTGCTGCCCTCCCCACAATGTGGGAAGAGAGAGTACAGTATCTCCTCTCCTTCAGCAAACCAAGTGCGGGAAGTCTGAGAAAAAAAAAAAGGAAGATATACTTTCTCCTTTGTGGATATCTCTTGTAGAATTTGGGCCCTGGAACTGTCATGGACCCACAGTGGGAGTGTTCTGGGGGATGTTTGACCTGTAGGCCCTGGAGTTTGGGGACATCCATGGGCACAGGGAACAATGCTGGCTCCTTCCCAAGACAACCCTGAAGTAGTATTGGGGACACTATAGATAGGCAGGTCAAGAAAAGGGACAAAGGAGGGGGCAGTCTATAGTAAGTTTATAAGCGTTTCCCTTGGGACAGATGGGCATGGCACACCTCAAGAAGTTAGTTGTTTTAAATAGGGTCCCCTAAGATGAGTACCTGCTTGAAAAAGAGGAAATCAGCAATAATTGCCTGTAGGGTGGGCTGTCAGGGGCAGAGCTCAGAGAGGGGATCTTATGTGGAGAGTCACATCATAGGCGATGCCAGGGAATGCTGCAGGTGGGAACCAAAGTATCTGCAAAACCCTCAGGAGAGAGTCAGACTACCTGCCATACGCAGAGGCTAAGACAGGACAGTCAAATTGTACCACTAAGCAGAAAGATTCTTGCATCACTTCCTCCAGTGCCTCTTCCCTGGCGCAACCTTGAGGACAGAGGTGGAGAAAAACCACTGAAGATTTCTGTAAATAGCTTGTTCAAAGGCCCTTTTATATGGAATTAGTCCATCCATTTATGAACAGTAATGACCACTTCCAGAAAAAAATAACTTGAAAATGTTTAAACAAACACCTTACTGAAATAATGCTTAGCTTGAGTAAGATATTAAAATCATGAGATGATCTTTGACATCTTTTAAAAAAAAAACTTTTTTGACATAAGTTGGTCTTTAACATTCAATCAATGTCATTTAGTTTGTTACATTAATGGTTTCTATATCTGAAAACCAATAATGGTTGTATGAACAAGTAAAATCTGCATTCCCATCTCTAACTTTGACAGGTAAAGAAAGACTTACATCAAAGAAGATTAGGATTTTTTTAATCCTGCCAGTTGAATGAACTTGCCTTATTTCTTTTATCCTCAATCAATAAAGTCATCTTTTGCAAGGTCTATGTCACTGCTGTTGTCTGTATCACAAAGAAAGGGATTACATATCCACTTTCCATTTTAAAACCATGCATTGAAAAGTTCCCTTCAAGGGAGTTCTAAAATGTCTCCAGGTGGTTTCTGTCTGCCGAGAAAGTGATAAAAGTCTACTCGAACACACCCTCCAGCACTGAAAAGACAGAATTGTGTGTCTCCAATTTCCTCTGCCAGGATAGCTTAAAAACCACACCTACTCTGACCATGTTTCTATCTGGTCCGTGGCAGCACCTTTAACACTGACTGTACGGTTCTGAAGCCTCACATCCTTGATAAAGCCAATAATATACACCAGGTTAAACCAGGCTACACATGTACTGCTCCCTGTCAACCTGTTCTGTGTGGGGCTTTCCTTATCTTTGAAAAGAAAGTGAAACTGTGGAGAAAGCCAATTAAGCATTTCAAACCTGCCTTGAAGAGCCGGTGACCCTCTGTATAGTAGAAAGACTTGCTTCTAATTCTTAGCAAAACTTCTGGGGGGAAAAATAGGTAATTCCTAGATCGACCTCTGAAGGGGTTGGAAGCAGTAGACAGGGATTTCTCTGGGCTACTGGCTGAGCCTGTTGGTGGTATGTTAGTCTGGGTACTTTTAGAGAAACAAATCCACAGAAACTCATGTATAAGAGAGAGTTTTATATAAAGAGTAAGTGCACATCAAGAAAACATCCCAACCCAGTATTGCCCAAGCCCACAAGTCCAACATTAACCCAAATGTCCGACACCAATCCACAAAGTCCTCCTCCATCTCACAAAACAGACGCAATGACACCGACTGCAGGAGAAAAGCCGAGTCAGTGAACGTGTAAGCATCTCAGCACTGGCAGGGGTCTCCACACGGCTGCTCCAGCACCCAGGGCTGCATCGGGGTAGGTCCATGCGGCTTCTCCTCAAGGATGTCTTGCAGGAAGTAAGCCTTGGCAGCTAACAGAGGGAACTGACTAAGGCAGCTGCACCCTGGTCCAAGCAGGAGACCCAAGAACTTGAAAGGCGAGGCTCACCGAACCATTTATCCCTCCACCCTTCAATTAACCCCACATGTGTTTATCAGCCAGGTTGGCACAATAAACTAACTACCTCACGTGGCAATCCCCACCAATAAAGACATCAGAGAGACATCCGAGTTTGTGGACTTTCTTCCTCACCAAAGAAACAAACGACGCCTAACACCAAAGGAACCCATCGGTCCTCAGACTATCAAAATGTGCTAGCAATAAACTTTTCACTATTTGAAGACTTGAAGCATTATAGGAACCTTTGAAGCATAAAAGGGATTGACAAAACAGAGCTTGCTATCAGGTCAAACAGTACATACAGGATGGAAGGAAACCAGGAACTTGTTGCACTGAGAGGTAACCATAATTTCATTCAATTGGATGCCCAAGGAAATGAGATAATTAGCAATTTCTCCAAAATCTACTTTGAAATAGTAGAAGAAATATGGACAAACCTTGAGTAAATATGATAAAACAAACTCTAGCACAATTTGCTTTCTGTTACATGCATTGAACCAGTACCCTTCTGATGTTGGCTTCACCATCACAAACTCTGTATGGCTTGTACTACTCAGTAGTGCAGTAAGTAGCTTTCCAGGTGCTTAAACACAAGGGTTTTGTGATGTGGTAAATCCAAACTTTGGTAAAGTTCAATCCTTTTTAAGTTGACTTTCTTCTCATTACAATAACCTGCTCTATATGTAGCAGACAGTGGTTTGCTTTTACTGGCCCAGCATTTCATTCTCTTGTCTTAGAGCACATTGGTTTCTCTTTGGGGAAGCACCTTCCCCACTCTCAGGTTGTGTGGTTCTACTGACACAGACCCAATGCCCAGTCACAGGGAGTTGGCATGGTAGCTCACCAGAGAGGAGAAATATTAATGATTTCATAAGCATAAATGTATAACTTTCACCAGACAATGAGAGACAACTCCAAATATTTTATTGAAACACAGTAAACTCTCATGGAGGGGACTTAAGCCTATATTCCAGAGGGCGAGCTCATGGCAGGGAGAGAAGATAGCCCTACAGAGGAAAACAGAGTCAGGAGATGAGGACATGGCTTAAGTCTCTGGACCCAGCATTCCGACACCAGGAAGACCTCGTACTTTTCAGGCGTGTGAATCAATAAAAGCTCATCTCCTGATCCTGTTCTTCTTTCTCCTCTTTCGTGTAAGGAATATGACTTGGATTTCTGTGTTTGCACTGAAAACCGTGAAAGACACACAAATGTTCGATGTACTGATAGAGGTGTTCCTATGGTACTGCTTCATCTATGTTGGCTTCATGTGCTGCTTGCTGGTCAAAATCTTGCCATAGATGAAGCACAAAGATCTGACGAAGTGAGAGTGAAACATGGAAATGATAATCTGTGTCATATTTTCTTTGCTTTATTATTTTATAGCTTGTGTGAAGCCAATGTAAACATGTCCCTAATCATAATGGTGGAACTTGTATTCTTTCAATAGCGAATAAATCTAGACATCACAGCCTAGCAACAACATGCACCACACCCATCAATAACAATCCACAGCAATCCAAACCACTGTTTTATCTAGTTGACAAAACCGTAATTTAATAACATAGCTTTACCTTAAAAGGTCCAATTTTACAGTATGAGGTGATGTTTCAATGAGTAAATCTGAGGAAATTCAAGAAGACCCTTTACTCCCACTTTAAATAGATTAATAACCTAAATGAAATATTAAAAATGCACAACTCTGCCCCAAAGCAGGAGGCCTGGTGGTGCAGAGGTTATGCGATGGGTGGCGGTCCTCATGGTCGGCAGTTAGAAGCCACCAGTCCCTCCTCGGGAGAAATACTGGGCTTTCTACTCCCATAAAGAGTTAGTCTCAGAAACCCACAGGGAGGGTGCTATGAGTCAGCATAGACTCGATGATAGTGAGTTGGAGGGGAGGGGTTTATGCTCAAAAGAAAGAAGGATAATGTTGAAGTTCAAGAAAAGTTACGGAGACACATCCCTCAGCCCAAGCAGTGTTGGAGCTGCCCACACTTGCTGTTCTGTGATCAGCTCCCTTCGACACATTCCTAGCATCTCTCGAGATTCTTGGTTTTCCTACTGGCGTGGTCAAGGGAGCTACGGAGCTAAAAACCCTCCTTAACACTGTCTGTAAAGTGCCTCTGGCACCAGGTGTGCAGGAAAAGTGAAGTGAACTTCCTACATACACAGGCGGGCTGAAAAGCCTGTGGAGAAGGCCTAGAAGAATTTCCTCCACAGACTCAAGGGCAAGATGCAGAGAAAGCTATGATAACAGAACAATTCACAATAAGTGCCCCCAAACTGTAAGTCTATGTGGAGGCCTATGCACATGGTGCATAGACGGGTGGTGGTCTAAGACCTGAGCTAAGAAACTGAGCAAGCATAACCACTGTGAAGTCTTCATGAAGCCCAAATCAAACCCACTGCCATCGAATCAATGCTAACGCATAGCGAACCCGCTGTAGGTTTCCAAGACTGTAACTGTTTACAGGAGCAGAGAGCCCATTCTTTCTCCCTCGGACCTGCTGGTGGTTTCCAGCTACCGACCCTGCAAATCACTACAATACCAGGGAACAGTGTTAAACTGCCTCACAGGTATACTCCCACCCCAGAGCACATATAGGCCGCCCATGGAAAGCAAGCTGATTAAATACCAGTTCATATAAAACAAGTGTCCCTGATAAAAAGGTCAATCTTAATTGAGCATTTTGCTATGACCCCAAGTGTCCTATGATCTTTTTTTAAAAATCAATTTCCTCTAAAAGATGGGAAGGTTTTGGTAGAATACCTATTTCAAACTGAGTTTATTCTCTCTCTCTCTCTCTCTCTCTCTCTTTCTCTCTCTCTCTCTCACACACACACACACACCCACACACCCCACAGCCATCTGGTCTCTCTACATTATTTATTAACCACATTTCATCCATGATCATGTTTACCTAGCTCTTCAGATTAGCATCAGTACCCTAGGGACTTCTACCATTGCATTTTTATGATCCTTATATTTCCTGGTTCCCTCTCCCACTCTTCCATCAAGATATCAAAGAAGAGATTATAGGAATGAGGCTTTAAGGTTAGATATAATTGTTCATTTTTATGAGCACAATTTAAATTCTATAGATTTCGGGGAGGGGGAAGAAATTCTATGCACCTCAACTTAAAGTTTTAATATCAAACAGCTTGAATGGTGTTCGCAAGAATGCTTCTACTTCTAGCACAGAAATGGCAAAGGGCTGTGTTGTCACTTTATAATCCTAATGATTGTTAATGCATATTAAAAAATGAATATTGAAATATGACTCAGTGCAGTGTAGTGGAAAGATCACCAGAGTCAGGATAAGGCGTGCTGGGATCCAGCCCTGGTCTGTCCTTTTATTAGCTGTGGAGCCTTGCACAAGCCGTGGAATCTCTCGGGTTTCCGTTTCCAGATTCCTAAATTGGCGATAACATCACCACGATAACATCACCTCCAAGCCTCCCCGGCTGTTGTGAAAGGGAGGCGGAAAGCTGCCACTGGTCCTCTGAGAGGACTCCTCGCTGAGCTGGAGCAAGCCAACTTGGGTCTTGACACTTCTGACCATCCTTCCCACACGTGACATCCTGTGATGAGTTCTCCTGGTCAAATCTTTAGCACCTCTTGAGATTTCTGCTTTGCCTATTGTTTCTTAAGTCAGTATGCTTTGAAAGATCTTAGATCACCTTGGATTCAGCTCCTCTCCACGCCCTCACTCCCCACCCAGTGAACCCTTGATAAATTACAAATTATTATTGCTTTCAAATCTTACGTGGCCTGCTGTCTTCCTTCACCCACATTTCTGTTGTTTGTTTCCCTGGGTGGGGGGTTATATGTCAATCATTGTGATCCGTTTCCCCTTTCTCACTCCACTTTCCCCCTACCCTCCTGCTATCACTACTCTCATTATTGGTTCTGAAGGGTTTATCTATCCTGGATTCTGTGTGTTGAGAGCTCTTACCTGTATCAGTGTACATGCTCCAGCCTAGCCCAGTTTGTAAGGCAGAACTGGGGTCATGATAGTTGGGGTGAGGGGTGGGGAAGCACTAAAAACTCGAGAAATGTTGTATGCTTCATTGTTACTATACTGTGCCCTGGCTGGCTCATCCCTTGCTTGTGAACAAACATCTTTTGGTGACAAACACACACTGTAACAATGCAAGACAAAGCATCATGAAGAAAAGAAGAGTTTCCTGTCTTCACAGAGTGGTCTTCTACACTGTGAACACAGCGTGGCCCTCACTCCCAGTGGGGGATGTTCCCAGCATGTTATTATGCTGCCTACACAGTACTCAACTTCCCCCACCGAGTCCACAATCACCCTGTCAGCTAATATTCACTCTTCTTTCGGCCACAGACCAAGGGCTTAGGTATTACTCTCTCAGGAACATCCACCTTGTCATGCCCCTACCATTTACTGGGTGTTCAAAGGATCATCCAGAAGACAGAAAGGTAATGCTATCACGGGTGATTAAAGCACCATAGACTGCCAGACTAACAAACAAGTTATCTTGAAAGAAGCACAGCCAGAACGGTCCTTGGAAGTGATGGTGGCAGGGCTTTGCTTCACGTACTTTGATGTGTTATCAGGAGAGACCTGATAAGGGCATCAAGCTTGGTAAAACACCGAAAGACCCTCCAAGAGATGGATTGACACAGTAGCTACAACAATGGACTCAAACATAACGAATCCTATAGTAACCACATGTATAAGGAAACACTGCCCTGTGTTCGCCATCCTCACAATTGTTCCTATGCTTGAGTTCATTGCTTCAGTCACGGTGTCAATCCATGTTGTTGAGGGCCTTCCTCTTTTCCTTGTCCCTCTGCTTTACCAAGCATGGTGTCCTTCTCCAGGATCTGATCTCTCCTGACAACATATCCAATGTGTGTCAGACAAAGTTTTGCCATCCTTGGCTCTTAGGAGCACTCTGATCATACTTCTTCCAAGCAGGCTTGTTTGTTCTTCTGGCGGCTGTGGTACTCTCACTGGTCTTCTCCAGCACTGCAACTCAAACGCATCGCTTCTTCTTCAGTCTTCCTTATTCCACGTCCAGCTTTCACATGCATATGAGGCGATTGCAAATACCACGACTTACATGATAATAAAAAAGTCTGAAATGGTAGATTTGGAAAACCTAGTCTGAAGTTCTCATGCATAAAATCCCTTTCCAAATCCTAGAATGAAAGGAATGAAATACCAAGGTGACTCCTCTGGGCCCAGATGACCTTCAAAGCATTTTCTAGGTCAATAGCATAGAAACAGCCAGAGTTAGATACTCTTTTCAAATTCAAAACCATCTAACAGAGATGTGAACTTAACTTTTTAAAGCCCTAGATGCTTAATGACTGAGACACATCCAGGGCACCAGCGATGGTGGAAGGTAGTAGTGAGTTCTTGGTTGATCTGGAAAATTTGAAGGGCAAATGAACATGTGTAGCAAAATGCATTAGACAACTAAGGGGTGAAAAATGGAAATCTGTTTTACGCACCTTATGAAAACTGACTACATACAAAACAATCAAAACGCTGACCAAAGGCTTTTTGGAGGTGAAGAGTCTTTGTTAGGAATTGCAAGGTGATTCCTCGGGCTCTTTTAGTTACTTTTGGAATATACAGACTCCAGTTGGGATTACATTGGGCATCCCTAAGTATTCATAGATAAGAAGGCCTTCAAAAAGTTCATGGGAAATTCCATTGTCTTTGAATTCTATTTTTTGCCGAACTTTTTGAAGTTCCCTTATATGTGTTGCATGTCTCCATCATGACGAAGAAGCTGGTCCTCTGGACAAGTTGCTCACTCAGAAGGTTCAATGGAAAAGTAGAGGCTCACTGAAAAGGCGAACTACAGATCTTAACAGAATAAGTAATGCAAGAGGAAATGCTGCACGTTCCACCCAAGGACTAATTCACTGATCAGAGTTCTGAAAGCTGCGCTCTGCTCCACACACTGCAGTAGACACGAGGGATACAGAAATGACATGACTTTTTATTATTAAAAGATCATTTTATTGGGGGCTCTTATAATGATCAATTATACCAAACATATTTGTACATATGTTGCCATCATTATTTTCTAAACATTTACTTTCTAGTAAGCCTTTAGTATCAACTCCTCTTTTTTCCCTCCCTTCCCCCACATCCTTGTGACCCTTGGTAAATTATAAATTATTATTATTTTCATATCTTACCCAACCACTGTCTCCCTTGCCCCATGGTTTCTGTTGTTCATCACCCCCTAGGGTGGGGTGGTGGTGGTGATTGTGTCGATCACTTCAATTGGCTCCTTCTTCCTCCCTTTCTCTCCCCCACCTTCCCCCAACCCTCCTGGTATCACTACTCCCATTGCTGTTCCTAGATTCCATGTGTCCTGATATCTTACTTCTTATCTGTACTTGTGCACATGCTCCAGTCTAGCTCAAAGTGAAAGGCAGGACTTGGGTCATGATAGTGGGAGGATGAAGAAACATCAAAGAACCAGCGAAATATTGGTGCTATATTGCACCCAGGTTGACTCATCCCTCCCTTGTGACCCTTCTGTGAGGGGATATCCCATTGTCTACAGATGGACTTTGGGTCTCCTGTCACAAACCCCCTTCATCCTCAACAATATATTGTTTGTTTGTTTGTTTGTTTTTTCAATTTGTTTGTTTGTTTGTTTGGGGTCTTCTGATGCCTGCTACCCAATCCCATTGACACCTCATGATCCACCTCACGATCGCACAGGCTGGTGTGCTTCTTCCATGTGGGCTTGTTGCTTCTCTGCTAGATGGCCGCTTCTTTAACTTCAAGCCTTTAAGACCCCAGACACTGTATCTTTTGATAGCCGGGCACCATCAGCTTTCTTCACCCCATTTGCTTATGCACCCATTTTGTCTTCAGCAATTGTGCTCGGAGGGTGAGCATCACAGAACGTCAGATTGTTAGAACAAAGTGTTCTTGCATTGAGGGAGGGCATGAGCAGAGAGACCCGAAGTCCATTCACTGCCTCAGTGTATTGCCCTATAAATATATGTACATAGGCCAATACCTCTGTTTTTATGAATTAATGTATTTACATATGTACACACCTATACTTTTACCTCTATCCATAGCTTTACTTCCTAGAGCTTTCCTCCATCTCCTTTTACCTTCCTCCTGCTCCACCATCACACTCGCCCTTCCTCTGCCTCTTAGTAATTCCTCTCAGCTAGAATGCTGTTGCTCCAACACCCCCAGGATCTCTATGTTCTCCTCATTGTTGGTTTTAATTTCCTAGTTGTTAGCCTGTCTATGGTGTTTTTACTCACTGCCTCCTCTCCCCCCAAGACCCTCCAGAACCATCAATCCCATTGCTTTCTCATCAAGCTTGCTTCCCATGCCTATCTTTTTTTTTCCTTCTTTTTTTGGCCAGGGGGACAGAAAAGCTCATCAGACACCACGTGGAGCTCACGGCAAGGGAGGAAGCACTGTGTCCGGAGACCCTCCGCCCTTTGATGGTACCCATGCTGTTCTCAGCTGACTAAGCAAGATTAATTGAAAACGAGGCTTAGTGTTCACAAGGATGGTCTAATAGGTCTCTGTCCAGGCCAGACCCCCAGCCCACACTGTGCAACCCGCTTCAGTGCCAGAAGCCTAAAGGCTATGAGGCAAGGTAATGGTTCAGGGCTACAGTTTGCTCTGGCATGGGACACAACGAGAGGCCCATGGGGCTGAACCTGCCATAAATCCAAGATCATGCACCCCATGCCTATCTTATATAAGTAGGCAAACCAACAATAACAGAGGCCAAACAAAAGATTAAATAAACAGAGAAAACAAAATAAAGATAACTAGCAAAACAAAAACATACATAATTCCAAGTCTGTCTGCTGAGCTTTATGACCAGTGGGGAGATAGACACTAGACTTTAAGGGCAGAAACAGTTAACAAATGAAGCTACTAACCCAGAGGTTGTCAGTTTGAATCCACCCAGAGTAGGCTTACAAGAAAGAGGTGGCCATCAAATTCTGGAAAATCAGCCCCAGAAAACTCTAACTGGTTTTACTGTGAAACACATGGGCATCAGCATCAACAACTTGATGACAAGTGGACAGAAGGAACTTTTAAAGAGCTGATGTTCTTGTAGCAAGGCTGATACAGAGACAATGCAAGAAAGTATTATAGGACTTGTGATAGAGATACAGAAATTAAGATAAAACAAGGCAAAGGAGAACGACTTCACTTAAGAGAAGGTTTCGCTCTGAAAGAACACATTCCGGCCACTAAAAAGTGAGGTAAGTAGATAAATGACAAAATTTCAAGATGGCTCAGCTCCCTGGTTGGTGTAGTGGTTATAAATGGCGCTGTGACCCGCAGTCTGAAGCCACCAGGATCTCTATGGGAGAAAAACCTAAACACCAAACTCACTGCCATCAAGTGCATTCTGACTCTTGGCCACGCTACAGGGGCAGGGCAGAACTGGGGTGTCGAAAGTCTCATCTTTCTCCCTCGGAGCAACCGGCAGTTTTGAACTGCTGGCCTTGCAGTTGGCAGTTGGCAGCCCAGTGTGTAACCACTAGGCCACCAGGGCTCCACTGAGGGTGAAGGACAGGCTTTCTACTCTCATAATGAGTTGCAGTCTCAGAAACTCAAAGGGACAGTTCTACCCTGTCCTATAGGGTCACTATGAAGCAGCATCAACTGACGGCAGTGAGTTCGGTTCGGTTGTGGTTTTGTTAGTGATCAAAGAAGGACGACTAACAGAAGTCTGGATGTTTGGGAGCTACGCTAGTGCCCAAAAGAATAGGTTTCCTATAGATAAGAAATAGATGCTTAGCCATCAGCTTCTGAAGTCACTGGTTGTGGGTTTGCTGGGTTTGTTTCTGTGGAGGTTGTTCTGTTCGCAGCTCAGTGTGCCCTTCGCTATTAGGCTGAGGACTTTCAAAAGTACGGAGGGTGAGCAAGGGTTCAATTTATACATTTTACTTCGAGACTTCCTGGTGGATTAAGAAAGAAAAATGGTTGGGTGTTATACCTCAGTGAGATGCAATATTTTTGTGCTTGTGATAAACTATGAGCTGAATAACTCTCATGATGACACAGCATGTCAGAGAACCTGGGGCCATAAAGAATGGACAGGAAGATGGCCAGTATCCAAAGGCTTCCTGGGACCAGGGATGGAACAGCTCAAATCTACATTTTTATCAGCAAAACATAAAAACACCACATTTCCTGGAGTCTGACAATTTATCTTGTTACTCCTTTGTCAGAAATTGTTCCAAATGCAGAGACAACCACTCAGTGGTCACAGAGTGAGTGGAGATACACCCTGCTGGTTTCACAGAGGCAGGCAGAGTGGTAGGTAGCCTTCCCCTGACCCTATGCCATCCCCATCTGGGCATGATGCCCTGGCTGCTGAGCCCTGGGCTCTTGGAGTATGCGCCACACCCTCACCTGTAGCTCAGGGCCCAAAGCGAAGGATTATAGGAAGATTGTGTTGAAGGTCATGAACTGAATGAAGTTCTTGGAAAACACCCAACCCATAGCCCCTAAACACCTACTTGATTTTGGTCTTATTTGAGTCAATTTCTGAGGTGATACTTCTAAGTCCTCTTTGTGTTTAGGGTCACACACGTATTCAAAATGAGAGAAAGAGAAAGGTCATTTGGAAAATCTCGCTCTGAAATATTATGACTTCATGTCATACCATAAAAACTTTACTTTGGATGTCTTTGCATTCCACGATGAAATCAATCAAAAGTGTCAATGCTCAAATAGTGGGTGTTGCTCTGCGGGCTGGTTTTTCTGGCAGAGCAGGCTGTCAGGAAGTCTGCAGTCAAAAGGAGTGCCAGCACCAAGCTTGCCTGGCTCACTCAGCCACGCTAAGAGTGGCAGGCCAGAGATTTCAGGCGTTGCTTCACTGACCCAGGTGCACATGGTGTCAAGATGGAGAAGTAGGTCCTCTTAGAAAAGTTAGAAATAAAATCACTTAGTCTAACAGAAGTATTGGTCCAGTCAAGTACATAGATGATCATACTATAAAAATGTCATGTTAAGCAGGCAAAATGTAGATGCTTTTTTGTTTCCCGTGAATTATGCATTCATTTAGTGTTTATATTGAAACCTTGGTAAAAATTCTATTTGGAAAAGTCACTAGGAACCTAATCCAAGGTTGAGACCCTTCTCCACTAAACATAAAAAATGCCAGTAAAACTTAACAAATTACGTTAAGAGCCATAGCTGAGCTCCGGAGAAAGAAGAGCCCCTATCCTCACAAATAAAGGAAGAACTCAAAGTTAAAGTAAGCGGTGGACAAGCTGGCTGGCTCCTTGTGGAGCTAACAGATTCCCTGGTGTAAGGACTAGGGCTTGAATGTCCATGAAAGAAGGAGCTCTATTGCTGGCATCATGCAAGCCAGAACATAAGAAATATACCCTCATTATGAACTGCATTCACGGACAGGGTACCCCCTCTACAAAATGACAAACAGAACACCCTCAATGGCCCGAGGAGTAACAGGATCAGAGGAGGAAAAAGACCCTCTGATGAAAAATAAAAGCTAACGCTTGCGATTCATACAGATGTGAGGGCATGGACTTACAGTACTTGTGTGAGGAGTCCTGTGTGTTGTAGGTAAGCACCTGGCACCTGTGGGAAAAGGTGTGGCAGTCTGCTTCCCTGAAGATTTTTAAAAACGAATTTTCATGGAGTCACATCTTTCTCCAGCTGGGTGACTCTAAAACCAAACAGCCATCGAGGCTCCTCTGACTCAGAGAGACCCTATAGGACGTGGTAGAACTACCCCGTGGGTTTCTGTGACTGCAACTCATTGTGAGTAGAAAGCCTCATCTTTCTCCCTCGGAGTTGCTGGTGGATTCGAACTGCTGCCCTTTTTGTTAGCAACCTCGTGTTTACTTACTATACTGAAGCCTTAGAAACTCTAGGGGGCAGTTCTACCCTACCCTAGAGGAATGTTTTGATGCTTATTTTTAATTCTTTTTGTAACACCATTATATCAAACTGAAAGATTAATGTGAAAACTGGTCTTCAGTAGATGAGAGCCCTGTAGTGATGGCAGAAACAAAATCACTTTAAAAAAATTCCACATATTTGGATCTTTATTGTCTGACTTATAAATTATTAGCAGGTCTAAAAAGAAATCATAATTAAGACTGTAAAGTAGCTGGAATTGTACAACTATGAAAATACTACATGACAAAATTAATGGTATATAGCTAAAGCATAATTAGAAGATAGTTTATAGACTTAAGCACATTCATACATGGGTAATTAAAGAAATACTGCTTTCAGGGTTGATGTGACAATAAGTGAAAAAGCATTGCTACTAGGGTTCCAGTTCATACATGTACGGGCGTAATCCAAAGAGGGCAGAAATCTTTGGAGAAAGATCCTAAGCTCCAAAGTCACTGCCCTCGAGTCAGTTCCGGCTGCAGAGACCCTGCAGGACAAGAAGCATGTCCCGGTGGGTTCCTGGACTGTAATTCCTCAAGGAAAGAAAGCCTTGTCTTTCTCCCTCAGATCAGCTGGTGGGCTTCCACCCCCGACGTTGTGGTTAATAGTTCAGCGCATAGCTCCCTGCACCCTCAGGACTCCTCAAGGAAGGATTCAGAGATGGAAAGACCAGCTTCTGAAGTGTATAAACCAACCTACAAGATAGGTTGAAAAACAACATTTTGGTATTTTTCTTTAATAAAGATGTTTATGATTTTGTAGCAATCCTTTTTTACTTACCCTCACAAGGGGTACTGACTTTTTATTTGGAGTGATGAAAAACTTTTGGAGAAAAATAGTATAGTGGTGATAGTTATATAGGCTGGTGAATGTAATTAATGTCACTCAATTGTACATTTAAAAACAATTACCAACAAAATTCCAATGCCATTTTTTTTTGCTATGTACAAACCTACATCTTCTCTTTTTCTATTAATCTCTTCAGAAACTAAGACTTGATAGGAAAGCCTTCTTAGGACAGGCAGTCTCCCATGGATCTTAAACACCCTTACATGGCCTTTCTGAGTCTGCCAAACTGCAAGGCCTGACCACACGGCAGAAGAGAGTCCAGCAGGTGAAGGCAATCATAGTATGACCGCAGCTCCTTCCGCAGCAGAGCAGGGTTGGGTTGTTTTTATTTGCTATAGAAGGTGCTGAGCACTGGGTTCCTCAGCTGTGACACCCGGGCTCACCACACCACACCGTGGGACGTGGGTCAGGGAATGGCCCTGCCATGCTGCCACTTGTGCTGTTTGCTGTGCTGTGAATCACAACCTGCCTTGGTCTGACAGTGAGTCTCACTATCTGCCTTCAGCATCTATGGAGCTGTGACTACTCTAGCTGCTTGCTGCGCATCCTTTAGAGTCTTATTACTTTTTGTGATTCTCAACAAGGTTGGAGTTCTTCCTTGACAAAGGGTATCTTCAAAAAACATACAGCAAGCATCATACAGTAATGAAATGTGAACAACAGTCTCTAAAACGAAGGGGGGAAAGGACAATGATGTGTTCTAACATTCTATCTATTCACCACTGAAATCAGAGTCCAAAAGATATGAAAAAGAAGTACTTTTATAGTCAGAGCATGTGAAAGAAAAAAAAAGGTTTTAGTCCTATTACCAAAAACAGGAACTAGAAGTACCAAGGCACATAGAAAATTAGTTGATGAACAAGGTCCTCAAAAATTATCGTATTTCTCCAAAAACATAAAGATCTAAGCAAATGAACAGCTATGTTATATTATGAATGAAGATAGCTCACATCACAAAGATGTCAATTTTCCTCCAAAGGATTCTATGAACTCATTTCTTTTCTAATTAAAATGCCATCAAAACTTTGGAACAAACTTATAAAGTTAATTCTTTTATTTATAAAAGTAGCCAAGGTAATTCTGAGAAAGACTAAGAGAATATTGATAAATATTATATTATCTAAAAATATAAACTCCTGCACAAAGAAACCATGAAACAATTAAATTTTAAAAAGCAACAAAAGCTATAGGCTTAGGAGATTTATTTACAATACATATAAGAAACAGAGGATTCGTATTCAGAATAAATAGGAAAACTCAATAGAATATGAAAAAGATGAAATTCAAAAAGCCAAAATAAACATATTAAAAGAAGTTCAACATTATACCTACTCAATAAGATGCAGATTAAACTAAAAACTGAAAACTAAGAAAATTCAACTAGTAAACCCTGGAGACAACACAATTAAGAAATGTAGAAGGGCTGAGAAACTGTTCCATAGTTGCATGGTATTTTAAAATATTTGCATACAGACAGTAGTTGGTGTGATGACTTATCAGGAATATGGGGAGCAAAGGGGAGTTGGATGGAAGCTAGGAGCAAATAAATGAATATGAGAAGAAGGGAGAGTGTTCTAGAACTGATTGTGGTGATGTATATGCAACTCTTTTTAAATACCTCTGAACTATGGAAGTGCATGATATGTGAATTATATTTCAATAAAACTATTGGGGGGGGAGAAGTATAAGGCCTCTTTTTGATGGAGGTTTTTCTATATTTTATCTAGTCATTGTTGTTTTTTGTTTGATGCCTCCTGTCTGTGTTTTGTATGTTTTTCTGTATATGAAATCCAGGATAGGTAGATCTACAGAGGCAATCTATTGGGTTGAAAATTGCTAGGGGCATGGTAGGGTATCATGGAGATGGGTGGGGATGGTGAGCTAACAACAAGTACGAAAAGAAAATGTTCTAAAATTAATTGTGGGATGATTGCATAAATATGCAATCATTGAATGCATTCAAATATGCTTAATTGAATGATTAAATTGTATGATATGTGAAGTACATGCCAATAAAACCATTTTAAAAAATAAAAAATTTTAAATGAATTATAAGACCAGAAGAGTGTGTGACTTTTTCCTCTATACTTTTTGCATACTATTTTTTGCTCTATACTTTCTGTGTATGTAAAATGCATATTAAGTAAGATTAAAACTATTTTTGAAAAATAAAAGACACAGATATGTGTTAGCATTCTTTGGAACTCTACAATATACCCCTCATTTAAAGAAAATTCCATATGTAAAGCACCCTTAAAACTATTCTACGCCTTGTCATCTTACAGGCTGGTGTGCTTCTTCCATGTGGGCTTTGTTGTTTCTCAGTTAGATGGCCCCTTGTTTATCTTCCAGCATGTGGGAC
>NW_022107431.1:84408523-84410442 GCF_000313985.2 Echinops telfairi | reverse complement strand
GTGGGATGGGGTAAGATATGATAAAATAATAATAAATTATAAAGTATCGGGGGTTCGGGGGAGCGGGGAGAGAGAGGGAAAAATGAGCTGAAACCAGGGGCTCAAGTGGAAAGTGGGTGTCTTAAGAATGATGAAATCAACATACGTACTAAAGTGCTGGACACAGATGACGTATGTACAGATGTGATGAGTTGTATGAGCCCCTAATAAAATGATTATTCAAAAAAAAACACTATTCTACGCAAATAACAACTCTATTAACTCTGTAGCACGAACAACTCAGAGAAATCCGCTTTTAAGATAAACCTTCCTGGAGCTGACACGGGAGATTCCCTTTTCCTTGCGCCGTCCTGGCCTGTCATCAGGTGAATGAATACACGGAGCTGTATGCTGATTCAAGGCTCTAGTAAGAGCGGAAGTGCTGCCCTTTTCCTCTAAGGTATCTTTACAACACAACCACACAAGCACTTTGAAGTGTGACTAGTAGCCATTCCTGCTCTGTGCTTAATGCCTTCTTGTTATAACCTCTCTCAGTCAAAAGTTAGGAGATCTTAAGAAGGATCTTTTTGCCTTCTTTGAAAGATTAAGCCTGTCAAGTTTTTGAAGACAGTTTGTTTTTCAACTCATCATCTATAATCACACGGTACATTTCACTCAAATGCACTATTATGAAACAGACTTAATTTACCTGTCTAGAAACTGGTTCATTTACAGAAACAAGTTTATGCGTATTTCAGAACAAATTCTCTTTTCTCCTCTCAGTGCTAGACAAGGTATTGAACAATGCTGGGAATATCCCAATATCGTTTTTTCCCCACTAAAAATCATCTCTTGGTTACAACTTTAAAAGATAATTATACAAAAAATAAAGAGAGGCTTGAGGGGGTTGATAGCAAAAAAAAAGTGTGACACTAAGTTGTCACAGAAAATATGGCTATTTAGACACAAGGAGGAGAGATGAGGCAATAGGTGACATGTATGTGAGGGTCACCAGGAATCGTGGAAAGCCTGGGCTACCAAGAAGGAAGAAATCCACAAGGCCAAGACTCTGATTTGGACCTGAAGAGTCAGACTGTGAGGGAAAAAATTTCTGTTATTTAAAGCCAAAATGAAAGAAAAGAAACATAACCCTCAATATAGACATTTAACATGAATAGTTAACACTCATGAGTGTAAGATACTGCTGTATATGTAAAAAAGGTAATATATATGTAAATATATCTTCTTTCCTCCTGGCCTTCAGAAACCATAAAGATAAACAGGATAAAGAAAAGGATAAATAATGTTAGAGACAATTATTAACAAGCTGGGTTCAGAAGTGCCAAAGAAATATAGTGTACCCAAGGCTTTGTGGGCTGGATGAATTCTAAGTGCAGGGATTAGAGGTGAGAGAATATGCCAGGCAGTTCTAAAACCCAATGTGGGCCATGTGTCCTTCCATTTAAGCTACACATGCTATTGATTGTTATCAAATGACCTCAAGGCAGGGGAAGGCAAGAGGAAGGGAGGAGACCAGGGCACAGAAGAGATATTGTACAGCCTTTTGAATCCAAAAACAGAATGAATGGTCAACAGTAAAAGCTGAGAGCAGTGGTGGTAGTCAAAATACGGAAGACAGGTGAAGAGGAGTATCATCCAACTGTGGAGGGTGCAGTGTCCAAGCTCTGGAGGCCCCCATGGAAGGCTAGTGGGGCTGAGGAACTGGGGTGCAGAAAAAACAAACGGGTTCCAAGATAGGAGCTGTGTGCTCCCCAATAGGTTAGTAAGGCAATACTTTGGAACGGTGTGGCCACCAGGTGCAGGTGGCAGCCACCTTGGGTACCAGTTGCTGTCACGTCCATGTCAGCTCATGGCAGTCCCAATGATTGTCAGAGTGCTATATCGGATTTTCAATGACTGGGTTATTCGGTGGGTGGACT
>NW_022107431.1:84402682-84407266 GCF_000313985.2 Echinops telfairi | reverse complement strand
AGCCAGAATGCACCTGAGAGGCAAGGATGGTAGGCTTCGTAATTTGGACATGTTATCAAGAGAGACCAGTCACTAGAGAAGAATATCATGCTTGGTAAAAGTGGTGGGCAGAGAAAAAGAGGAATATTTTCCACAAGATGCACTGACACATTGCGTGCAACAATGTGCTCACACATAACAATGATTGTGAAGATGTTGCAGGACTGGGTGGTGTTGTGTTTTGTTGTGTATTAGGGTCACTATGAGTCAGAATCAACTTGTTGGCACCTAATAACAACAATGAAAGTACTAGCAGTAAGTATAGCCGATATAGTTAATGATAAAGAAATGCGTGGGGAGGGGGTGGATAACCTATGGGTCACCAGTGTTTACGATGTAAATGAGTAACAACTATAGTACTAGTTTTTCGTAAATACAGACCACAAAAAAATCTCAGTCTGTTTTCAGGACTAGATTAGTCTACCTAGCTGATAGAGATAAAAGTATGGTGGTAAGATTTTATGTCAATTTCTACCTGGATGAAAGTGTATGAGTAGAGTCCAATATTTTAATTAGGTCCCAGGATGATAATGCCTCTGGGAATGTGGTCCTTTTTTAAGAGAAACAATGGGAACCTCTCTCTCTCTCTCTCTTTCTCTCTTATCCTTCACCCTTCCTGCATGGTGGGATTCTGTGTCTGCCTCCAGGAGTGGCCCCATCTGGCCTGCCAACCTTGGGAGTGAGCCGTCAGCACCCTATCATGTTCCCACCAACCTTGGAACCAAGTGATTCTGCGCCCACCAGCCTGTGATCTCGCTGCTTCTACTTCACCTTGCCACCTCATTGGCCTGCAACCACTTGAGTCTGAAGAGGGTTCTGGCTAGCACTGGACCCATGGACTTGAGTTGGACTGGGCTGAGAAGCCTTCTTGATACAAAATTATTTCTTGATAAAAAGTTCTTATACATGTATGAATGTCATGGTCTTGTTTCTCTAGCAACCAGCCCAACACAATATATTTATTATACTGGGTTATACCCGTATTAAGATTTTTATACTGCAAATAATTTAAAAGAAAATATTTTCTAAGTGCTCTATAAATTTTCTTACTTTCCCAAATAGGGGGATATAGCCTTTTCTCAGTTACTCGGGGTAATGATTATGAATGTGAAATAGAATCATTTTGTCATTCTATATAATAAAGATAAAACTATAGAAACAAAGCATACTATGGATGGTGTGGACATTTCTATAGATACAATATTAATGACGCCTTTTTCTCCCTCTCATATAAAACACCGTCTGTGAGGAAACTAGGAATGACACGCGGATTCCAGGAGGAGTGACACAGATTATTACACAATTACCAAGTGCATAATACAAGTATGCATGTGCACATTATGCTTATTGGGCATAGCTATGGGGGCACTGAGGAGCCCTACTGGCACAACAGCCACGTGCTTGGCTGCTAGAGGAACGGTTAGTGATTCAAACCCACTCACTAGCGGCCCTTCGACACCCATAGACACCCCGACAGGCAGTGCTGCTCTGTGACATGGGGTCGCTATGGGTCCAGAGTCAGTTTGGCAGCGCTCCAGCAACAATGTGAACACATTAAGGTATCATTCCAATAAAGTCTTTATGCAGAAAGACAGAGGCATTCCTCATGAGGAAAGAGGCACAAAATTAAAATTCCACAAAACCTCTATTTCAAATACTCAAAGATTTTAGCAGGGCTTCCTTTTGCACAAGGGTGACATTTATTTGTGGCGAGATTTTACTACCACAATCCTTTCACCTTTATGTTCCTTCCTTATTTTACAAAGAAGAAATTAATCCTACATAAATGCAATACACTTGATTTAATTTTCAAATTTTCCAGATAACATTTCTTCTGTCTGGTCTCCATGCACCTTTCTATTCCTATGGCTCACTTCCCTGATCTATCTTTTCCCCTGGAGATTCTCAAAGGCCATCTCCCAAAATTCAAGCCTACTGCTCTTGAGTTTATTCTTGAGTCGTGGTTTATTCTGTTCGGTCACCTCTGTGTTACATGCTCAATAGGGTTTTTGTTTTAACAATAGGGTGTTCTTAGATATAATCTTTACAAAAGTAAATTTCTAGGCCTTTCCTCCATGTCACTGAGTGGTTTTGTACTACCAAAGATTTTGTACCAGGCTTTCGATTAGTAGTCAAGGGCAAGCCATTTGCACATCTATTGTTGTTAGGTGCTATGGAATTAGTTCCAACTCATAGCAACCATGTCTAACAGATCCAAACACTGCCTGGTCCTGTGCCAGCCTAGCAATTGTTGTTATGTTTGAGCCCCCTGGTATACAGCCATTGTGTCGATCCACCCTCTCCCTGAGGGTCCTCCACGTTTTCACTGGCACTCTACTTCACCAAGCTCGGTGTGCTTTTCCAGGGGAGGTCTCTCCCGGTAATGCGTGGAAGTCATGTGAGACGTAGTCCTGTCATCCTCACTACCTCCAAGAGAGATTTCTGTTTGTTCGGGCAGTCCATGGTACTTTCAATATTTTATCCAACACCATAGTTCAAATACCCTAATCCCCCAAATGGATTCTTCTGCCATCTTCCTTATTCATTTCCCAGCTGTCACATGCATATGAGACCAATGAAAACACAATGATTTGGGTCATGCATACCTTAGTCCTCAAAGTGACATCTCCGCTCTTTAACACTTTAAATAGAATGTGTGCTTCAAATTTGCCAAATGCAACATCATTTGATTTTCAGGGGCTAATCCCTCAGAATTGGATAGCCTGTTTCATTCTTCGTAGTCTGTTCTTAGTGTGGGAGCGCTACTGAACTCTGTCCACCATGGGTGACCTTGCTGGTATTTGAAATGGTGGCCGAATAGCTGAATAGCCTGTAAGCTACTATAGCAGGACAAACTGACAGATGAGTGTGGTAGGCCACTCAAGGCCTCCCTAAGTCCTAACTCTCCTTTTCCTGTTCTCTGATTCTTTGCCTGGTTATTTTTCTGTCCTGAGATTTTTTTAAATGATGCGGAAGTAGACACTGAGAAACTGTGTTAGTCCAGGTTGACTAGAGAAACAAATCCAGAGACACTCATATGTATGTAAGAGAGAGCTTTCAAAGAGCAATTATATATTGAGAAAACATCCCAGCCTAGTCCGGATCAAGTCCATAAGTCCAGTATTAGTCCATATGTCTGATACCAGCCCATAAATTCCTCTTCAGATGCACACAGCCACTCACAATGATGCCAAATGCAGGAAGATCACAGGCCAGTGGGTGAAAAGTCTTGTGGATCCATGAAGGTGGAGGTATCTCAGCACTGGCACAAGTCTCCATGGGGCTCCTCCACAGGAAGGTGAAATAGAGTGTGGACCACCTCTTTTGATGGCAGAATCAAGAGAAAGGAAGTTCCCAGAATCCTCATGAAAAGGGCATGCCCACAAGGAGGGAACATCAGGCTGTGACCTGATTGACAGGCTAGACTCCACCGCTTTATTCTTTTATCAAGTTGACATGAAATCGTGTCACTACCACAAACAGCGTATCAAGGGATCTGTGTTGTTGGTATTTCCATTGTGGAGTCAGCACCAACTCATGACAACTTATGCATAAGAGAATGAAACATAACCTGGTCCTACACCATCTCTATGATCGAGGGCATGCTTGAGTTCATTGTTGTGGGACTTAGAGATTTCTATATTTTCTCAAGAGCAATAGTAGCTTTTCTCTTTTATTATTGCATGTACATGAAATGAGGAGGGCCTGTGTGGTGCAAACAATAAACACACTCAACTGCTAACCAGAGGATGAGTGGTTCAAGTCTACCAGAGGCATCTTGGAAGAAAGGCCCAATGATTTAGTTAAGAAAAAAATCAGACATTGAAAATCTATGAAGCACAATTCTCTCCTCTTTCTTGTATGAGTTGACTACAACTCGTGGGGAGCGGATACTAGTATATAAAGGGGAGGAGATGACTTCAGGAGTAGAGGGAAGTACTGCACACCCGGCAAACAAAGGGTCAAGGGAGTAAGGAACCAAGCATATTCCACTTCTTTAGCCTGGACTCATCAGCCTAACCTCATCTCATCCAGAGCCTCCTTTTCATTTCCTACTGGAGGTAGTCGCTAACAGGATGGACTGATCTGGACACGGTTGCTCATGCTTTCAGGAAAGAAGGTGAGCTCCCTTGCACTCCTCTTCCTAGGACACACATCTGTTTTAACAATTGCTTTCGGGAAACAGCCGTACCTTTGTGGTCTAGTTTGTGGGAGTGCCTCTAATGCTGAGAATCTGGAATGAAGACGGGAGCAAGGGTGGTGCCCTGGCAGAGCTGAGTGAGCTCCGTCTCTTGGCTTCAGCATGGTTTATATCCGGCCACCAAATCCATTGTGCATTGATTTTATCCAGGCCTGAAGCCAGCCAGAGACTGCCTCACTCCCCCTGTTCTTCATGTGAGAAAGCACTAAACACATAGCTGTCACTCTTTATAATTATTTATAATTAAAAATGAAGTTATTGAACTAATATTCATCAGTCTTAATAAGATAATTCACATACTATACAATTTACCCATTTTAAAGTATACAGCTGGGTTTGTTTGG
>NW_022107431.1:84386434-84402231 GCF_000313985.2 Echinops telfairi | reverse complement strand
TCAAGCACATTTGTACATATGTTGCCATCATCATTTTCAAAACTTTTTTTTCTACTTGAGCCTTTGGTATCAGTTCCTCTTTTTTCCCTTCCTCCCTCACCCTCCCATCCTCATGAACCCTTGATAAATTATAAATTATTATTTTCATATCTTACATCGTCCGATATCTCCCTTCACCCATGTTTCTGTTGTTCTGTTCCCTCAGGGTGAGGAGGGGTGTTATACATCGATCATTGTGATTGGTTCCCCCTTTTTCCCCCTTCTGTCCTCACTTTCCCCCTACCTTTCTGCTATCACTACTCCCATTATTGTTCCTAAGGGGTTTATCTGTGCTGAATACCGTGTGCCAAGAGCTCTTGTCTGTACCAGTGTACATGCTCCAGTCTAGCTGGATTTGTAAGGTAAAACTGGGGTCATGATAGTGGGGGGACGAAGCATTAAAGAACTAGAGAAATGTATGTTTCGTTAGTGCTATGCTACACCCTGACTGGCTCATTCCTTCCTTGTGACACTTCTGTGAGGGTGTGTTAGTCCGAGTACACTAGAGAAACAAATCCATAGAATCATATGTGAATCATATGTGGTTTATATACAAGAGCAAACATTCTAGACCAGTCCAGATCAAATCCATAAGTCTGATATTAGGCTATATGTCCTATACCAATCTATAAATTCCTCTTCAGACTCACAAAACACATGCAATGATGCCGAATACAGGAAGATCACAGGCCAGTGGAATGGAAATCCAGTGGCAGTCCAGTCTGGGTCCAGTGGCACTGTAAGCATCTTAGCACTGGCAGGGGTCTCCATGTGGCTTTTCCAGCACCCTGGGGTGCATCAGGGTAGGGCCATGTGGCTTCTCCAGCCTAGGGCACTAGCACAGTTCCATGTGTCTTGTCTGCTGCAATGTCTCCCAGGGAGTGGGCCGAGAGAAGTGTCTCTGCCTCCAAAGAAGAAATACAGGATTTCCCAGAATTCTCAGAAGGTCAAGCCCACACAGAGGTCTCATTGGCTATGATCTGATTGACAGGCTAGACTCCTCCCCTACACTCTTAATCCTCAAATTGACAAACGATTATATAACTACCACAGAGGGGATGTCCAATTGTCTACAGATGGGCTTTGGGTCTCCACTACAACCGCCCTCATTCACATCAATGTTTTGGGTCTTCTGATGCCTGATGCCTGATCCCATCAACACCTGCTGATCACACAGGCTGGTGTGTTTCTTCCATGTGGGCTTTGTTGCTTCCCTGCTAGATGGCTGCTTGTTTAACTTCAACTCTTATGGGAGTAGAAAGCCTTATCTTTCTCCTGGGAGCAACTGGTGGCTTCAAACTGCTGATCTTGCAGTTAGCAGCCCCACCTATAACCACCACGCTGCCAAGTCTCCTTTATGTTGCCTAGTAGTTCTTTAGTACATATCTATTCCATTTATTGATCCACTCTTCAGTTGATGAAAGATATGGGTTGCTTCTAAATTTTGTTTATTATGAATAATGCTGCTATACAATTTTTATGTGTGGGAATTACACTGATTTTTTAATATCTTAAAACAAGCCAAACCTCTCTCCCTTTCTATTTCCAGCATTATAGTAGAGGTAAAGTAGTAAAAATCAGCAAGATCAAGATTAAAAGAAATATCATAGTATCAGGCAAGATTAAAACCCCAAAGTTTACATAGCTAAGCCTGGGCATATTTGCGGCTAATGCAAAATGCAAATTCTAACCATGAGAGGTGTTTTGTTTTGTTTTTTTAACTAATTGTGAAGAAACCATTTGAAAGTATACTATAAAATAAAATCTGGCTACACTACTCAAAATAAAACTTGAAAGCAAAAGATATGGAGACATTTGAAATGGTGAATGATGGAAACATCAGGAATACGCTGCAGCAGATGTGGGAAATTAGAGGAGTGTCCAAGAAGTTTAAGACTAATAGGCAACTAACTGTCAGCAAACGCCCTCTTCACTCCTTCCCTAGCTCTCTCATCTACATCTTGCAGCAGGCCCACCTGTGGGCTGGGTAGAAAGCATATGAGTTTCTGCCTGCCTGAGCAATTACGCCTGAGTTCTGGTATGATTATTAAAACACCCCCTTATTCTCAAACTGTGCTGGTTTGGACAATGTGTTCACCTCCACCATTGGGGATAAAGCCACAACAAATAAAACAAGGTCCTACTTTTATAGTATTTATAACCTACCTCCCCCACATATTTTCGCCTTGTTGGTCCTCTCAGACCATAAATCAGGATGTCCAAATGCCAGCTCATCTGACTAAGGAACCCTTGAAAAGATATGGTGTGGGCAACCTCATTATTCCTGTGTCTCAGCAGAGATGGGCTACAAGTCCCCACTGAAAGTGCTTCTGGGAACAAGGCAGAAAGAAAGGAGAGGTTGGCAGAAGACAAGTCATACAGGAGACATTGGCTGTTCCATCCTGAGCTTGGCAGGCTCAGGTATTAATCATGACTGGTGAAAAAAATACACTCGCTCTGATTCAGCTGCACATCAGCCTAGAAGCACCTTACTCAGACTTGCTAGTATTTCTCAACATGTGTTTTCCAACCTTCCAAGGGAGCAGGAGACAGTTTCAGACAACAGCGATAGAACACTGTAGGGAAATGGCAAGCAACAACTTATAACAGAAAATCACATATATTTGAGTATGTTGTTGTTGCTGATACATGTCACCAGGTTGGTTCCAAAAGAATGAAGCACTGCCCGATCCTGCACCATCCTCACAATCTGTCCTATGTTTGAACCTATACTATTGTAGCCACTCTAGCAGTCCGTTGCTGAGCATCTTCCTCTTGTGTGCCTTGAATCTAGCTCTTTACCAAGCATGATGGCCTACTTCAAGGATTGGTCTCTGGTTAACATATCCAAAGTACATGAGACAATGAGAACAAATGTTGCTTCTAAGGAAGTGCTTCTTCCGGGACAGATTTATTTGTTCTTCTGGCAGTCCACAGTATATTCAATAATCTCTGCCAACACCGTAATTCAAAGGAGTCATCTCTTCTTCAGCCTTCCTTATCCACTGTCCAGCTTTCCCAGGCCAAGGTGACTGTAATACTGTGGATTGGGTCGAGAAAACCTTATTCCTCAGAGTGACATCTTCCCTCCTTAACACTTTAAAGAGGTCTTTTGCAAAAAATCTGCCCAGAGCAATAAGTAGTTTGATTTGGGGGTGGGGGTGGGGCTGCTGTTTCCAGAGGTGTTAATGGTCAATCCAAGTAATAGGAAATCCTGGATACTTAATCTTTTCTTGATTAATCATGATGTTGTGTGTTGGTCCAGTTGTGGAAATTTTGATTTTTTTTCCATTGAGGTATGATCCATACTGAAGGCTGAAGTCGTTGATCTTTATCACAGCTGCTTTAGGTCCTCTTCTTTTCAACACACAAGTCTGTGTTAGCTAAATAGTTCAGGTTGTTCATGACCTAATGCTGCTTTCTTCTTCGGATAGCCCAGCTTCGTAGCAGACAGATTGAATCAATGTGGTGAAGGGATATAACCGTGACGCACACCTTTCCTGATTTTAAACTAAGGAGTATCCCCTTGTTCTGTCCCAGTTACTGTCTTTTGTTCTACATACACGTTCTGCATGAGCACAATGGATTGTTCTGGAATGTTATTCATAAATAGTACTGATCCACGGAGTCAAATATATTTCATAGTCAATAAAACACAATAAATATGTTTCTGGTATTCTCTGCTTATAGTCAAGATCCATCTGAGGTTATCCCTCATGCCAACTCCGCTTATGAATCTGTCTTGAATTTCTGGAATCACTCTGCCAATATACTGCTGTATCCATTTTTGAATGGTCTTCAGCAAAATTTTACTTGCATGTGATATTAATGCTATTGTTTAATAATTTTTGCATTCAGTTGGAACATTTTTTTAACAGTCACAACTATGGTTCTCTTCCACTCTGCTTGCCAGGTAGTTGTCTTCCAATTTTTTAGGCATACAAGTGGGTGCTTCCAGCACTGCACTGGTTTGTTGACGCATTTCACTTGGTTGGCATTCTGTCCATTTCTGGAGCCTTCCTTCAATACCATCGGTTTTTGATCATTGGCTCACCAGGACTCTTAACTCTCAATCCATTCATTTTGGTACCATGACTCTGTGCTTTCCTTTAATCTTCTTTTGATACCTCCCTCAATAGTGCCATTGAGGACTGAACGTTTTCTTCAGCTCTTTCTTCTTTCTTTCACTTACATCTGCAAGACCTTCAAGTTCTTCAGCAAGCAAGGTTGTGTCCTGTGCATATCTCAGGTTGTTCATAAGCCTTCCTTCAATCCTGATACCATATTCTTCTTCATAGATTCCAGCTTCTCTGTTTTTTTTTCCTTTGCATGCAGATTGGCTAAGTATGGTGAGAGGATACAACCCTAATGCATTCCTTTCTTTATTTTAAATCATGCAGCATTCCCTTGGTCTGTTCATACAACTGCTTCTTGATCCATGTACAAGTTTTCCATAAGCACAATGAAGTGTTCTGGAATTCTCATTCTTCTCAAGGATATCCATAATTTGTTGCGGTCCACACAGTCAGATGCCTTAGTATAGTCAATGAAGCACATGTAAATATTATTCTGGCATTTTTTGCTTTCAGCCAAGATCAATCTGACACCAGCATATTTGTTCCCCATCCTCTTCTGAATCTGGCCTAAATTCTGTCAATGTGCTACTGCAACTGTTGTTGGATGATCTCTTCAGAAAAAATTTACTTGCAGGTGATATCAATAATATTATTCATTATTTGCTCATTCTCTTGGGTCACCTTTCTCTGCAATGGGTACAAATGTGGATCTCTTTTAGTCAGTTGGTCAACTGTCTTCCAAATTCCTTGTATAGACAAGTGAGTGCTTCCAATGTTTTATCAGTGTGTTGCAACATTTCAATTGGTATTCTATAAATTCCTGGTTCCTTGTTTTGGGCTAATGTTTTCAGTATTAGCCTGGCCTTCTTCCTCCAATACCAGTGGTCCTTGCTCATGTGCTACCTCATGCAAAAGTTGAATGCTGACTTTGCAATTTTTCCATCTTCTTTTGATGCTTCCTGCATCATTTAATATTTCACCCACAGAAGCTTTCAATGTTGCAAATTTAGGCTTGAATTTGTTTCTTTTCTTTCAATTAAAGGTATGCTGGTCATATTTTCCCTTTTTGGTTTTCTAACTCTAGGTCTTTGCATTTCATTATAATATTTTGTCTTTTCAAATTTGTCTTCTCAAGTTGTCCTTTGAAACTTTCTGTTCAGCAATTTGACTTTATTTCTACCATTTGTCTTAGCTACTTTGTGATTAAGAGCAACTTTCAGAGTCTTACAGTGAGATGCAACACTTTTAATCAGCTCATAACCCTAATCCAATATGAGGGGACATTTCCTTGGGGGTATGGCCTGCATCACTTTTTATTTTACAAAAAATAAAAGAGCAGAGAGCAGAAAGGAAGACCTATTATCATCCAAAAAAAAGAGCCAGAAGCAGAGCATGGCCTTTGGACCCAGGGGTGCTGGGAATATCACAGGCAGACTTGGATGCAGACTGCTGCCAAGACACATGGAGATCTTGAAGAAACTCTGAACCCACAGATGTAGAAAGGAGTCGAGGACCTTCCTGCAGAGCCAACAGAAAAAGATGTCCTCTGGAGCTGGCATCCTGAATTCAAACCTCCTCAACTGTGAGAGAATCCATTTCTTTGTGAGATGCACCCCCTTGGGGTATTTCTGCTATGGCAGAACTAGAGCACTAAGACGGTCCTCCAACACTCTGTGTTGTGGATCCTAACTCCCACACCTATGGCTATAATCCCACTTGGGAATGGGTTTCTTTGTCAAGTGGCCTTGACAGTGTAAGTTGTGTTTTAAGCCAATCACCTTTGAAATGTATATAAAAAGAACAGATTAGACACAGAGACACAAGCAGAGATGAGGACAGGAGATGCCAAACCCAAGGGAAGCCGGAGAGCAGGCATGGCTCTAAAAAGACATGGATCTTTCTCCAGAACCATGAGAGAATGACTTCCCTTAGAGCCAGGATCCTGAAGCCAGGCTGTGGGCTCCCACACAAGATGAAAAGAGATCTCTGTTTGCTAACATCACCCAGGTGTGGTAGTTCTCTTACAGCAACTCTAGGTAACAAAGGAAACTCTCTGTGGTCAGGGACCTTCAAGTTGCTTCCTCAAGAGAGCAATGTGCTGGACTGAGCCAGACATGCCCAGAAGGAAGACATGGCTGGTAAGAAATGCAGTTCAGAACCAAGGAAGCATTATTATTTTCTTTCATGCAAAATTGCCTGGCCACATACAGGGATGAGAATCACCACAATGGTTCCCCATGCCAAACAAAGTCACCCGCCCAGATAGTTCTGATGATCTGGCAATAATTGGTGATTTGCTGGTTGGAACACGTAGTAGATTAAACATGAAAACCGGCAGGAGGAAGTTATCTGTGGCAAGCTGACCAAATATGAACAACAGATGTGGAAATAAAGAAGTAATCCGAGGGGTAAAAATGTGTCATCAGCCACATGATGCAGTCCTATCAGAACCTTGTTAAGAATCCATTCATACCAGCACTTACATAGTTTTGAACATTTTATTGTGCTTTAGGTACAAGTTTACACAGCAAAGTAGTTTTGCATTCAACACCTTATACACTGATTGTTCCATGAAAGAGGTTATAACGCTCCCCATGTCCCCAGGCACTTCCTCACCTTCTTCTCTTTGCTTTTGGGCAAATGTTGCCCTTTTGGTCAGATCGAATTGACTGCCCAAGGAGCACGTCCTTCCTGGACGCAAGTGTGTATTGTGTAGCCCAGTCTACTACTTGGCTGATAGGGCCTCTAGTTGCAGCTTCCATTCCAGATTCCAAGGGTTATTAGCACAATGTTTCGGGGGTTCCTCCAGCCTCTTGTCACTTCAGTACCAGTGCATGTGTATGTTTTTCGGTTTGGTTTGGTTTGAATAGCATTCCACATTTTAAGCACATTCTAACCAGCGCCTTCTATTACACCCCTGGTCAGAGCAGTCAGTAGTGGGAGGCACGCACCATCTAGTTCTTTTGGTCTCAGGCTGAAGGAGGCCGAGGATTGTTTGGCCCTTAGCCGGTCTAAGTTGAATAGCTGTTTTTTCAGTTTTCATTATTGTTGCCTTTTATTATCAATGTCTTTATAAATCGTGTCTTTATTTATCTTTGGGGGTTGGGAACATTACATCTGAGAATAAGATCAGCAAATTACATACTACAATGTTGTATGCAGTGCATATTCCTAATGGTAAGGTGTACCAAAAAACGAGGATCATTGTAAAATGGTTTATCATAACGTGAATGTGTGGATCGTAGGTATATTATAAAATAACTATTCAACTTAGACCGGCTCTGACTTCAGGTGGCATAGTTGTTAGAATCCTGTCATTCATCAGGGACCACCAACAAGCACTCGGACATGGACTATCTACAATTTTCAGCTAGCATAGTGGGTCACACGCTGGGCTGCGAACCGCAAGGTCAGCTAGGATCTGCATACTAGTTATGCAGAAATTAACTTCAAAAGCTTTAGATTTTAATTCTCACCTATAGAGTAAGCATAAAATCCAAATTATCTAAAGACTATTAAACTGAAGGCTAGTGAATGCCTAATCCACTGTCTGATAAAACCTATTTAGTAAAAAGATTGATTTTTTTAAACGCCAAATTCACCTACCAAAAACATGGAGTTTTCATTAAATGCTGAGTCATGCTAGAGAATAACAATGTAATGCTCAACCCAATATTTTATTTCAAAGTCCAATGTTTCTAAACCAAGCAGACAGCTTATGTGAGTCTCTGAAGAACCTGAACAGAGGGTTTTACAAAACTCTTCACTCCTGTACTATCCTTGGTCTCTGGGAGGCATTGTCCCCAGATGCCACTGCCTTTAAAGTCGTGTTTGTGGTATGGCCAGCAACTGGGCCTTGCAATTTCTATCACCCTGAGGCATGCATGTGGAGCATCAACATACTTTTTCACAAGGCAATGTAAGGTTAGTAGGCTCTCAGGAGTCGACCCCTCCCTGACTGCCACATGCCAATGTGTTTAGAAGTAGACAGGAAATCCCTGTAGCCAGGGCTGCTCATGGCTTCCTGGTGCATGACTTCAACCAGTGACACTGGTGCATGACTTCAACCAGTGACATCACTAAGGTTCGTGTCACTCAGTGCCATAACTCACAGTATCACCAACCCACTTCTCCAGGGACCTCCTCCCACACCAGGCTCCACAGAATCCTTACTAATGTTTATTGTCCACTTTAATCATGGGTTAATATGTAATAAATATAGTTTTGAATTGGTTAAATGCAATATTTCTCAAGTTATATGAATATTAATAAAATTGTCTCGTAAAATCTTTCTACATTGAATGTCAGCAATACTGGTTACAACATTATTAGTATCTAAGCAGAAAACTTGTTGAATTTTCCTCTAATTACTACTTCATTCTCAAAAAAGTTAGTGATAGATGTTCATAAATACTACTTTTGCCAATATTGTAGCTAAAATGCCAGAAACTCTTGCAAAATCAGTGACTATAAAAACACTGGCAGCCATGAAAGCAGCAGCTCGTGCAGATGAAACCACATGATTCAAAGCATCATTTTCATTAGGTAATAATGACATCTCTGACCGGAGTCCATTCGAAGTTTCAAAAATCAAATTAGCAAAGAGTTTTAGCCTCATAGGTCTATTGATACATGAAGCTTGGCTTACAAAAATAGTTTTTGTTGTTCTAACCAACTACAGGGGCATTTTAATAAAAAATAAATGTCTGCGGAAACTCTGCACCAAACTTCTACTAGCTCAGAAGCACATATGCTACAATGATGTCAAGAATGTCAGTATGGGCGAGTGGATGGGAGGTGTTAAACTACAGTTACCATCAGTAGGAACCGCTTGCTTCTCTTTCCTGCCTCACTCTCTCAGCCCCACGGTGTTTCCTGGACTGATCCTTCTGCTAGAGTTCTTGTCTTGTCATAGGGCAGCGGTTCTCAACCTGTGGGTCGCCTAAGACCATCGGAAAACACATAAATATTCCACAATATATAATCAAATATTGTTTTGTGATTAATCACTATGCTTTAATTATGTTCAATGTATAACACTGAAAATACATCCAGTGTATCAGATATTTACATTACGATTCATAACAGTAGCAAGATTACAGTTATGAAGTAGCAATGAAAATAATGTTATGGCTGGGGGTCACCACCACATGAGGAACTGTATGAAAGGGTTGTGACATTAGGAAGGTTGAGAACCGCTATCATAGGGGATGCTATTGCCATTATGATCTGAGCTCCCAAGAAACCTTTACACAGTAAAACTGTCTTTTCTTCACACTACAAAAACTCCTTCACTGAATCCCATTTAGCATCTAGGATGGCTAACGTCTAGGTAAATATTCCAGATACGTTTGTCTTTGCTTGCAAAGCTAATTTCATCCTTATACTGATTCGTTTTTTTAACCAAGTACCAAATAGGTAAAATTAATTCCCTAAAGTAAGTCCCTTAAAGATAAATAAGTTTCATTGAATTCACACAGTTAATGAATACAGAAGTCTTTAGGGATTTTTTGGTTTTTTCTTTTAGCATTGCCTTAAAATTATTAATAGTCTTCTTTTCTGAACTCCTCTATATTATTGGTACAGTAAAACTTATGAAAGCAGGGACCTGTGTAAGGCAAAATCCAGTCCAGGAAAAAAAATCAGATTTTTTTCACTAAAATGAAGCAATAAACAGTAGGAAAATGGCACATTCGTGAAGCGTTCCATATTTTAAAAGAAAAATGGCACCCTATTTGTGAACCTCAAAAAAATTCTAAACCAAACTCACTGCCATAGAGTTGATTCTGATTCATAGTAACCCCATAGGACAGGGGAGAATTGCCCCTTTGGTTCTCAAGACTAAATATTTACGAACGTAGACAGCCTCATCTTTCTCCCACTGAGCGGCTGGTGGGTTTGAACCACTGACCTTGTGGTTAGCAGTCCACTCTGTAGCCCCATTGAATTTCTGCTTTCACAGATTTCTTTGTGCAAAGTGGAATTCTGAAAATTGTACAAGAAACTTCCAAAGTTGTCTGCTTCCACTCTCTTCTCTGCTAATAATCCATCAAACTCCTTCAGCGTGGCTAGTCAATCAGCCCTCTGACCCACCACCAAGCTCTTGATGCCTCAGGGAACTTGGATTTCAGATGTCCTAGATTTCTGCCTCCTGCCCAAGCCTCGGCTGCTGGCTTCTAGAATTGTGGGGAACACAATTAGAGGCCTTATCAGATCACAAATTGCCAGGAATTGTTGAAATTGGTTGCTATTTGGTTGTCCTAAATCTTTTTAGTATTCAGTGCTACTCAAATTCCACTTAAGACAAAAACCGAAGGTGCTTGTTAGGACCTGAAGGTGATCAGCTGTGATCTGGAGGGTGCCTGCTAGGGTGTCTGCTAGCTTCTGAGGTCCAACAAGTCAGGACAATGTCTTTGGTTATCAAGCTCCAAGCATGTAAATGCCCTAGAGGTAAATGTCTTTCAAAACAGCATTAAGTAGGTAAAAGTCAAACTGAGGATTCAAAAGTCATTTATCATTAACAAAAACCCATCTTTTTCTACAGGAAGAATTTTCTTAGTGTTATGTTAAAAAGTTAATACTCAAAAATGTGTGGTCCGTAACTAGCATGTCTGGATCGATATCTTATTTTACTATTCAAATCAATATTTTGTTCTCCTTTACTTCCATATCATTTTTTGCCATTGACTTCACCCAGGTGAAGACAAACTAGGAGAGAAGAAGAAAGAGGGCAGTGCAGAGCGAGAGTCACAGAAAGAGCACCTGGCTACAGTTGTGAGCCCTGGGACCAACCCTGCCTTACAATTGTGTGTCTCAATAACCTGCAGTCTGAAATGGAGAAAACTAAACCAAGCCACCTCTTTCGATGACCTGGGGGAAAGTCCATAGGAGCGTCCTCAGTGATGTATGTGAGTCTGGACGAGGAGGTGCAGAAGAAAGACGAGGCTGTCTGCTCCCATGAAGATTTCATCTTGGGAAACCCCACATTGATTCACTATGAGTCAAGATAAGGAGCCCTGGTGGTGGTGGTGTGGGTTACACATTGCACGCAAACCACAAGGTCAGCAGTTGGAAACCGCCAGCTGCTCCACTAGGGAAAGACGAGGCTTTCTCCTCCTGTGAGGAGTGACAGTCTTGGAAACCCTCAGGGGCAGATCTAGTCCTTCCTATAGGGCCCTTATGAGTCAGAATTAACTTGACGGCAGTGGGTTTTTTGGTTTGGGCATGCGGAAGGCAACTGGGCGCAGTGGGTAGGAAGGAGCTATGGGTGAGTGTGGGGCTGCCACCATTCACCCGGACCGTGCAGGGCTGGAAGATGAGTGAGAATGCTGCAACAGGATCCACGGTTCCTCCCACCATCACCCCATAGCTTCCTATAGGGAAATGGAGGGGTGTGCCCCCAGACCAGCTACAGACCAGAATGCTTCAAAGGAAGTTGAAAAGTTGGGGAGTAATGGCCAGAGAGAGGAGCCCTAGTGGTGTAGTCATGACTCGTTGGTCAGCAGTTCGAAACCTCCAGCCCCTCCTGGGGAGGTTTCTACTCCCGTACAGAAGGTTACAGTTTCCACCATAGCATTTGATCTCCATTATGATCCATTTACATCTGTTCTAGTTTTGAATAGTTTCTCCTTTCTTTTTGATTGAGGTTTTTTATGTTTGCCTCTGTTATTCTTGCTAGGTTTTTTTTAATTTGTTTTTTGCTGTTTTTCTGTAGTATATGAAATCTCCGGTAGGTGAATCTTCAAAGACAGTAACTGGATTCATGATTCCTTGAGGACATGGCAGGGGAAGTTGTGGGGGGGTGGGGCGAGGAATAGGGAGCTAATAATGATGAGTCCAAGAATGAAAAAAGATGTTCTGAAACTGATCGTGGGGATGATTATACAACACTTTGTGATGTGACTGAACTACTGAATTGTATGGTATGTGAGTTATATGTCAATAAAACTGCCTTTTAAAAGAGAGAGTTACAGTCTCAGAAACCTACAGGGGCAGTTCTACTCTGTTCTACAGGGTCACCATGAGTCAGAATTGACTCAATGGCAGTGAGTAATGGCCACAGAGAAAAGGTGGTAAGCGAGGATACTGATATTCTGTCCACTAGCTTCTGAAAAACAACTTCAAGGAAACAGAAAATACTGTACCAAGTGTGCAGGCGAAGTGGTGAGAGTGCGGCGTGAGCCCCAGTAAGGCGCTCCTGCACGTAAGTGGGCACCTGGTTCTCACTGCACGTACACACAAGGGTTCAAAGCCCTCTCACAGCAGCCCACTCAGGGCAGGCAGTGAAGATCACCCTCATTTTACTGATGGATAGCCCGAGGCACAAAGAACTTGGGTGACTACCCGGTAGTCACATAATTGGTAAATTAGGAGATGGGGAATTAAATCCAGGCCATCTCTGGTACGACACAACAGTGGGGTTTTGGTTGGGAGTTCATTAATAAATAGTGCAATTTTTGACATATTGAATTTTAAGTGAATTAACTTTATTTTGGAGTTTCGGGGTGGTGTGAATTGGTTCCACTCTTTACTATTAGGCAAGCATTGATGGTTTGAGCGCATGCAGAGGCATCTTGGAAGATAAGACTGAAAATCTACACTCACTGCCTTGAAAACCCACAGAGCAGCGCTGTCCTGCACTGCGCGTTGGATCAGGAGTCAAAATGGAACCAGCAGCAGCTAACAGTATCAACAGTCTTTTGCCTATATGAGACAAAGCAGACTTACAATATTCATGTTTCCAACAGCATGAAATATCATGTGAGTATCAGGTCGACAAGAGACATCCCTCAGATAAATCAAACACTTTTTCAAAAAGGGTTACTGAGTGAGCCACGGAGTCCCTGGATAAGCCTCAATACCCTCTTTCAGCCAGAGATGCTGCCAGTGGCTGTGCCGTAACTGTAGAATATATGATGGTTCAATTTAAAAGATTTGGTAAGAGTATTAACAGCCACTTGTAAGCATGTTAAGGAGTCCTGGTGGTGCAATGGGTTAAGTGTTGGGATGTTAATCAATGGGTGGTTCAAAGCCACCAGCTGCTTGAAGGGAGAAAGAGGCTGCAGTCAGCCTCCTTAAAGATTGGCAGCCTGAGGAACCCTATGTAGCAGTTCTACCCTGTCATATCAGGTCACAATGGCCCCCATGGGTTTAAGTATGCTGACTTCCTTGACATTTGTTCTAGAAAATTACAGGCACTAAAAGTCCTGAAGCAAAAGAGTTCTCATTGAAAAGCAAAGAAGAACATTGTCCACATATAAAACTAAACCAAATCCAGTGTCATCCAGATTCCAACTCATAGAGATCCTACAGGACAGGACAGGACAGGACAGGACAGAACCATCCCTGTGAGTTTCCAACACTAACTCTTTGCAGAAGTAGAAAGTCTCATCTTTCTCCTGAGGTGGTTTTGAACCTTGCAACTGGCAGCCCAATGCATAACCCACTATGCCACCAGGGAGGGCTCCTTAACTGAATGCCAAAAGAATGTTATCCACTCAGCTCACAGAATCTTGAGAATGCCTTCTATAAGAGGACCTGGGGACGAAGAGGGAATATATGTGTATAGTGAGAGCTGTACATGGGACTATGCAAACTCTCCAAGAACAGAAAGACAAACAAGGGGACTCTGTCACAAAAGTCCATAATGAAAAGGACAACGAAACCATGGAAACAATCATATCCAAATGAATCAAGAGAGTGAGGACCTTCTGTGTCCCCCTGGTCATTGAAGTGCTGGTGTCCAGCATGTGGCATGGAAGTATTCATTGCTCCCTTCCTGCTGTTCTGATCATAATTTGCTTATCTCGCTATGTTAAAAAACCCACTGAGTCAATTAGGACTCATAGTGACACAACCATGACAGAAGAGAACTGCTCTGCGGGGTCTCTGAGACTGTAAATCTTCAAGGGAGCCAAAGCCTCATCTTTCTCCCCAGGAGTGGCTGGTGAGAGGACCTAGCTGCTCAATGCTGGGCCCCAGTGCCACCAGGTCTCCATCTTATCTCCATCGAAGTATTTAATTCCACCTATTCCTATGTTGATTAACACCAACTCAAGCCTGAATGGATGCCTCCAATTCTGAACCACCGTTACCCATCTGCAGCACAAAGCCCTAAGATAGCATGAAGACAGCAAATTACTTGCACTTGGGTTGTCAGTTACAAACCGAGCAGGGAACAGGTGGTAAGCACAAAAGAGGTCATTAGAAAGTGCTTAAAGAACTGACTATAAGATGAGGGAAGGTTAAAATAAACAAAGCCTAACTCTCTGCCACGGAGTGGAACCCAACTCAAAACAACCCTAAGGGGGAAAGCCAATATGGAATGGGGCAGCAGCCTCACAGCAGGTAACCATTCCCACTCCAGGTCTTGGAGGCTAGGCCAGGGAGTCAGGACTGGAACAAGGTCTACTGAACAATGGCTGTGGCCTTCCACACACTAGCAAAGCCATTACCATCTCCAGCTAGACCTCCCTCTCCAGCAAAGCATCTTGTAGGTAACACTGGAGTGCTAACCTCAAGGTCATCAGTGCAAACCCACGAGCCACTCCGAGGTCCGGAAAGTTGAAGCTAATTGCTCCCATAAAGAGTTACAGCCTCGGAAACCCCATATAGGGCTGCTGTGAGTCAGACTTTACTTGCTGGCAATGGAGTTGTTTATTTTCTAACCAGAAGCAAGTGGGCAAAAGGACTTGGCCCATGAAGTCCATAAACACAACATCTGGGGCACAGCATAGGGTGAAGATGTGAGTCCGGAAAAACGCAGAGACTACCCGGAGAATAAACTATCCAGAGGACTAAAATGTGGATAAAGGTTTCACACAATGATGAAAAATGAGAAAGTATCTACATATCTAGTAATAGGGATGAGTAAGAAAATGATCCTACTTGTTTTAATGATGTGGGCCAACACTTAGAATATCATGTCAAGTAAAAATACAACAGGAGACCTTAAAGGTATCTCAATTTCTGCCTTCATAATTTCATATTTTAAAAACCCACTCATTGAGATAATTCCAACTCATAGGGACCCAATAGGACAGAGAAGAACTGCCCCCTTTGGGTTTCTGAGACTGTAAATACTTACAGGAGCCCCATCTTTCTCCCGTGGACTATTTGGTGGCATTTGAACTGCCGATCTTTTGGTTAGCACCCCAAAATGTAGCTCACTATGCCACCAGGGCTCCTTTCGTTTCATCTTTAGTGATAAGTATATTATAATATAAACATCTAAAATAATAGACTATTAATGTCATTTATGAACAGTGAGATACAGTGAGATGAGGAATCAGTATAACTACATGGTGAAGTTGCTAGAATTAACTAAGGCAGATGTAGACAACATAAGTAAATTTTAAAACCCTATAGTGTATTTTTATCCTATCCTATAGTATAGTCGTCTTGGTGGCTCGGTCAGGTAAGCATTGGACTGCTGCCAGATTGATGGTTCAAACCCACTAGTAGCTGCCAGATTGATGGTTCAAACCCACTAGTAGCTCCGCAGGAGAAAGATGAGTCTTGTCTGTTCCCTAAACATCTACAATCTTGTAAACCCAGGCTGTCACTAGATGTCAGAACCAACTCCATGGCAGTAATTTTACAGTGGACTCAACAGGAGCCCTGGTGGCATAGTGGTTACACATTGGGCTGCTAACCACAAGGTCAGCAGTTTGAAACCACCAG
>NW_022107431.1:84378371-84386217 GCF_000313985.2 Echinops telfairi | reverse complement strand
AATAGTTCGAAACCACCAGCAGTTCTGAGAGAGAAAGATGAGGTTTCCTATAAGGTCACTATGTATCGGCATCAACTTAATGGTAGTTAGTTTGAGTAGACTCAACAGTGTGGGCTATCCTTTGAGAGGCACTGGGTGGCACACATGGTTAAGTGCTCAGCTACTAAGTCACAGTGGCTTGAACCTACTCAGAGGCATCTTGGGATACAGGTCTGACAATCAGCTTTGGAAAGGTCACAGCCTTGAAACCCCCATGGAGCAGTTCTGACTTGCGCTCCTGGGTCCTCAGAGTTGGAATAGACTCAACAGTGACCAACAACCACCACCTCCCCTCTGATAGCTACTTTTCTGTATCTCACAGCCTCTGCTTGTGCATGTTCATGCTCCTGCTCCTTAGTGTAAAGTTGAGGGGGGTAATGTCTCATTATTTTATTGGTGAATATTGCAACTTGTCAGGAAGACAGGGAAGTAGACTCAGTTTCCCAATATTAAAGCCTGAACTGGTTTTCCAGCATCTACCACCGGGGCTTACCCACAGCAGCTATTCATAAATGCTCGGGTCATAAATGGATCACTCCAGGGGATTTTCACACCCACATTTACTGACCCTCCTCAGCATAACAGGCATTCACCAAGCTCTCTGGTTATAATGGGTCAATAAAATTAAGACCACTTTTGAGGGCTACTTCTGCTCAGTTATTTGGGTCCCTGGGCAATTGTTGTTCTAACTGAAGGACTCTGGGAGCTCTGGTGGTGTGATGGTTCAGAGAGGGGCAGTTCAAAACAACAGCTCCCCTGGAGAGAGGCAGGGCTTTTTGCTCTCATAAAGAGCTATAGTATCACAATGGATGGATGGGTGGATTGTGATAAGAGTTGTCAGACTTTCCTCTAGTCCCTAAATGTTTCCTCCCCGCTCCCACTATCATGACACGAATTCTACCTTGCAAGTCTGGCTAGACCAGAGGATGTACACTGGTACAGATAGGAACTGGAAATACAGAGAATCCAGGGTGGATGATCCCTACAGGACCAGTGGAGTGAGTGGCGATACTGGGAGGGTAGAGGGAGAGTGGGTTGGAAAGAGGGAACCGATTACAAGGAACTATATGTGACCTCCTCCCTGGGGGACGGACAAACGAAAAGTGGGTGAAGGGAGATGTTGGACAGGACAAGATATGACAAAATAACAATTTATAAATTATCAAAGGCTCATGAGGGAGGGGGGAGCGGGGAGGGAGGGGAAAATGAGGACCTAATGCCAGGGGCTTAAGTGGAGAGGAAATGTTTTGAGAATGATGAGGGCAATGAATGTACAAATGTGCTTTACACAATTGATGTATGTATGGAATGTGATAAGAGTTGTATGAGCCCCTAATAAAATGATTTTAAAAAAAAGGGTTTTTCGGGGCCCCCAGGAAAATTTTTTTTTTTAAAAAAAGAGTTATAGTATCAGAAACTCACAGGAGCAGTTCTACTCTGTCCTATAAGGTCGCTATGAGTCGGTATCAACTTGATAACAGGAATTTGGCTTTTGGTTTATAACAAGCTGGCTTAGCAGAGTGTGTTTTACAATAAAGTAGCAAACTTCTGGTTGTGCTCTGGAAATTGAATATTTGTGCTTTAAAATAGCTATGTTGAGCCTAAACATACAGCTTACAGAATACAGTTCTAAGCATATAATGATACTCTCAAATTATTCTTTAATGTGATCTTTTAAATCCCTCAAACATGAAAGTCAAAATTAAATTAAATTATGAGAGCAATGGGTGCTAAAGACAAAGTTACTATCACCCATAAGGACAACGATGACTTGAAGGATTTTCATAATCCCTTTACATCAAACACATTGAGATTTACTTCTGAATTTAGACCAACCTTAGTGCCTATATATTTGAAGTTACTTGTTCACCAGCATTTTCTTTCCTCTTCTGAGACTGTGATTAAACTTTACACAGAGTAGAAACCCTTGTTATTTTTCACCTTAGGTTCCTTTACATACTCTGTGAATCAGCCCAGCAGCAGATCATAAGACTTTGTGGCTTTTAGGCCAGATTGGAAATCAGGTGCAACAAGTTTAGTTAACATTTCAGGGGCTGAGTCACTCAGTTGAACTTCTTCAAGTCAGAGGTTCCCAGAAGGACACGGGTGCCCCATAGAATTCCCAGTGTGCAGGAATTCTTCCTCATCCCTGGGTAGTCTCCCTCTCTATAATGGAACAGGTAGGAGGCCGATCACTGAAAAGGGGAGATGCTTCCAGGATGAAATCTTTGAGAGCGAATGAATGCCTACACTTCAACCAGATGCCTACATTCTCCAGCTAGCTACTTCCAACACACACACACACACACACACACCACCCCCATCCCACCACCCCCATCACCACCACTACCGGGAACACGTACTTATTCAGCGAGCTCTGGTTTCCCCATGTTGTGGTGAAAAGCTCATGAGCTTTGGAGTCAGAAAGAGCTGGCTTCAAATACTGTTGTTTAGCTTAGACAAGCTATTTTACCTCTCTCGGCTTGCTTCCTCAACTCTAAATAGGGAGACAGCCTCACCTACTTTGAGAGCTATGACCAAGATGAAAGGGGATATAGTGAATATGAAAGCAACTGTCACACAATAGGTACTCAGTAATTATTCATGCCCCTCTCCTACTTATTCTTGACAAAAGTTCCTTATTTATTTAAATTACAAGGGAGAGGTTGGGAATTATCCAGCTGAAAAGTATTCTCCTTCATTCCCACTGCCAAACCCATTTTCCTCAATAAACATGCCCAAATCCACCTGGCTGTCACTTTGCTCTTTATTTACCAGTTGCTGAGCAGCGTTAAGATGGCATTGGGGCCCCTCTTTGACTTCTGGCAACTTCTGCTGGCTTTGTAAATTAGTGGAACGGGATCCAACGTACACTTACACAGAGAGAAAGGCAACCTAGAACCCTGTAGTGAAAAAGGAAGTGGATGCAGACATTCCTGGGGACCTGGTTACTTGCTGTTGGGCTAGTAACCACAAGGTCAATAGTTCGAAACCACCAGCAGTTCTGAGAGAGACAGATGAGGCTTCCTACTCTGGTAACTATTCCAGTAAAGAGTTAAAATCTTGGAAAACCACAGAGACATTTCTATTTTGTCCTACATGTACACTATTAGTCGGAATTGACTCGATGGCAATAGGTTTTGTTTGTGTGTTTGTTTGTTTGTTTCTCTATGATAAAGAACACACCTCCTCCCTGTATCTTCAACAGTTATAACCTGTGCCTCAAACTGGTTGTTGCCTTACAGAAGCTTTTTTGAGGGATTATTTACATACCATACAATTCACCCACGTAAAATGCACAGTTCACTGGTTTTTAGCATAGTCACAGTTATGTGCCACCGTCACCACCGATCAATTTTAGAGCATTTTCCTAAACTCAAAAAGAAACCCTGTATTATTATTATTTTTAAAGAAACCCTTTAGTATCAGTTTTTATTTTTTCCCCTTTTTATTATAATCTGGGTGAAACTTGACAGGGCAATTTAGTTTTCCACTCTGCAATTTACACTTATTTTGTTTCAAGAAATTGACTGTGGTCCCCCTCCCTTCCCACTATATCATCATTCTGCCCACTTCCTCCCTAAATCCCCTGTCTACAGCCTTTGGTCTTTCTTTCCTGCCCTTCCTGCATTCTGAGCGATCTGCGGGGCAAATGTTGCTCATTTGGTCTCTAGAGGTTGATTGTACTGAGGACTACAGTCTGCTGGTGCTATTACTCACTATATGGGCCAGTCTATTGTTTGTCTGAAAGCTGATCCCCAGGAGTGGGTGCAGTTCCAGGCTTGAAGGGCATCTGAGGACCAAAGTCCCAGGGTTCCACTAATGTATATCAGACCAGCAGGTCTGGCCTTTTTTAATGATCCTGAATTTGGTTCTACACTGTAGTTCACTCTTTAATCTCCCTTTTCCAGTTCTAAGCAATCACTAATCTACCTCTTGTCTCTGGAGCATTTACTATTCTGAACATTTTACATGAATGGAATTGTGTAATAGGTGGTCTTTTGGGACTAGTGTCTTTGACTTAACATAGTTTTCAAGGCATAAAAAGAGAGCTCTCGTTAGAACTGAAATGACTGGGAAGGGAACAATTGATTGCCATCAGCAGACCAGGCACTCAGACTTCTAGGTCCAAGTCCTAAAACCCTCTTACAGAGCAAGACTAGGGTAACCTAAAATACAAATTGGTTGGAATCAAAATGCTGAGCAAATGCCAGCTAGTCAATTGTACTTTGCTTTTTATCTTGAAGAATATCCAAAATCTAGTTTTAGGCAAGCTTGTTTAAACAAGTCTACTTACACACAAGGGCATACAAATGATCTTGATTCGATCCAAAGTAGGCTCCACTGAGAGGCTCTTGATCAGGAATTGAATCCACTCCAGATAGAATCGTTCTGGGTAGCCAATATTAAGAGAGAATAGCTTTACAATCCCACCCTGGGCATAACTGCATTTTCTTGTTTTGCAGATAATAACACTCACTTAGTTCATGGGAGCTAAACTGTAGGGAAGCAAGCCAGCGTGTTCTCCGTAGGATGGCCAAGAATGGCTGGCAGGCCCTGGGTGAGGCTTCACTGCTCCTACTTGAGAGGGACAGTTCTAAGTTTGGGGCATGGCACCACGACAGAGGAGATCATGTACTTCAGCAGGAATGTCAACTATCTGCTTCAACTAGCGTCTTTTTGTCTCTCCCCCCTCCCCCCTATCTTTTTCTTAATAGCGGATACAAAAGCAATCCCGCTCTGCTGTCATGGGATATTTATGAATCAACATTGTAGAAACGTTTCAATAACTCGTACTTCAAATATTCTACATGTCACAGCACAAGCACTAGTTCAAGATCCATGAAGGGGGTTGTGGCATGGATGCAATATTGATAGACCACAATTTTAAATGATACTTTGACATTATAAACATGCTTCATCAGTGTGCTTTTTTTTAACTTGGAGTTTGTGTGTGTGTGTGTGGGGGGGGGATATTGTTTGTTTTTGAGGTAGTGGGTAAAAAAGTAATGCCCAAAAGCCCCAGCCATTGATCAATTCCAATTCATAGCAACCCGTGTCGGGGTTCTGGGGCCATCGATCTTTACAGCACAGAGCCTCGGTTTTTCCCCACCAAGCCCCTGGTGGGTCTGAACCACCATCTTTATGGTTCTCAGTCCAATGCTGACCCAACAGCGTGCCTGGAAAAAGTACTCGGTATGCCAGTAACCCGACTATCCTGTGTACACTGGCTAAATAACTCAATCTCGGGATCAGACACTCTCACAGTTGCTCATTTATGAAACTAAAGGGAAGATTTTCAGGGGGAATAAGTCATCAGAAAACTAGATGAGTCAGCAGGTCTCCTGTCAGAGACGGGTATAGGCAAGGCATGGAGAGTACAGCCCACGAAACCCCAAAGAATGGCTGAGTAGAAACCACAGGCCTGAGTTTAGCCCTGCTTCCTCCAGCTGCCACTGCCTTCTTTGAACTTCCGTTTCCTCGTCGATGAAATGAAGCGCTGGGCTTACTTCGAAGAGCCACAGTGAGCATGGGACAAAACACCAGCAGTAACTTATAATTTGAGAAATGTAAGGTAAAGGTACATGGAGTTTGAATTGGTCACCAGGGAATCCTTACAGACAGGTCAGGAAGTAAAACCGAAGGATTCAAGCAGCAGGGCTTCTAGAAACCTACAGGTAGAGCAACCTAGAACAGCCTCACTGGCTAGAGCAGTTGCTCCCAGCCTGAGCAGTAACGACCGATGTAGTTACTTAGCAGAGTCCTGGTGGCAAAGTGGGTTATGTGTGGGGCTGCTAGCCACAAGGTCAGCAGGTTGACTCCACCAGCTGCTCTGTGGGATAAAGGGTTTCTACTCCCGGAAAGAGTTACCATCTCAGAAACCCAAAGGGGCAGGTCTACCCTGTACTAAAGTGTCACTGGGAGTCGGGTTTGACTTCATGGCAGTGAGTTTCGGTGTTTTGCTTTGTTTGGTGTTATCTAGCGACTTGAAGTTCCTGGGTGGTACAAAGAGCTCAAGGTTTGCGTCTACACAGAGACACCTCAAAAGAAAGGCCAGATTATCTAATTCCTCCCCAAAAGTCATTGAAAACCCTATGAAGCAAAATTCTCTTACACACACACACACACACACACACACACACACACACGACTGCCATGAGTTAAAGTGGACTCAACCACAACTTGTTTTTTCTTGTATTTGCTTGTTAGTTATTAATTAGTGACTTATCTCTGACCCTGCATTCTGATGGCCTGTAGCAGGGATGGCAGGAGGGCAAACCGGCTCCCTTCTCCATTACACTGTTGCCTCAGGATCCGGACATAGTACTTTAGAATACACTTTCGAATTTCTGCTTTAAGACCTTTCTTTGCAATATTTCAACATACTTATCTCTCAGGGATTTAACTATTTTCTCTTGACTAGTTAACACTAAACCTGATGAATATCCAATCTTCATTTGATTTCTTATATAAATTTCTGTTTATGATATCTAAAGGCTAAATATACCTGTGCTGGAAATGTAGAGAAGGTAGCAATAACTACAATGATTAGCCAAAAAAAGACCTGAGACCAGCCAGAAAGCAATCAAAGCTCCACACCTGAAGACTTGGTGACTTTGGTCAAATGACCATCCCCCTCTAGACCTCGATGTTCCTCAGAATGGGAATAATAACAGGCTGTCCCCACTTCTCTGGGTTTCAACAGCAACTGGCAACATCACCACCTCTTTCGGATGTTATGAATGAATTGTAGTGTGTTAATATTTGTAAAGCACCCAAGACAGGGCCAGATCCAGAGTGTGTTAAGTAAACAGCATCTTTCCATCAAGTTTTGATGAGAATGAAATCTTTTCATAGATATGGCTGGCACCTCTTATTATGAACAAAATTTCTCAATTATTTCCTTACCTTATTCCTATTATTTTGCTCACTGGCCCCAGGACAAAAGAAGTGTCCAATGAGAGAACCCAAAGAGTCATCGGAAACTGTTGCTTAACTAATTTTTAATAATTAAGAGGCATGTTATTCATGTTGTTTTTATGCAATGGTGCCAACTCTCTTATTTAAGCTATAGCCACTGTATCTTTGAGATACTATAACCCCAAGGCTCAGTTAGGGTCACTGGCTTGAAATGTCACACAATAATAATAAATACGGCCAACTTTATTCACCACAGAATAATTTGCCAAGTCTGACAGCAATGTGCTTTTATTCATCTCATTGGCATTTAGGAGAAGGTAAAAAACAAAAGGCACTTGTTACTTCTGTGGTTCTTTCCCCCAACCCCACCCTTTATAGGTTACAGGTGTGCCCTGTACTTGTCTAGGTAGGAAAGGTGGAACACCACGAATGGACTTTGGCCTCCCTGCTTCACATGTATGACCTTGGGGTCTCCTGGTACTTTGTCAAAATGCCCCCTGCATTTAGGGGTCTGTGCCATTGCTCTGTTCCCATTGACCCAACAGATGTAGTGTTAAAAACACCAAGCAAGGCTCACACTGGTTTAAAGACTCCATTCTCCTTCATCTGAATTCACAGAGGCATTTTTTTTTGGGGGGGGGCGATTTTTTCCTTTCATATTTAATAGTTAAGTGCTAAAGGTTATAGAACGATTTTTTTAAGGAGAGAAACCTAAGTTTGTACAAGTCAGCGAGTGTCCCTGTGCTCCTATCCTCGATCTCTGCTGCTGGCTGCACCGGGTGCAATGCAGAGGGCAGTTCAGAGCCCTGTGCCAGACACTATAAAGGTAAGGTGATCAGGCGTCCCTCTTTTGGCGGGACAGTACCAATTTTTAACAATTTGTCCC
>NW_022107431.1:84375042-84377940 GCF_000313985.2 Echinops telfairi | reverse complement strand
GGTAGGCTGCAGGGCTGACGACAGTTTGCTTGGGGAAGTGTCCACTAGTAAGTCATCAGGCTGGACCCCTGTTTTCCTGGGGAGGCGCTACTGACAGCCCATCCTGCACGCCTCCGCCTCCCCCAGTCACCCTCTGAACCACCTGTTCATCTTCCTGAACTTTTCGTCGGGACAGTTGCCAGTGGCCTTCTCATGAGCGGGACGCTTGCGGTTAGGAGGAGACCCCTCAGGCTCTGGCTTCTTGGTGTTGCCCACTCTTGGGGAGGCTGAGCGCTTCAGGATAAAACCGGTTGTGCTGCATGAAGTTCACAGCCAAGTTGGTGGGCGCAAAGGACACCTGACTGTCCTTGTCCTGCTGCTCTGCCAGCAGTCGGGCCTTGGCCTCCTCCAAGGAAATCCTATTTTCATTCTGGCATCACTGCCAAGGTCCCCCTGGGGGAGGACGCTCAGCATCTCGTTGGGAAGCCCATCTTTGGTTTTCTTTGCCAAGGAGACAGGGATGTTTTCTGGAAGTCCATAAAGGCAGCCCTCTGCATGCTTTGTCTTGACTTTCTGTTCCTCGAGGAGTTCCGCGATCCCTTTCCTCGGCTTCAGCTCTGCCTCCAAGTATTCATCACGGCTGCCTCCTCATCCCTCCAGTGGGTTTCTACAGAAAATGATGTCCCCAGGTGGGGTCTTCCTCTTCGCTGATCTTCAGTTTCCGCGTGTCCACCAAGCACCTGTGTCCCTCTGAAAGGGATCATCGGCAGCAGGGTCTCTTTCTCCCCCACTAGCGAGACCACAGTGCTCACCCCACTGGGTCTCTTTCTCAAATTCTGCTTCTCCTGGGCTGCTTCCAGTTTGAATCGAACCTCCTCTGAGTTCTGCTCATCTTCCTCTGATTCTGAGTCAGCCCGGTGCCGGAGGAACGTCTTCCAGGTGGCCGGCATGTTGGCACCAGCCCCATGGACCTCAGAGGTATTTTGATGAGGGATCTGGGAAAGCCCGGCGCAACTCTGTTTTAAGAAAGCTGTAAATGAGCTAATGAGAGCCACAAACAATTAATTGACTGGTTTTTCTTGCCAAACTCCCACAAGTACCAAACATTCAGACGAACTTTGTCTTGAAAAGTCTCTGGGACAAGATATTGAGTGGGTAAAAGCCCACGGTTCACTTGTGGGAAGGCATCTGCTGGACGGGCCAGGTAATTTGGTTAAAAAAAAAAATGGATGGATTGCTTTGAGAACATAGGAGGCAATGCTGTGCTTGCCTTGAGAGAAATTCCACCTTAAGAATCCTTTGGACCCAGGTCCAGGAGATACCAAATTTGCTATGTATCCCACATAACAACCTAATTTGGGGCCATCAATCTACAAAACCACTCATTTCCTGCCTACTATTCTAGAGGGCCAACATGATTTTTAACCACGATTCAAAAGCCAATTTTTCACATTCCAAACAAGCCGGAGCTTTATTCCCAGGAACGAAAAATATGAAAGAGTGAATGTGATACAATATAAGGTTCTGGATCCTTTGAGGAACTGGAGGACAGGATTTATTCATGATCCTGAATCTATGGCTCTCTTTATTTATTTAAAATGCTACTACTGTGGAAACAAAATCACAGCGATTTGTTTTTTGGTCTGACATTGCTTAGTTTTAGATGATGGGAACCCCAAGATTTGGAGACTCTGATGATCCCCACATTCAGAGAAGAAAACTTTTTCTAATTATTCAGTCTGAATAAAATTTCACCAGAGATGAATTTGGTGCTTCTCCAATATAATCTTTCTCCTGAGCTCAATGCATTTGATCAAATCTTCCATTTCCACACTTAATGCATCAAATGCTTTATTTCTTTTTTACATCCATATGGTTACTTTACTGTTTGTCCAATATAAGAAACGTCTCTTTAAAATCAGATTCATTTGAACACATTGGTGTGAAGAGGCATTTTGGCCATAGACAATGTGCCATGAATACTGAGAAAGGATTCTTATAGAGAAGATGTCCTTGTTTTCCATGAGTGAAATATGTGAATCATCTATAAAATAAGGACAGTGGGAAATAGCAAGCAATTTTTAAATATAGTTTTTTCAAGGTAGGCAGAAAAGCACACAATTTAAACTGTAATTGATCTTAGCATATAAACTAGATAAAACCCCAAACCAAATTCACTGCCAAGGAGTCGATGCTAAAACTGCCTCTGTGGATTTTCAAGACTCTAACTCTTTAGGGGAGTAGAAAGCCTCATCTTTCCAAGGAGCGGCTGGTGGTTTCAAACTGCTGACCTTGCAGATCACAGGCCAACTCACAGTCGCTTCATCACCAGAGCTCCTCTGTAAACCAGATAGAGCTCTTAAAACAGAGTCATCTGGTTTTTTTTAACATGGACATTCCTGAAACACAACTCTTTCCTTGGGTGACTCAAACTGTAAGGCAGCTGTGTGTTTCTCGTGTTCATAGTAAATGGGCGCTTTCAGTGAAAACTCAGATTAGAAAACCTACTTTTTTCAATATTTAATATTTTCATGGCCTCGAGGGATTCACAAACAGGCAAGCAGCAGCTCACTGTCTCCTCCTTGCAAACAAGTGTCTGCTTAAAAGTGAAAGGAGCAAAAAGAAAGCAACTCAGGTCCAGACAGGCTTCTTGAGGTCGTGGGAAGGTTGTGGAGCACCTACTCACATGGATGCGGACTAAGCAGCTTTGTGTGGACCGTGTCGCAATCAAGGGTGCTGAGGTGACCCCACAGCAGGGACAAGCAGCTAAGAATTCTCCTCTCCTAAATGTCGATGGCAAACGCACTTCTTCAGAAACTCCCTAACTTCAAGCACAATGTTTAACTTTGGTTCCTAAATGAAAGGTCACCTTTTTTGAGACTAACATGAACAGCCTGGTACTCAAAGAGTTACATACCT
>NW_022107431.1:84371906-84373364 GCF_000313985.2 Echinops telfairi | reverse complement strand
GGGAGGGAGAGGGGGAAATGAGGAGCTGATGCCAAGGGCTTAAGTGGAGAGCAAATGTTTTGAGAATGATGAGGGCAACAAATGTACAAATGTGCTTTACACAACTGACGTATGTATGGATTGTGATGAGTTGTATGAGCCCCCAATAAAATGATTTTTAAAAATAACAGTTTATCCTCACTATATAATTGCATTCAAACTCAAATTTCACAGCTTTCAAGTTGATGCCAACTCATCGTGACCCTACAGGACAAGGTCAAACTGCCCCTGTGGGTTTCCTTGACTATAAATCTTTCCTGAATGGTCAGCCTCATCTTTTTCTCCGGGAGCAGCTGGTGATTTCCAACTGCTGACCTGGTGGTAATCAGCCCAAATCATAACCCACTAAGTCACCAGGACTCGCTGTGGTTGCAAACACTGGTTGGAGATGAGTGGTGCAGTTTGCGCTCAACTGCCAACCTGGTTTGAACTCACCATGGGGCGCCACAAAGGAAGGATCTGGCGATCTGCTTATTCAAAGATGACAGCCAAGAAAGCTCCCTCCGGAGCAGTTCCACTTCAGAACATGTGGGATCCCCATGTGATCAAATCAACTCTAAAGCAGTAGGTTTGGGTTGTTTTTTTGTATCCTCACAACATTCTAAGGATAGAGGCAGGGAAGGAGTTGTTTTTCTTTTATAGATCGGAAAGAACCATTAAAGATCACAAAAGTGAAAAGTTTACAGTTCTGAAACCTGAGGTGGTACTCAGACCCCAAGGTAGGTCTCTGCCCACCCATTGAAGATGCTCTGCCCTTTGGCATGGCCTCACTTTGCTGGGACTGAAACTAGGTCTGCTGATTTTCAAAGGATTAAGAGGCACATGCGTCCTTCCCACACAGCCAAGAACATAGTGCTTGCTTCAACGTGTGGGGTTCAATTCTGTTTGAAGATGATCCTTTTTAATTCACTGCATTTTCTTTCAACTAATAGCTCATGTCAAATCAAAATAGCACTGGGTACTCTGAATCAGGAAGACAAGAAGGAAGCACCATTTCTTTCATATAACCCAAACCCCAAAACCAAACTCACTGTCATGAGGTCGACTCATCGTGACCCTATAGGACAGGGTAGAACTGCCCACCGTGAGTTTCCAAGAGTGTAACTATTTACGGGAGTAGAAAGCCCCGTCTGTCTCCGCTGGAGCTGCTGGTGACTTTGAACTGTCAACCTTGTGATGGCAGCCCAGCGAGTAACCACTATGCCACTGAAGCACAAATAGGTTAAAAATGCGCCCAGTACAACAAAGCTGAGCATCACAGCAAATAGAAGAACAGGCATTGGAACCTAGGTAGAGAATCCATTCTCTGAATAAACAAAATGGAGTGTGAGTTAAAAAGAAAACAACAACAAAAAGCCTTATAAATGATAATGCCCTTAATGGCTGCTTAGGAAAGTCTGCTCACAGCAGGCCATTCAG
>NW_022107431.1:84368907-84371048 GCF_000313985.2 Echinops telfairi | reverse complement strand
GCTGAGTACCACTACCTCCAAGTTCTGGACAGATATGAGCAAACATGATCAGATGGCTCTAAAAAGCCACACCGGTGAAGACTAACCTGAAACCTAACCATGCCGTCGTTCTCTCTTTAGACTGGAAATAGGTACACGATCTCAGAAGTAAATGAATTATCACAAAGGTGATCTAACTAGAAAACTATCTCAAATCCAAATCGGTGCCTTTAGTTTTCAGAACATTTGCTAATACCACATTCACCTTCGTTCTGAAAGAAAGAATGGGTGCTTGAGGACTGATCTAAAATATGAGAGCTTCCAGCCGAGAAGCAAAAAGTTTGTCTAAATTTTAGTCTAAACAGTATTTTCATTCAAAGAGATCATAGCTGAATCGTTTTGCATTTTGATAGATAGCAAATGAAGGAACTAAGTCCGATTAAAAAATTACTATGGAAACATTTTATGGATTTACAGGGGTAACAGGAAAATAGTGAACGTTATTCAGTAACGTTTTGTTAGAAATTTAACATATTAACATATTTGTTGTGAAATTTTAATCCATAACTATACATAGAAGTCTTTGGATAAATAAAAATGTTTCGTTATGCTGTACTAAGTATGCTGTATACTATATTAATACAAGATAAAGAAAAATGCCCTCTTTCTAAATACTTCTCCTTCACCTCTTCACACATACTCAGACTGCCCTGTGCCACTTGGCTTTCCAGAAAGTTCCACACTGTTGTTCTCAGTGTTGGTGGTATTCAGGGTGGGAACCCTGCCTGTAACTGTTTCCCCGCCCTTTTCTGTGTAACTCAGCCGCTCTGGACACTCTCCTCCTTGGGAAGCCACCCGGGACCCTCTCACCTGCCCTGGGACCGCTAAGTGACATTGGGTGACTCAGCCACTCTGGGCACCCTCCTCCTTGGGAAGCCACCCGGGCCCCTCTCACCTGCCCTGGGACCGCTAAGTGGCATTGGCCCTACTGTTTACTTTTGATCTCGACAAGAATCTAATAAGTTTTGAGGGCAGAGATCACACCTGTTTTGTTTTGCTATTCTAACACTCAGCACTTAGCTAAGAGCCTGGCACTCAATAATTCTTTTATTGAATGAATGAAAAAAGATGGAAAAGTTTCTTTTTTAAGAAATAAAAGGGAAACGGGTTGAAAATGCAGATCTTGCCAGACACAATTTTATTCTGGTCAGGCTGGAGGAGGTAGCGCGCTTACCTGGCCTCGAAAACGCATACAGAAGAATTTATTAGGTATTTTCCATCGTCTTTCATCAAAAACACCCCACACTCTGCTAACCATATACATTTGCGGTTATTTCCTATTGATTTTCGTTCAAGGAATACCTCAAGTCAGATAGTAAAAATAAACACACACGGAGACTAAAACCACCGAGAAATAGAGGAGGCGGGGAATCACCATGGCAATGACACTTTGAAAAACCAAGTGCTGCCTAATTTTACCACTCAAAACGCTGGAGATAAGCCATTTATTCACCCTTTCGCAGTTTCTCCATGCCTCAAATCGGAGTAGCCATCCCAATGGAAGCTGAACACCGGTGCGTGTGGTGGGAGATTTTCATAATCAAAGCTCTCAGACCCAAAGGCTGATAGAGGGAAGATGAGTTTCCATCGTCCGTCATTCTGGTCATATCCTCCAGCTCTCGTTAGCGAACAGCTCGTTAGTGTCGATACGTCCATTAAAAGAATGGACGAGCACACATTTCTCTCCCAGATACGCAAGCACAGCCAGGGGCCACGAGAAATGGGTCACCTGCAGTAGCCTGGCGACTGCCTGTCTCGCCTGCCCCGGGGCTTCCACAGCGCCAGTCGGTGGGCACTGACCCCGTCAGGTAGCAGGAGGGAAGCGGGGCCCCGCAGAGGAGGAGGTGGCATGCTTACCTGGCCTCGTCCAGTGGCGGGTGCGGCACGAACACCCCACACTCGGACGGCGACGGCGGCGGCGGGGGCTGCTTCTTCTTGGAGCGCCAGATGTGGAAGGAGCTGTGCTTCTTGGGGGCCCTGGACGGGCTGCCCTCCCCCGAGTCCCCCCGCGACGGCGACGACGACGACTGCGGCATCTTCTCGTTCGCCTCCTCCTCCTCGGGCCCCTCAGGTGCTGCCCTCTCGGCGGCCCGGCCCTTGTG
>NW_022107431.1:84359909-84368752 GCF_000313985.2 Echinops telfairi | reverse complement strand
CGCCGCTCAGCAGCCTCCGGGCAGCGCCGCAGCGCCCCCAAGCGGCAGAGGCGATGCTGGCGGCGCAGAGCGCACGTCCAGGGGTGGCGCTTGCTCCCGGAGTCCACAGGAAGGCCGACACGCCCCCGGCCGCCGACCTGGCGGGGCGCGGGACCTGCGGGGCAGCGCCACCTGCTGGACGCATCACGAGCCGCGTCTCCGGAGAATGCATCTGGGCGCCGGCCTGGAAGACTTCTCCAGGTGGGGTTTGGACAGAGGCTCCAGCGATGCTGGTGGCATCCGTCTCCTGCGGACTCCTTGACCTCTCGTGTTCGGTGACAAGGCTGGGAAGGTGGTGGCTTAACCATGAACTCCTCCTGAAGAAGCATGGGAGAGGCGCATCCCGTGGCCGGGCCACCCAGCAATTAGGATTATTCCACTCGAGCCTTTGGGTGGCTTGGGCAATGTCATGCTCTGGTGACTTCTATTCCTGTTTGCCTACTCTCCTCTCCTCCCCTCCCCTCCCCTTTACTCCTCTCCTCCCACCGAAAAATTCATTCATTTTTACTCGGATCCCATAAAGCACAAACGAATGAAAACCTGAAGGGAATTGGCCATGTTCTCCAGGTCCCAAAGGTTTACTCGATCAAGAATCGCTTTCTTTTTCTCACTCTCATCATAATTAAACAGCAAAGGCTACTGATATGTAAGTAAAGGAAGTGCATAGGTCATTATTTGGGGCACAATTGGAATGTAAAAAGCTGCAGAAACACGTTCTGTTTAAAAAGATTCGTGCAGAACCCTCTTACACTGCTACTTACCTAATAAGTATCTCTTTCCTTATTTCTTTCCCTTGTTTAAGATCCAGTTCTTTAATTCATCCCTTCATTCATTCAACACATACCTTTAGCCTATTGTTTTTGTTTACTTTTTAATAAACTATAACCTCCATATAGTAAAAATGCACAAACTACAGATGATTCAAATTTTACTTATTTATGGCATTGAGGTGGTAATTAATTTTTAATGGGCAGTGGGCAATGTCTAGAAAATCCTTGGGTCTGTGGCTTTTAAATACATAATTATCAGCAAGTAGAACAGTGTTTTCCAACATTGGCAATACCATCCCCTGGCATTGCTGCTAAAGCACATACCTACATTTTATCCAGAATATGGGCTACGGTACAAGAGTTTTCATTGCTGGGCAGGCATTCAGTAATGTTTTCTTTTTCTGAAATGAGCCAAATAGGTTTGGGTACCTTTAATGTAGAGTGTTTCTCAAACCTCCGCTACCTCACTTGAAAAGTTAACCAATTTTGTGACATCTCTCACAGGAGATAAATTGTGCCCATTAATTAACTTAATTAATTAATTAACTTAATTAAGATGGAATCACACTATGTGTTCCATTTGTCTGGTCTCCGTGCTTTATTTTTTTAATTTCTGAATTATTCATATGTTTTCATGTAACTGTTATTCATTTAAAATTTATGATATAGTATCCTATTAAGTGCCTATGCCACAATTTATCCATTCTACAGTGCCTGGATCAGTTGTGATATATCCATCTAATGGATTGCTGCAGCATATATGTTTTAAATGTATCCATTTTACCGTGCATGGAAGAGCCCTGGTAGTATATCGGGTTACATGTGGGGCTATGAACCACAAGGTCCACAGTTCAAAACCACCAGCTGCTTTGCCAGAGAAAGATAAGACTTTCTGCTCCTGTAAAGAGTTACTGCCTTAGAAATCCACAGGAGCAGTTCTAGTATGTTCTGTAGGATAAATGTGAGTTCGGTTCAACTGGATGGCGGTGGGAATGAATGAATGAAATGAGATTGTACATGGTTATGTAAGTTGTTATCAGCTTGGGGCTGTGACTCATGAAGCTGCCATGAGCCTTCTGAGAAATAGAATTCCTCTCAGTAGGATAAACACCAAGCATTCAGCCTATAAGTAATGGAGTATGCATAGGTCCAGCTCTAAGAAATACTGTCAGATGATATTCTAGAATGATTGCATTGCTTTATACAGTACTCCTGCCAGCAATGTTTCAAAGTTCCCATTTCCCCATGTGTTAGTCGACACTGGATAGTATCACTCTCTCTCAATTGGGCCATTCGTCATGGGTTCAGTTTGTATTTCTTCAGGCAGGAAGCATTCATCAGATACTAGTGATATACCAGACCCCAGCCGGGCAGAATCAGTAGAGGTATGTAAAAGGCACTATGGGATTTGGGAGAAGAGTCAGTAACTTAGCCTGATAGATTAGGAGGGGACAGGGCAAGTGGTCAGTAAAGGTTTATTACAAATGGAGAACTTGGGGAAGACCTTAGAGGGCAAAAGAAACAACACGGGAAAAAAAAACTAATATGCATTCCTGCTCAAATATTTACATTCAGCGATTGAGCCATCCAGGTCCGACTCCCCCAAGTGGTTTTCTGTAGTCTGCTCTCCTTTGTATACTATTCAATTTAGAGTATATTTCTGTTACACATTTCACACTGCATTGAAATTATTTGTTTTTATATCTGTATTTCCCAAGTAGCCTGAGGGAAAATTAAAGGCATTTCTTATTTATCTTTGTATTTTCAGGACCCAGATATCCACTAATCAATGCAATTGATCAAATGAATAGATGTACTAACTTGATTCTGAGAGCCAGAAAACCAGGTCCACGCTGTCAAGTCAAGGCCAACTCATAGCAACCCTACGGGGCAGAGTAAAACTGCCCATTACGGGAGCAGAAAACCTCATCGTTTATCCTGAGGAGTAGCTGCTGGTTTCGAACTGCTGACCTTGCTGTTAGCAGCCCAACAAGTAACCCATTACCCGGCCAGGGCTCCTTTACTAAGGGGACACTGACATGTTTCAGGCATCAACCTTTTAGATTGTGCACATCATAGGAGCACAAGTTGCCTGAACCTTGTTCACGTTGGTAGCCCCAGTGTTAGATGAATCACATAGAGAACTAGAATTGTGCACACAGAGATCATACACGGTACCGGCGACTATCTAGTAAGGGAAATAGACACCTAAGCAAAATGCCCATTAAAATGTGGGACCTGTTCTACCCAAGGTGATTCTATTATAACCAGTCTTTTTGTTTTTCAAAATCAGATCCATTCAGACTTATTTCAAAAGATGGAGTATATCGATTTATCCAGAGGATTAGGCAGCTGGCAGAATCTCTGGAAGAAGAGAGCGCTAGACTCCGCAGCCCCAAACTAGATCAACCAGCCCACAGAGCTTGTGTGGCCACAACTCCACTTCCAGCACCTTTCAGCACCAGGAGCTCCACAGCAGTGGCTCTGCCACTGTCACCCCCAAAGACCAAAGGCCCATGCCAATTGCTTGTCCTGGAGATCCGCCCCAAGCTCTGACACACATCCTGTTCACTTCTGGGAAAATGTCTCATGCAGATATGTCTAATAGGAGGGCTGTAGGGCGCAGAAATACTTCCTAGCTACAGGGAAGCTTTCCGGGTTCTACTTCAGAGAGATGGAATTCGTGGGACCAGATGTGCCAATGTAGCAAGGGTGTTCAAAAAGCACTAACAGCTCACTGGGTGAAAGACAGGCACTGCCTACAGAAAGGGCGAAAGGCTACAAGAACACTGAATTTAAGTTGACATCATGGTCCAAAACAACAAGAGCAGCCCAGAACCGCCCCTTTGGGTTTCTGAGACTTTAATGAAACCTTAAAGTGACAAACTCTGCCTGGATGGCTCAGGGAAGTTGTCAGCAGGGAGGTGACAGGTTCATGAGCTTGTAGTTTAGGAATAGGAATTTACCAGATGGAGAAAAGAGGGCAGGCAAGCCCAGAAGAGTAAGCCGCCTGGGTGGAAGGCCCGGATTGAGAAAGGCCGGTGTTGTTATTGTTGTTGGAAGACAGTCAGGAAGGAGCTCTGTGTGGAGGTGAGGACTGGGTGGGGCAGCATAGCAGGACATGACATTGGTAGAATCCAGGGGAGCCAGATTTCTCACCCCTTGGTAAACCGTGCTTTTAAGGAATTTAGATGCAGCCCATAGGCATCAGGGACTCCTCATAGATTTTTAAGTACACAAGTGACGTGAGGAAATTTGGGTTTATGAAGAATACCCTAGATAGAGAAAAGTAGAGAGAAATGAGTAAGGGGAGGCTATTTGAGGGAAACCAGTGACGAGGTTGCTGCCTGAGGTCAGGTGAGGGGTGACGGGAACTTACCCCAAGGGAGCAGAGTGGGGCTGAGAGGAAGGGGGGAGGTGGGATCTCAGGGGCTTGAAATCACTGAAAAGGAGACAATCACAGCTGACTCTGAGAGTAGTAGGTCAACCACTAACTAAAACCAATAATATGGCAGAAAGAATAGGCTTCGAGGAAGGAAAATAAATTGGGTTTGAACATAGTGAGGCTGAATTGCTTAGCGCCTGCTAGGTGAAACTGTGAACGAGTCACTGAGAAGTACGTTTCTGCAGCTCAGAGACATCGTCAGTGAAGAGGTGGGACTTGATGTCATGAACGCTGGTTCCCTACTCCACGCTGGCATGTTGCAGTCACACCTTGGCCCTTTTCACTGTTCTCCCTCGATCTCTTAATCTGAGGTCTAGTTCAAATCTCCTTTCTTCCTTCAAAAGGCTGACTCCTTCCAACCTACACAGACGTTTAAAATCTTTTCCGAATTTGCCATCTGAAGTAGAGTTGACATCAGGGTCCATAACAACAGAAGAAGGCCAACCCATTTCCAGTGAGTCTATTCCCAGTCATAGGATAGAGGAGAACTGCCCCTTTGGGTTTCTGAGACTTTAATGCAACCTTTCTAGGAGCAGACGGCCAGTGTTCATTGCAGCATTACTCACAACAATCAAAGGGTGGAAATAACCCAAGTGCCCATCAGCAGATGAATGGATAAACAAAAGGTAATAGCCTCATACAATCCAATATTACTCAGCCTTAAAGATAAATCATTGGTGTATCTGTATAAATCCCTGCTTTCAATTTTGGGGGGCATATACCTAGGAGTATAATTTCTGGGTCAAATGGTTATGTGTTGGTCTGCTAACTGCAGGAGAAAGAGGAAGCTCTCTACTCCAGTAACGAGTTATGGTGTGCGAAACCCACAAGGTCAGTTCGACCCGGCCCTATAGGCTTGATATGAGTTAGAAACAATTTAATGACAGTGAGTTTGGTTTGGTTTTAACCATCTGAGAAACCACCAAACTGTTTTCCACAGGACGGCACCACCTTGCATTCTCACCAGCAACGGATGAGGAATCAAATGCTTTCACATCCTCACCAACTCTGGATCTTTTCATCTTTTCTGGTAATTAGTATCAATCCTAATGAAGTGCAGAAGTTAGACTTTTAGGAAACTGAAATGGCAAGATGTAGTGGGAAGATAATTGTAGCAATTGCTGCACCTTAAAAAAAAGGATAAATATGTGTATGCATGCAGGGTCACTGTCGAATATCAGCGTGTAGAAGATGACATTCACAAAGGAGGGCCCAAAATGCATCAGCTCAGTAGTTCACAGGCCTTACAGAAGATGTAAAACTCTGGCAAGCAAGAGTGAGGCGTCTTCACTGAACAGTCGAACATTTGAAAGAGTTTATGTCAGGACATAGGTACCTCAGTAGAAGTGCTAAACCGACACACAGCAAAGTTTACTGTAGATTCACTAAAATAACGAAATAAAACTCACAAATAAGCCTCAAGAACATCAACTTGATCCACAAGTAATGGAGCAGAACAAAGCCCACCACTCTATGAAGGAAAACTCATCCACAAGTAACTTACCTGGCTCCACCAACATCCCTTTAAACGCTTCAAAGGAAGGCAACAAAACCCATAGCTTACCAAGGTAAAACGTAAAGTGCTCAGCATCAATAGAAACTGCTAGATAAACAGAGAGGGTGAGAATGTGACCCATAAGCAGGAGAAACATCAGTCAGTAAAAACTCACCCCGAAATAATAGGGGCGATGGAACTAACAGAGAAGGACTTAGAAGAGTTATCAATATGCCCAAGGGTTTAAAGGAAAATATAATAATAGAAAAGCAATCCAAATAAAACTTTTAGAGATGAAAAGCAATACTTTCAATGAAAAAGAAACCACTTGTTGGGATTTTCAGCAGGTTATTATTCACTGCAGAAGAAAGAATCAATGAATCTGAAGACAGCTTCTAGACAGAAGAATGGAAGAGAAAGAGAAAGGAGGAACTGTAGTTATGGCTGTGGCCATGCCAAGTGATCTGTCAGGGGGTGAAAAGGGTTTAAAATGGAAAAATATTTACATAGTGTGATAGTTTTCTGTGCCAACTTGGATCCCGTAGGAATAGGTGGGCACAGTTTAGGCATTAGAAGACCCAAAACAAACAAACAAAGGAACAAAAAAATCCGTATTGTTGAGAACAAGGAAGATTGGACCACCCTACACCCATCGGTAGACAATGGAACATTCCCTCAGAGAAGGGTCACAAGGTAGGGATGAGTCAAACAGGGCACAGTATAGTACTGATGAAACACACAATATTCCTCTGGTTCCTTGAGGCTTCCTAACTCCCTACTACCATAACCCCAGGCCTGCCTTCCACTTCGGGCTAGACCAGAGCACGTACACTGGTACAGATGAAACATGTACGCAGGTACAGATAAGAGATAAGGGCCCATAACACATGGAATCCAGGAACAAAAATCAGTGTAGCAATACCAGGCGGGTAAGGGGAATGGGGAGAGAGGAGGGGAGGAATGGGGAACCGAACACAATCATCGATACATAAACACACACAAACACACACACACAGGGATGAACAACAGAAACCATGGGGGAAAGAATACAGCAGTCAGTATAAGATATGAAAGTAATAATAATTTATCATTTATCAAGGGGTCACGAGGCTGGGAGGAGGGGGAGGGAGGGAAAAAGAAGAGATGCTACCAAGGGCTCAAATAGAAAGTAAATGTTTAGAAAATGATGTCAACCTATGTATAAATATGCTTGATGCAATTGATGCATGGATTGTTATAAATGCTGTGAGAGCCCCCAACAAAATGATCTTTTAATAAAAAAATGTTTAAAGAAAGTTGGACATTGAATAGGAAAGACTGAAGAAGAATCAATGCATTTGAATCATGGTGCTGGTGAAGAATATTGAAAATACCATGGACTGCTGTGTTAGGCTGGGTGGACTAGAGAAACAAATCCATGACACTCATATATGTATAAGAAAGAGCTTTCTATCAAAGAGGAATTGTATCTTAAGAAAACATTCCAGCCCAGTCCAGATCAGATCCATAAGTGATCTTAGCCCATGAATCTGATATTAGTCCATAAATTCCTCTTCAAACTCATGCAGTACATGCAATGAAGCAAAATGCTTGAAGATCACAAGCCAGTCGGTGCAGTCTTGTGGACCCAATGCTGGTGGAAGCGTCTCAGCTCCAGTGCAGGGCTCCCCGTGGCTCCTCCGGCTATGAGGGTGGCTCTTCAACGGAAGCTGAAGCAGAGGAAGTCTCTGCACGGCTTGTCAACAAGAAGGTGAAGGCAGAGAGAGGGTACCTTTCCAGAAATTCAGCTTTTTCTTGGAATGTCTTAACTCTTCTGTTTCTCATGAGGACTTCCAGCACACCGGTGGCACTTTGCATGGGTCCTATGGTCTAAGGCATTGCATGAAACACGATGAAAAATATACGAGAGTCCCAAGATAGCCCTTTTTTACTCCAAGACGCAGTTTATGGGAAAGATGAACGACTCACATGGAGATGGATAGAGCTACACAACATTGTTTTTAAAATGTTATGGCTCAGTGGGCCTTCAAAGTTCAAACTTGTGTTGCTAACAAGTCAAATATATCTGTTAATAAAGAATAATACAACAAACAACCCATATACCCTTCACTTAGACCATCAATTGTTTAAAAGCTGCTAATCATAAGGTCAGAAGTTCAAATCCACCAGCTGCTTCTCAGGGGGCAGGGGGAGATGCCTATCAACTCCTGTAAACAGTCACCGTTTTGGAAACGGACAGGGGAAGGCCTACCCTGTCCTATAGGGTCTCTACGAGCTGCCATCGACCAGGCGGCAGTGAATTTGCTGTTTTCTTTCTGATTCACGAATGGATATGCCTATTTCTGAAACTTGGTTATAAGCTGTCCTATAGGGTTACTATGAGTTGGAATCAACTTGGTGGCTGTGAGTTTGGTTTTTTAATTTTATCATCCGTCGAGGGAATCCTGGAGGAACCCTGGGTGGTGTAGTGGTTACACGTTGGGCTGTGAGCTGCATGGTCAGCAGTACAAAACCACCAGCAGCTGTGCAGGAGAAAGACTCCTGTGAGCAGCGACTGTCTCAGAAACCCACAGGGAGGCACTTAGAGTCAGCATGGGCTCGATGCCACTGAGTTTGGTTTGGGTTTTGGAAAGAAGCCTGGTAGTCCAGTGGGTTACGCACTGGGCTGCTAACCCCAAGGCTGGGGTTTGAAACCCACCAGGTACTGAGCGAGAGAAAGAGGAGGCTGTCTACTCTCATAAAGATTTACAGGCGTGGAAAATCCAAGAAGCAATTCTACTGTGCTCTGGAAGGTCGTTATGAGTCAGAATCAATTGGATGGCAGTGAGTTTAGCTTGTGGAATCATCATCTATCTACCTGTTTACCTGTCTCTAATTTGGTATTACTTTTGCTGAGTGATTTGGAAGTAATAGGTTGGCACTGGGACATTTTACCCACAAATATTCAGTAGTATGACTCTCCTAAGTAAAGATGGTCACTTCAGAAGATTTAATCTTTTTTACTTTTAATCATTTTATTAGGGGCTCATACAACTCTTATCACAATCCATACATACATCAATTGTGTAAAGCACATTTGTACATTCATTGCCCT
>NW_022107431.1:84347415-84358714 GCF_000313985.2 Echinops telfairi | reverse complement strand
CCATCCACTAGCCTGTGATCTTCCTGCCCTTGGCATCATTGCATGGCTGCGTGAGTCTGAAGAAGAATTTATAGACTGGTAACAGATATATGGGCTAATATTGGAGTTATGGACTTGATCTGGACTGGGCTGGGATGTTGTCTTGACGTACAATTGCTCTTTGATATAAAGTTCTCTTTTACACACACATATGAGTGTCTATGAATGTGTTTCTCTAGTCAACCCAGACTAACACAACCCCTAAGAGGCCAGTCACCTACATCTCATTTTCCAAAGGTTTTATGTATTTTTTTAAACAAGAAAGATGCTAAAAATTCTCCCCTTGATGGATGTATCTTTAATATTAGTGCTTGTATCAACTTAAGAATGCCTAGAGGCACATGTAGAAACTGATGAATTGGGGTGTGTTTTGCTGTTTATATTCTCAACAACAACAGAATTATTTTTTTAATGATGAGAAAAAAGAATGCCTACAGAGAGTAATTCATGGGTAATTTTGGACAGCATTCACTATATGAGTTAGACCTGTGTACAGATTTTAGGACATCTCGTTTGAGAGCATTAAATGTATTAGGATGCGTCCATGTGAAGTTCATTTCAGTACATGTAGGGAGCAAATGCTCCCTACAAGGGTAATTTCCAGTTTGGGCACAGCCAGGTGTGGTGAATAATGTAGATGAACCGCCATATGTGTTTTTTCCAGGAGAGGGCATATGAAACTTAGCTGTATTTATGAAGCTATGTGTTAGACTTGCTTCTCTTGGGTGTTTATTTAACAGGCTTTAAAGGCAATGACTAGAGTTTTGTTGATGATTTCTGTAATTACATTATTGTTCAAGAAGTATGCAGTCTTCTGAAGTTTCCTCTTGGAAGAACAATATATTTATGCTATATTCTATTAGGTTTCTTACAAATTAAAAAGTCACCCACTGTTATAATGGTACCATAAAGCTAATGGCCTCAACACAGAGAACATAGTTTAACTGTAAAAATAATGTACTGATAATGGGGAGCTAACACTGGAATACCTAATAAATACTTCCAACAGTCAATCAATAAACATGGCTCAAAGCTCCACTAAGTGCTGGTTGGACCCAGAACATCCTGTAGGAGTTCAGAATCTAGTTGGACACAGAAGAAGAATAAATATCAAATGACTACAGGACCAAATAAGTTACTCCTTCAATGTAAACTTGTATCGTTCGCTTCAACACTCACTGCCCTGGAGTCAATGCCCACTCATAGAAACTCTGAAGGACAGGGCAGAACTGCCTACGCCAGTTTCTGAGACTGTCCCTCTTGATGACAGTAGAGAGCCCTGTCCTTTGTCCACAGAGCAGCTGGTGGTTTCAAACTGTGGACCTAGCAGTCAAAGTCCAATGTCTAACCACTATGTCACCAGGGCTCAATCATTAGCTTTCTACCACTAAATTTTATATTTTTCTCTTTCCTTAGCCTCACCTTAGTTCATTATTACTCCTCCTCTCTTCCTAGCGTGGCCTAAATAGCTAATCAGGACAACACCCATACCTGATTTACTAAACCATTCAAATTGCTTGGATGAAGTCTTGTCCTGAAACTAAGACATGATCATTTACATACCACACAAGTTAAGCACTGGCCTCCCCATTGTAAATTGAGAACATCATATGAGGGCTTTGCACGAGAAGATATAATTATTGTATGAAGAAATAAGAACAGTAATCTTTCTTCTCATGTGTGATGCTTATGAAGTTGTATGAGTTATATCCTACTGGGTTATTTATTTTCATTTACTTTGTTCTGAAAAAAAATCACATGAGTTATATATCACTAATACATACATAAGCAATAGGTTGTGTGGGTTGCTTTCCCTAGTAACAGCCACAGAATTTCATAGTCATCCCACAGTAAAAGTAACCTTAAAATGTTTAAGCCGCTAGCATCAAATACTACTTATTTGCTGGCCATCGCTATCAACTCTATTCCATCCCAATATCCATTTCCTCTTCTTTAATAATTAATTTCCTTGTTTATATTTGAAGTGAGAAATATAGTCAACTGAAATATGTCATCTCCTCATCTCTTTTGCTCGTCTCTCTTCCAGCCAAACCGGGCCCCTGGGTGGGGTCAATGGGTTGCTCTTGATGGCTCACCCAGAGGTTGGCAGTTCTAGCCCCCAGAGGCACTCTGGGAGAAAGGCCTGTGATATGCTCCATCAAGACGACAGCCGAAACCGAGGCAGAAGGAACGGCAGGGCGAGGGCATGGGATCGGTGGCTGTCGCCTCCATGAGCAGCAGGGACAGTGACTGTCGCCTGAGCTGTGAGGCCGGAAGATGTGCCTGGGGCCTGGCTACCCTCAGGGAACATTTCATCAGAGACTCTGCAGATGAATCTTGATCAAAATGGGTGAGTGCAGAACAGGAATGTGAAATGGCCCAGCTTCCACAGTTCTTGCAGTCATAAAGTTTGGAGCAACGCCTGCAACCAGGGCCCGAAGATCATCTTTCAACCCTAGACCACAAGTTTTCACCGAAGGCTTATTATAACCAAACCGTAGTTCAACTTGACTAGTTGGTGGTGGTGGTGTTTTTAAAGTCCACTATGAGCATTATGCTCTTCCAAGAACCATCGATAGCAGTGGTTCTCAACCTGTGGGTCGCGACCCCTTTGGGGTGCAACGCCTTTTTCACAGGGGTCACCCGATTCATCACAACAGCGAAATGACAGTGATGAAGTAGCAACGAAAATAACCTTATGTTGAGGGGTCACCACCACATGAGGAACTGTCTGAAAGGGTCACAGCCTGACGGAGGTTGAGACCCGCTGTTCTATAGGGTCACTCTGAGTTGGCATGGAGTCTATGGCAGTGAGTCCTTAGATGAGCTCACACTGATGGTAGCAACTTGAAAGATTAAATAAGTACCTTACAAAACAAAACAAACAAACACACAGCTCTGTCCTGTCATGTGAACTCCAACTTACAACTCCACAGGAGGGAGTAGACGTGCCCGCTGGGTTCCAGAGGCTGTCAATCACTACAGGAGCAGAGAGCCTCAATCTTTCTCCTGCTGAGTGGCCAAGGTTTTGAACTGTTGCCCTCGCCGTTGGCAGTCCGAGGGTTTCCTGACAGCGGCACCAGGACTCCTTCAGTCAGTCCTCATGGGCCAGTGAACATATGAGTGTGAGAAGGGGTGCGAACACTTAGGAATCAAGGTCACTGTATTGTACATAGGGCATTGTTGAGTCAGTGTACGTCTTGCTATGTTCCCAACCACAACCAAATAAGTACAAGCCCTAAAAGGATGAAACCTGAGAAACATATACTGGGCAGTTCTATTTCTGTAACGCATGAGAGTGCTCGGACTCTGAATCAACTCAGTGGCAATGTGGTTTCTGTTTTTGGAGGCGGGGAAGGGGGAAGGGAGGGGGTGGGCAGTTTCCAGCTAAGGGTGGTCACCTGCCACAATTTGGGTCCATAAAATGTAGGTAGATGTTTCTGGGGGAGGGGTTGCCTTCATTAAAAATAATAATAATAAGGTGAACTTTTGTAAGGCAAAAAGGCGGTACACTTTGGGTGGCCTAGTGGGTTATGTGTTGGACTGCCAACCACAAGGCCAGCAGTTCAAAACCAACCACTTACTCCAAACAGGACGATGAGCCTTTCTACTCCCATAAAACTTTGCAGTTTTGGAAAACCATAGAAGCTGTGGCAGAGTGTGTTTGGGTTTGTGGGCGAAGTCCGTGGTTTCTACTCTTTCTCTCCTCGTCTTCCCACCTGAGACATCTGTGCTGTCCCCAAGCAGTCATTCCCACTGCATAGTTTAACCAAGGATCATCTCAAGAAGAGTGGTACCACACTATCACTGCACTCAATTCTAGAACATTCTCTTCTTCCTAGTGCTCATTGTTGTTCGTGTACCAGTAATTATGTTTAATTGTGGCAAAAACATACTCAACAAAACATTCTTCAATTCAACAACTTTTACATATACAATTCAGGGCCATTGATTACATTCTTCATGTTGTGAAACCATTATTGATATCATTTTCCAAAATATTCCACCCGCAATAGCACAAACTCAATGCCTATTAAGTAAAAACTCTTCCTCCTTCACCCATGATAACCATTGGTTGAGGTTTGGTTTTTTTCAGTAGTTTGCTTGATGTAGCATTCACATAGAACACCTACCCATAGTTAAATCACTTTTTAAAAGAGTTGTATGGATTACAGTCCTTCAGTGGCTGATGCTGGTGTGCTTCTTGCATGTGCACTTAGTTGACATCTCACTTAGATGGCTGCTTAAAGGTTTAAACAAGCCTTTAAGACTCTAATTGCTATTTTATCTGAAAGCCGAGCACCATCTAATTTCTTCACCATATTTTGCTATAACACCCATATCTTCTGTGTTCCCTTCCTGAGGGCGAGTATCGAGCAGGACCATGATATAAGAATTGTTCTTAAGTTGGAGCTAGGATTTAGTCTGAGCCCCAAATCCATTCCTGGATCTATGCCTTCTTTCTCTTTTAATTTGTTGTAACTTGGGAGTTAATATATATGTCATATCATTCCATAGTTCAGTCACGTCAAACAGAATTATGTAATCCATATAATCTGACGTTGAAGGAAGGATTCGATCAGAGCCTACATTGTGAGTCTCTGGTGTGCAGAAGGCATGGATGACAGTGGGAGCCCAGATCATTTGTGGAACTACATAGAAAATCAGCCTCTGGAGAACTCCCCCGATCTAAAATTGAGGGATGGGAGGAAAGTGGTCACTAAACAGAGTGCTTGGCGAAGAGGAGTGTAGAAGATCAAAGGCACAAATCCGACCTGAACAGCTAAACTTTGTCAGTAGATCCCCCTATGATGAAAGCTAGACCTGATGGGGTTTCCAAAAGTTTCTGTATTTCTGGCTTGTATTGTTTTGTTTGGCTTTTGTTCGTTCATCGTAGAGTGTGTCTCAGAGGTGTTATATGTCAATGGAGGGCACCCTCTTGAAGCTGTGTTACAAACCTTTCCATTGTTCAGTATATGAAACCCAGGACTGGTGAGCCTATAGGGACAGCAAGTAGAATTAGGGGTTCAGGGGTGGGGGGTACAGTAGTGGTGGTTGGGTAAAAGGGAGATGATATCAAGGAGTCCATGTAGAAAAAGAATGTTTGGAAACATTGTGGTAGCAACTGTACAATTTTACTTGACATGACTGAAGTATGGAGTGATATGATATATGTATTAAATCCCAATAATAAACGCACACAGAGAGAGCTTTCTTATATGGGGCACTTCAAAATGCAGCATACTGATATCACTATATATTTTTCTGTATTTGCCAGATTATCAACAATAAGTTCTAATGCTCCCTCCCCCTCCCACATTCATGGTTTACTCCCCAAATCCCCTCATCTTCCCCACCCCACACCCACCTCCCCGATAAACCATTGTACCCATTATTATTTCTATGAATCTGCTTCTTCTGTGATTAACAAACTGGGAAACCCCATGGAATTTTTTTAGACAGCAAGAAGAAAATAATATTATTAATAACATAAAGATACAGGTAAAAACAAGTAGTAAGAACAAAAGAACACCATCAAAATGTTAAAAGCCAGAAAAGAAATTTATGCTATGGAAAAAGATAGACATATTTGAGCCTGGAGCAAATCCAGGTTGAGGCAGGAGGAAGGTCAGCTGACCAAGTGTCTTGTTATGCCACGGTGGATCCACCATCAAGTGGACACCCATCTCCGTCTGATAGCAGAGCTGCTTGTGTCCCTCCTCTGGGGCTGGAGGGGGCTGCCAGAGGCTTCGTCTGAGTCTGAAGGTGGACTTTGGCCTCGCACTGGCCTCCCTAGCCTTCTACAGATTGGATGTTCTCAAAATTTAAGCTCTGATGCTTTTCACTTCACTATATTTGGATTTTGTTGTCACCTTTGAATCACACAGGCTGGTGTGCTTCTTCCGTGTGGACTTAGTGGATGCCTCACTTAGATGGCTGTTTGTTTGAATACAAGCCTTGAAAAATCCCAGACACTATTCCCATTGATAGCTGGGCACCATCTGCTTTCTTCACCACACTTTGCTGTAGCATCCTCATCTTGAGTGATCCCTTCATGAAGGCGAGTATTGAGTAGGGCCATGTGAAAAGAACAAACTGTTCTTGGATTGGGGCTAGAGTTAAGTGGGAGCCCAGAATCCATTAGCTTGTCCACGGTTATAAACGACTCTGGTTTACTTTGGTGGCCATATTATGACAAAAACAAAACCCAACAACAACAAAAGGCAGAAAAACAAAACGAAACAAAGAAACATTTTTAATCATTCCCCTGGGGTGTAAGGTGATTGTACTGATAACCAACCAAAAAAACAAAAACAAACTAACGAAAAAGAAAAAATTGTCAATTATCCCCCTGGAGCATAGGTTGGTTTCATTGATAACATCAGTAATTTATCCAATGGCATAGAATTTAAGGTTCTGTTAATATGTGAGGTTCGTGCAAGTACAGTCCAACTGTAAGCTGCACTCCGTGAGCTGTTGCTTTGTACAGATTGATTTCTTAATTGGTTGAGCTCTGTTTACACTGAGCCTGGGCGCTGGTGTTAGGGAAATTTTCCTGTAACATTCTAAGACCTCTTTACTGTATTGAAAAGCAAGGCCGTTATCCTGAGGTCTGAGTGAGGTACGCCTGACTCAAGCCATATGTTCAATTGCTTTATATGCATGTGGAAGTTGGACATTGGATAAGGAAGACCAAGGATGAATACATGCATTTGAACTAGGAAACACTGCCGATAAAATAAAATGTGCAGTTGATCCAGCCTTGTAGTTGGGGCGCTCTGAGCTTTACATCAAGTGGACAGTGACACCTCGTGGCAATAATGTGTTGTTGCAAATATTTCTTTTACTGTTTTAAGAATCAGGCTGTGTACACTCCATCTTTATTCACCGAAAAAATAGTTTTAGAATTTACCTGGATGATTAGTTTTCAATCTACCTAGTTTTCAATAAGAGCTTTCCACAGAAAAATATTCCCATGGTAACAATGAAATAACGTGATTCAAAGTTATTGTTCTTTAAAGAATATGAATTTATGAAATGGAAAATTAGGATGCAAATTCATGATAGTTATGAATATATTACAATATTTGGCACATTTCTGTAATTCACACCTTAAAATCCATCTATATTGAAAAGTAGTGAATACCGAAAAACTGAAATCGTACAGATAGAGGCTTATGACAATCTTTTCAGTAGAAACCTAGGTTTTATTTATAGCAATGGGAAATTACATATAGTATTGTATAGTCCGCATACGTAGGACTGTTTATTCTTTGATCTGTTGTATACAGGGGGACTTTGGGTCAGGACCCGCTTAATGGCACCCAAGAACAACACCGATTCATAGTCCTCATGCTAGCCACAGGAAAATGATTTCAAATGATCTTAAGATACATATCCACATATCTATTTAGATGTCATATAGAATGTGATGTCTATATGAAGGACTTTCACAAATGTCATGGAAAATTCCATTATCTTTTCATTCCACTGTTTTCTACGAGCCGTTTGAAGCCCCCTCATGCATACACACAAACACGTACCACAGATAAATTATTTTAATGTTGCTATGAAATAAAGAAACTTTTATTAATCAAGATACCATGATGTGAAGCGATGTGTTCTCGACACATCCTCCGCTGAGTGCGATCCACTTCTGAAGGGGCCCTTCCACCTCGGTACAGACCTCTGCGTTCCTGAAAGACCTCTGCGCTCTAGGGCACTCTCCGCACGAGATGGCAGCGCCGGCTTCCGCGAGGAACTCGAATTATGTTTCTTCCCAATGTTCTCTGAGTTTGGGGAACAAAAAGAGCTCGGAAGGGGCGAGGTCAGGGTGGCAGGGTGGATGGGTCAGGTTTCCCAGTGAACTTCTCACAGGTCAGGCCTTGGCAGCCGCAAAGAACATGCAGCTACATTGGCATGAAGGAAAAATGCCCGCGGTCCTACGTTCCTGGTCTTTTCTCACCATGCCTCTTTCCGTTTTTCAGCTTTTCATGATAAGCCCCTGAGATTACCCTGCAGCCTTTGGAAAAGATCCATCAAGATGACACTTGAGGATCTCACTCAACACTCTCTCGCTTCAACTTACCAGCCAGGAATACCTTCTTTATAAAAACAAAACAAAACAGGTTTATTGGCACTTCATCCACAGATCATGCCATTCAATAGCTCAATCATATCAAGAAGAGTTGAACAATCATTACCACAATCAATTTTAGAACATTTTCTGCTTCCTTGTACTTGTTGTTACTAGTATAATTATTATCGTTGTTTTCATTTGTCACAAAACATATACACAACAAAATAATCTCAAATTCAACCATTTCTACATAGATAATTCAGTGCCATTGATTATACTCTTCGTGTTGTACAACCATTATCGATATCTGTTTCCAAATTATTCCACCATTAACCTAAGCTCAACGTCCCCTAAGCAAAACTTCTTCCTTGGGCATCTGTGGTAACCATTGGCCAGCCTTGGTCTCTTGTTTTAGTAGATTTCATATTCTTGTTTTCTTGATATAATATGCACATATCATACACTTTCATACTTAAGTTGCGTGTAAAAAAAGTTGTATATGTATCATCACAATCCGTTCTAGTGCCCCCTGCCGCTTCCATGCTCATTGCTCCCCAATTCTTCTTGCCCTCCCTACCCTTGTTTCGATAAACCATTGCACCAGTTCTTGTCTCTCTGCAACCACTCCTCTGTGCTTCATAAACTGGGAGACTAGTGGTAAAAATAAAAACAAAAACAACATGAAATAGGAAAAGAACTTCATACCAAGGCAATAGAAACAGGATACCGTAAATCCACGGATGGCGGCTTTAGCAGAAGCATCGCATGCAAGGAAAAGTCATATACAAAGTAAGAGTACATTCCAGTAAGAACAACACACTGCCCTTTCCAGGATGGAAGTGGTCCTATGTAATCAATCTGCCACTGGGTGGGGGTGGGGTGGGATTTCCCTAGGAATGGTGCATACAGTGGATTCAGTGTTGGTTTCTGCTGCTGGCAGATTGGGCACTTAGCTGATTTAGCCAAGGTAGCCGTGCTGAGTGGAAGACCATGCTGCTGAGCTCATGCATCACCTCCATCCCTGCCACCCTGGTCACTTTGCTCATGTACCTATGGAGCAATGACAGGAGTGGCCTGGGAAAGAGGGTGACTGGGGAAAGAACATACCATCCTATGCACTTGATTGTCAAAATCCTCCTCTGCGCAAGTAATTCTTTAGTGAATAGTCCCCTGAGACACAGGTGAAATATTTTCACTTTTTAAGTCCATTCAGAGAAATCTATCCTCATACCTCTTCCCCATACCTCCTTGTTAGCAATTTTCCTATCATGTTCCTTCCAAGTCCCTGATCATCCAGCCAAACCGTTGGCCACAATATATATTTGCACGTCTGGCCATTTTTCCTCCCAAGCAAAATGAACAAGGGGGTGTGCTTCTAAAAGTTGTGCCTCTTGGGAGGACCTCCCTTCACCACTGTCCTTCAGGGAGGCCCCAGAAAGGGAGCAGAGCGCTGCTGTTGTCCACTTCCCAGGGGTGCCTGCAGACTGTGAGGAGCCATCGGGAAGCCCTCCAACGCTTCCTCTTCCTCCAGCAGCTGATCCTAAGGAACTGCCCTGGAGATGGGAAAGGAGAGGAAATAAGAAAAGAGGGGCATTGGGGCCACTTCCTCACACAACTGACTTGTTTTCAAGTCTTGCTTGAGCCCAACCTTCTCCATGCCACTTCCATTAAGTGTCGCTGTGCATGTCCCACTGGGTGCTGCCTCGGTGAGTCTGAGAGCAACGCGTTCATCCTGGGCCGCTCAAACCCCACAGTGACTTGGTGGCCCACAGTTAGGCTTTTGGTCTTTAATAAGGCCCAGTAACAACCCAGAAGCTGTTTCTCAAAAGGAGAGTGGTTAGCTGCGGAGGATGACAAGACTTTCCTCCAAAATCCTGAGGCTCTGCTCTGTGATTCACCAGCAGGAGACTGCCAAAAACTCCACACTCCATTTCTTTTCTGTTTTTATTTTTTTTTCTTTTTTCAATTTATTTATTTATTTTTTAACATTTTATTAGGGGCTCATACAACTGTTATCGCCATCCATACACACATCAATTGTGTAAAGCGCATTTGTACATCATTCTCAAAACATTTTCTCTCCACTCAAACCCCCGGCATTAGGTCCTCATTTTCCCCTCCCTCCCCGCTCCCCTCTCCCTCATGAGCCCTTGATAATTTATAAATTGTTATTTTGTCATATCTTGCCCTGTCCGACGTCTCCCTTCACCCACTTTTCAGTTGTCCATCCCCCAGGGAGGAGGTCACATATAGTTCCTTGCAATTGATTCCCTCTTTCCTACCCACACACTCCATTTCTATCTGCCACTCACACCTCAAGCCCCACTGGATCCACAAGGTCCCATGATCCAAGTGGCAGCGTGGCTCACATGGCAACCTTCTCTCGTTCTGGGCCCTCAAAACTAGCAACTCTTGAGCACTTGATACTTCGGCCACAGTAGCGCATCTACAGGAAAGATACGCTGCCTCCAAAATCCAAAGAGGTTTAACAGGTATAGGTCTCCTTTGTAGTTGCGGGAGGGGCCAGATGCACCAACTTATCCTTAATTTAGCAGGGATTTATCAACATGCCCCACACCACCGGGCCCCTAGAAATTTCACTGAGGAGGAAGGCTGGATTTTTGTTAGGCTAATTTCCCACTCTCTAACACACACGTCTAACCAGTAAGTCTCCAGTAAGTCATTGATATTCTGTGATGGCAGTGAAAGTCTCAATAGGGCTCTTCTGCCCATGTCTCGGTAACTCCCACCAAATGATTGGGTAGGACTGTGCTAATAGGGCGTGTGTAACACAAATAGGGGATTGGTTAATTCTGTTACCATCCCCCCACCCCCCTCGCCATTAGAGTGAGCCATCTTTGTGCCCGGCTAGCAAAAGAGATAGCGTCTGGGGTCTTAAAGACTTGAAGATCAACACGCATCTAGCTGAGAAGCAGCAAAGCCCACATGGAGGAAACACACCAACCTGGGTGATTGCGAGGTGTTGATGGGATCAGGTATCAGGCATCAAAGAACAAAAAATCATATCGTTGTGAATGAGGGGGAGTGTGGAGTGGGGAATCCAAAGCCCATCTGTAGGCAACTGGACATCCACCTACAGAAGGGTTACGGGGAGGAGACGAGCCAGTCAGGGTGCAGTGTAGCAACGATACAACTTTCCTCTAGTTCCTAAATGCTTCC
>NW_022107431.1:84329407-84347315 GCF_000313985.2 Echinops telfairi | reverse complement strand
CCCAAAGCAAAACAGAAAAGCCTATAAATAGTTCCAGGTCTGCTTGTCGATCTTTAGGTTTGTTTTCCAGTATGTGGTCTTAAAGGCTTGGAGATAAACAAGTCCCCATTTAGCTGACAAGCAACAAAGTCCACATGGAAGAAGCACATCAGCCTGTGTGATCATGAGATGTCAATGGGATCAGGAATCAGCCATCAAAGACCCAGAACACAAAATCATATCAATGTGAATGAGAGGGAGTGTGGAGTGGACACCCAAAGTCCATCTGTAGACAATTGGACATCTTACAAAAGAGTCACAAGGGAGAGACAAGCCAGTCAAGGTGCTGTATAGCACTGATGAAACATACAACACTCCTCTAACTCTTTTATGCTTCCTCCCCACCACTATCATGACCCCAATTCTACTATACAAATCTGGCTAAACTAGAGCATGCACATGGGTACAGATCAGAGGTGGAAACACAGGGAATTCAGGAAGGATAAACCCCTCAGGACCAACAAAGAGAGGAGCGATACCAGGAGGGTAAGGGGAAGGGGGGGTAGAAAAGGGGAACCAATCACAAGGATCTACATATAACCCCCTCCCTGGGGGATGGACAACAGAAAAATGGTTGAAGGGAGATGTTGGGGCATGTAAGACATGAGAAAATCATAATAATTTAAATTATCAAGGGTTCGTGAGTGAGGAGGGCAGGAAGGGAGGGGGGGAAATGAGGAGCTGATGCCAAGGGCTCAAGGAGAAAGCAAATGTTCTGAGAATGATGATGGCAACAAATGTACAAATGTGCTTGACACAATGGATGGATGGATGGATTGTGATAAGAGTTGTTCGAGTCCCCAATAAAACAATTGAAAAAGAAGAAGAATGAGCCATGTTCGAAGCAGCACAGAGAGAGGAAGACCGGAGCAGGTTCCAGATGTCCATCCAGAGTGGTGGAGGCCACCAAGAACAGGTGCATCAGAGCCCGTGGCGTGGACATTCAGAGAAGCAGTCGGCATGTCGATGGGGCACCTGCTCCTCATCTGGTCTGAGACTGGGGGACCCTGGGGCTGAAAGACTGAGGACCAGAGGGAGACTTGGTTACCACATAGTCGAGAACTGAGAACCAGAGGCACTAGCTGCTGTCTGAGGAGCCCCTGACTGTATCCTTCCTGTTTTCTGATCCTAACTTGGGGTAACCTATTGATCGCCCTAATCACTGACTCACTGTCATTGAGCCAATTCCGACTCACAGAGACCCTATAAGACAACATAGAACTGTCTTTGTGGGTTTCCAAGACTGCACCTCTTTATGGGGATAGAAAGCCTCATCTTTCTCCCAGAGCTGCTGGTGGATTCAAACTGCTGGCTTTGAAATGAATAGTCCCACTCAGAACCCACTGTGTGGCCATTGCAATCAATGAGAGAACCCAGCAATGCTGTAGAGTGGCATGAGAGGAAGGTTGGTTTCAGACTATCCCAGGAAGGATGGAGCTTGGAGACATGCCTGACTCTTGTCTCATGGAAGTAGGGAACCCAGAGCAGATCAGCGAAGTTCACCTCCATTGCTAGTCACTGATAGTCATGAGTACACTTTTAAAATACATATGTTTAACCACTCGTAATATGAACTTAGAAATACAAACATGTCTACTTTGGTCAGGCTTTCTGGCATGAACTATAAATCACTAGAGACCTCTAAATCATTAGAAGCATGTGAAGTACGTGAAGAAAGTGGTAAACAACTTGACATTGATCTTGCCTTAACACGCTATGACAAAAGAAGACATAATTGCTCATTTTTGTAAGCTGTACTGAGACACAGGTCTAAGCAACCTCCCACATCTCTCACCTTGAAGGGAAAAAGAGACACTTGGCAAATCTCTAACCTTGGGGAAAAGCCATGATAGCCCTTGCTGTCAAAAAGCCAAGATGAACATCTCACATCTAGAACCGAAACGTACTCTCACTTCCTGAGAGTGAACCCAAACCAGACTCTGCCATCCAGTCCGTCCCGACTCTGAGCAGCCCCACCCGGCAGGGTCTAACACCCGCGTGGGTTTCCAAAGACGCCACTTTTCACAGGAGGAGGAAGCCTCCTTTTTCTCCGGGAGCTGCCACCAGGGTTCCTGAACTGTGAGAGAGGGGAGGTGAAGGAGCCTTTCTCTTACTGTTTATCTTACAATTTCCTCCTTCCTAGGCCCAAATCAGCATATCATCACTGGAATGCACCTGTGTGATGCCTACGAACAGAAAGATCATGAAAGCCCTGTGGAATAAATTATGACAGCACCGGAGAGTTGATAGACCTTCAGGTGTTTTTGTGGTTAGGTGCCATTCAGTCAGCTCCAACATAGAGACTCTACGTACAACAGAATAAAAGATGTTCCGGTCCTGCACCATCCTTACAATTTTGGTCATGTTTGAGCCTACTGTTGTAGCCACTGTGTTGATGCATCTTGTCAAGAGTCTTCCTCTTTTTCACTGCCCCTGCACTCTACCAACCGTAATGTCCTTCTCAAAGGACTGATCTCTCTTGACGACATTTCAAAAATATGCAAGCTGGCAGACAAAGCAGGTGCATAAGCAAATGTGGCGAAGAAAGCTGATGGTGCCCGGCTATCTAAAGATATAGCATCTGGGGTCTTAAAGGCTTGAAGGTAATCAGGGGGCCATCCAGCTCAGAAGCAACAAAGCCCACATGGAAGAAGCACACCAGCCTGTGCGATCACCAGGTGTTGAAGGGATCAGGTATCATTGTGAATGAGGGAGGGAATGCAGAGTGGAGACCCATTTATAGGCCCCTGGGCATCCCCTTACAGAAGGGTCTCGGGGAGGAGACAAGCCACTCAGGGTGCGATGTAGCAACGATGAAACATACACCGTTCCTCTATTTCCTAAATGCTCCACCCTCCACGCCCCCCGTCCCACAATATAATGATCCCAATTCTACCTTACAAATCTGGCTAGACCAGAGGATGTACACTGGTACAGATAGGAACTGGAAACACAGGGAATCCAGGGCAAATGATCCTTTCAGGACCAGTGGTGTGAGTGGAGATACTGGGAGGGTGGAGGGAGGGTGGGTTGGAAAGGGGAAACCAATTACAAGGATCTACATATAGCCTCCTCCCTGGAGGATGGACAACAGAAGGGTGGGTGAGGGGAGACATCAGACAGTGCAAGATATGACAAAATAATAATTTGTAAATTATTAAGGGTTCGTGAGGCAGGGGGGAGCGGGGAAGGAGGGGAAAAATGAGGAGCTGATGCCAGGGGCTTTGGTGGAGACCAGATGTTTTGGGATTAATGAGGGCAACAAATGTACAAATGTGCTTTACACAATTGATGTATGTGTGGATTGTGGTAAGAGTTGTATGAGCCCCTGAGAAATGTATGAGCCCCCAATAAAATAATTTTTAAAAAAAGAGTTGTATGAGCCCCTAATAAAATGATTTTAAAAAATATATGTGAGCTGAAGGCTCACCATCATTGTTTCCAAGGAGCATTCTGATTGTAAAAGATTATAACGAAATGTGCAAAGACCTAGAGTTAGAAAACCAAAAAGGACGGACGATGCTCGGCATATCTTAAACTGAAAGAACCCAAGAGAAAATTCAAGCCTTGAGTTGCAATATTGAGTCTATAAAATACTGAATGATTCAAGAAGCATCCATAAAAGATGGGAAGAATACACAGGCACTGTACCTCAAAGAACTAGTGGACATCCACCCTTTCAAGAGGTAGCATGTGAGCAAGAACCCATGGTGCTGATGGAGGAAGTCTAAGCTGCGCTGATAGCATTAGCCAAAAAGAAGGCTCAAGGAATTGATGGACTACCCTTTGAAGTACTTCAGGCTGATGACGCACTGCAAGCACTTACTCATGTAAGCCAGGAAGATTGGAAGACAGCTTGCTGGCCAACTGAGTGGAAGAGATCCCTATTTATACTCATTCCAAAGACAAGTGACCCAGCAGCATGCTCAAATTATAGAATAATACCATTGATATGAATGTAAGTAAAATTCACCTGCAGATCAGTCAACAAGGGTTGCAGCATTACTTTGACAGGGAACTACCAGAAGTTCAGGCTGGATTCGGAAGAGACATGGTATAAGGGATATTATTGCTGATGTCAGATGGATCTTGGTTCAAAGAAGAGAATACCAGAAAGATGCTTACTTGTGTTTTATTGACTATGCCAAGGCATTCAACTGTGTAGATCATAACAAACTATGGGCAGCCTTGAGAAGAATGGGAATTCCAGAACACTTTACTGAGCTCATGGGGAAACTGTACATGGATCAAGAAGCAGTTGTGTGAACAGAACAAGGGAATGTCGCATAATTTAAAATCAGGAAAGGTGTATGTCAGGGTTGGATCCTCTCACCATGCTTATTCAATTTATATGCTGGGCAAATCATCAGAGAAGCTGGATTATGTGAAGAAGAAAGTGGCTTCGGAATTGGAGGAAGGTATATGAACACCCTGTGATGTGCAAATGACACAACCTTGCTTGTTGAAAGGAAAAAGACTTGACTCATTTGCTGAGGAAGATCAAGGACTGAAGCCTTCAGTATGGATTGCAACTCAACGTAAAGAAGACCAAGAATGCTCACGATCAGACCAACAGGTAACATCCATGATAAATGGAGAAAGATTGAAGTTGTCAAGGATTTCCTCTTGCTCAGGTCCACAATCGATGCTCATAGAAGCAGTAGTCACGAGATCAAACGACACATTGCATTGGGTAAATCTGCTCTACGAAAACTCATTAGAGTATTGAAAAGCAAGGATGCTACTTTGAGGATTAAGGTATGCCTGACACAGCCATGTCAATTGCCTCACATGCATGTGAAGGTTGGATAATGGATATTGAATAAGGAAGACCGAAGAAGAATTGATGCATTTGAATTATGGTGCTGGCAAAGAAGATCGAAAGTACCATGGATTGTCAAAAGGACAAATACATCTACTTTGAAAGAAGTACAGCCAGAGTGGTCCTTAGAAGCAAGGATGGTGAGACTTCCTCTGATGTACTTAGGACATGTTGTCAGGAGAGACCAGTCCCTGGAGAAGGACATCATGTTTGGTAAAGTAGAGGGGCAGGAAAGAGAGGAAGGTGGTTAATGTCATGGATGGACCCAGGGCTGCAACAATGGGCTCAAGTCCAGGAATAACCGTGAGATGGCACAGGACCGGGGAGTGCTTCATTCTGCTGTGCATACGGTCAGAACGGACTCGATGACACTGAACAAGAATAACGTTCAAGACCTAACCCTTATGCAGTTTGAGGGTTAACATTTTCCCTTTTTTTAAAAAATGCTACTCATTCCAAAAGAGCCCTGGTAGGATAGTGAGCTATGCATTGGATGGTGAACTGCCACGTTGGCTGTTCAAACCTACCAGCTACTCAGAGGAAGAAAGAGGAATCTGTCTGCTCCCATAAAGATTTACAGTCTTAGAAATGCACAAACGCAATTTTACTCTTTCTGATTGGGTCACTATAAGCCAGAATTGATTGATGGCAGTGAGTTTTTTATTCATTCTGAGAAATACGTCTCACACTCATACTTAGTGTACATCCATTAATACTGAAATAAAAAATTCAGTAAATAATATATACCCTTAACACAAGTGAAACATGCTGGTATTTTCTATTTCATGTTTTGAAATGCCAACTATGATCCAGAAATGTAGTCAATTGCTTAATATTCACCTTCTGGCCATAACACCTCTTTTTGGAATGTATTGTCAATTGTAGCCTCTATGTCTGGGGTTGAAGAGCCCAGGTGACATAGGTGGGTTATGTGTTGGGCTGCTAACTACAAGGTTTGCAGTTTGAACCCACAAGCTGCCCGTGGGAGAAAGATGAAGCTTTCTGCTCCCACCATGGTCTACAGACTTGGAAACCCAAATGGCAGTTCTACTCTATCCTATAGGGTTGCTATGAATAAGACGTGGCTGCACAGCAGTGAGGTGGCTTGTTTTTGTGTCGTGGTTGTAATTTGGGGGGGAGTTCTCTGTTCTGCTAATAAACAGGCCCCAGGTGGAAGGTATTCTAAGCCTCCATCTGACTAGAAGCGATTAATCAAGTCACTACCCTTTGTTTTCTTGGGGGTATGGTCTGTAGCAGGCAAAAACCGCACCTCCACCAAAGCCATTGTTTTTGTGACCTCCCTTTCCTGACTGAGCATGGCAGACCTGCTTAGACTTTCTCTCATTTTTGCTTCTGGCACAGGACTGCTTCTTGGGGCTAGAATTGTGGCCTATTAACCAGCTTGATTTCACCACCTCCCCTGCCTTGTCGAAGTGGGAGATCCTCCTGATGGACGTCAGAACTTTGCATTTAGGACTAACCGGCACCCACAACCATGGGAGCCATGCTTTGTGAGTTCTGTGAGATGTTGTAGGGACTTGCAGAACCCTGGACATGAAGGAAGATACGGAAGGGAGACATGGTCTTAGATAATAGGGATAATGGAGTGGAAGAGCCTTTTGAAAAAGTTGGACATGTGGGACATCTTTAATCACTACTTCCTTGGGACTATTTGTATTGGATTTGTAAAAGAAATTATTTTGCTGATCTACTAAATTGATTGGATGACCCACCAATGGATTGGGATTCACCGTTGGTACTACTTGTACAAACATTGGACTAGACGTACAAACATTGTACTAGTCAAGCTCCACGAAGATTCTTTTTAATGAAGAATTCTGCTATCTCCTATTTGGATTTTCTGACTCTTCCCAGTAATTAAGAATCTGTTTTGTGTCTCAGTACAGCACTTCCGTAGTAGGCACACTATGCACATGCAACAAAAAGGGAAACCAAGTCAATTGGTTCTAAGACAGCTGGCTATATCCAACTCAAATCTCTTGAGAAGCAAGTTTATTAATTTTCAGACAGGAAAACAAAATAAGGAGTTTAATTAAAGACAAAAGGGTGTTTTGTGAAGTGGGGGAAGATCTTGACAAAGTGCTCCAAGGAGTTACAGAATCACAGAGGCTGATATAAGGAGGAACGCCACCGGTAAGGGGGCACAGCTGGGGTGCCCGATTGGCTACCATTTACAAAGTTGATAGAGGCAGGAAGAGGGGGCTACAGGTGACTAAGACTTTCCTGGAATGTTTAAAAATATAGTTCTAAGTACAGAGTATTGAAAAAAAGGTGGGGGGGCCAAAAGAGGAAGGTTATAAAGGTCTAGTTTAACCACTAACGTCACATGGTTAACACTATGTCTAACACCTATATAATTTCTTTTTAACTCAGACCATATCCAACCATAAATTTGAATGAAGCAGAACAAGGTGGGTAAAACCACTTCCCCTCTCCCCCTTAGAATTCTTTGTAGCTAAGTGAAGGGTGCATTGGGAAATCTTTAGGGGCTGTCTTGAAAGACAAAAATAAGTTACTTAGGACAGGAGTATTTTGCCTAGACCTTAGTCATGTTTTCGTTTTTAGAGTGCTCTTCCTAAGAAATACACAGGAAGTTGGACTGGGTGGCACGGGTCTGATTTTGGTTTGTAGACATATTCTTCCGTTAAATACCGCTATTCATGCTTGCCGCGACAGGGAATCAATGAGACCATGGATTTCGTGAAAACTTTGAAAACCAACATTGAAAAAAAAAAAAGAAACCAATATTTTATCAATTATTGTGATGCGTGGGAGAAAGCTGTTTCAATCCAAGTAAGGCAGTGTCTCAGTATTTTAAAAACTCACTGCTGTAATAGAACCATCAAACACCAAGAGGTCAGCTCTCTCGGAAAAGCGTACTCTTTGAAATGGTCAGGGACTTGACCCCGCCCCGTCCCACCTCGCCCCGCCCATTTGAGCGCCTTGCTCTAGCTGCGCATGCTCCAGCGTGGCCTCGCTCTCGCCGGGTTGAACTGTACCAGAAGGGCGGAGTGCGGGCCGCGTGAGGTCTCGTGACGTCATCTCCGGGCGCCGAGGGTGACTGGACTTGCGTTGAGATTCCGGCGTTCTGTGTCGCCGCCGGTGGTGTTCGCTGGTTCCCGGAGGGCGGAAGTGCAGCCGGCTCGGCACCTACTTCCGCGCCGGCGCCTTCTGCGGCTGCGCAAGCTCTCGGGACTCCCGGCTAGCGCACCTCTGCAGGCAGTGTGTCCGGCGTCAGCACTGCCTCCCTGCCCGCGACCGCGACCGCGACCCCGACCCAGGCGCCTCTGCTGGTGCAAGAAGCCGGAGACGGAGCCGGCGCTGCGGGTAGGGTATCCCGGTTCCCCTCAGCTTGAGGAAATACCTGAAGGAAGAGTGGGGAAGGGCCGGATCGTAGCGGTAGGAAGGAGGGAGAATGGCCGGCGAGGAGAGCGCTGCCCGGGGCTGTGATGGCGGGTGGAGGTGGCTCCCGGAGCAGAGGTGGGGCTGGCGAGAAGCCGCCTCATCGCTCGGGCTGGCCGAGGGTGTGGCCTGTGCGGTCTCCCGGGAATATGTCTGTCCCTGACGAAGGTAGGAAACCCAGGATTTTATCGCCAGCGCTGGAGTTTAGTTTAGGACTTGTATTTATATGGTGGAGCAGTTATTTAAACTAATTGGTTCACATGCACAGTCTGATTCTAACCGAATTCGGTGGGTATTTCTTTCAAGCAATATTTATTTTGTCAACGGCAATCATTACTTAATAATTAATGTTAACAAAACCATTTTTCTCTTGGCAAAGCACTTTCACATACTTTATTTACACTTTAGGTTATTTTCATCATCTCTGAATTCGAGGAACCTCGGAAATCTGGATGGGTTCTAGATTTTTCTAAGGCTTGGGGAGGCACTGCGTTATCTTCAGCAAAAATCAGAGCTCAGAGGCTACTAAAAGGCAGCTGAACTTCCAGAACTTACTTACTTCCTCAGGACGGAATGCGTTTGGCTATGAACTGAACCAATTTTGATTTCCATAGATGAAGTTGCTAGTGGAATTTTCAATGTGCAGGGAAAGAAGTGTGCCTGAGGATAGTACCAACTCCAGCCCAGCCAAACCCACTTTCACGAATTGATTACCCAGGTGTTATAAATCTTTACAGGAGCATATGTGGGCGATAATAGTGGAGGTGATGAGAAATGTTCTAGCTCTAGATTTGCTTCTAAGCTACAGGTGTAGCTTAGGTGTCGATGATTATAAACTCTGTGGCCTGAAGAAAAAGGTTTAACAGCTACTCTGGTAACAAAAAGGTTTGCGGTTCAAGCCCACCGAGAGGTGCCTTGGAAGAAAGGCCTGGCAATAAGGTACCCACAAACCAACCATTGGAAACTGTAGACCATAGTTTTACTGACAGAGTGGGTTGTAGTTCAAGAATGGAGTTACCAAGTAGTAAGGTGGAGAAGAGTACACTAGAAATGGGGGAGAGAAGATCTGAAACTATGTTCAGTTTTGAGCATGTTAAATTTAAGATACTATTAGATTTCCAAATGGATGTATCAATATACACTAGTGTATATGGAACAAGTATATTAGGGAAGTCTGGGCTGATGATGTGAGTGTAGTAATTAGTAATTGTTAATAGGTAAATGGAATGTAAAAGCCATAAGAGAGATGCTTGAGGGAGTGAGTGGTTCAAAGACTGAGTACTGGGATCTTTAATGCCGCACTCCCCACCCGTCGTCGGAGACTTTTCAGTAAATTATTAAACTGATCTACTGTAACATGGTAGAAGGAAATAGGAAGCAAGACCATTAGCTGGGAGAGGAAAAACAGGGGGATGTAAAATGGAGGAGGAAGTATGAACCAAAAATATTAAACTCACTGTCAATGAGTAGATTGTAATTCAGAGTGACCCTATGGCACAGAGTAAAATTGCACCCGTAGTTTCAAAAACTGTCCGTCTTTAAGGGCATAGAAAGCCTCATCTTGCTCCTTTGGGGCTGCTAGTAATTTCCAACTACTGACTTAATGCCCCAATGTGTAGCCCACCACGCCGCCAGAGTGCCTGGATTTTAGGCAGTGGAGAATAAATGGACTTTGGAAATACAGCACTCAGGACCCACTTTTGAGGTCAATGTCATAAATTTAAAGGGAAACCAGCCAACATAGATTGTTTCTAGATATTCACAATTTTACCTATAGTTGGTACTTGATACTTGAATTTCTAAGTAGTTGAGGATTTTTGTCAGCAAAGAAACAAAACCAAACAAAAAATGCCTTATAAGGTTAGCTTTGTTATAGGGAGTGAAAGAGACCATTAATTTTGCATTACCTATATATTTTAAATGGTATATTTTGTGTCTTTTTTTAAAGTGACTTGATTTGTTCAGCAAATGTTTTTGGACACCTACTCTGTTTCAGGCACCGAACTAGGTGCAGAAAAACAGCAGTCAAGAAGACATAGCCCCATCCCTCAAGAAGCTTGCTTTTGATAAGATTGCATTATAGGTTGGAGTTCTATGTTTATAAAACATCATCTTTAAATTGGATGGATGGTTGTGATGATGTAGTGTAACATTGGAGAGAGAACGGAATTTCTAAAATAACGGCCTTTAAATTTAAAACACGATTATATTCATTAGGAAACAAGTTTAGGTAGCAATGTTCTTTCAGTACTGTAGTGGTTCTATGTTGGGCTGTGACTCCAAATGGTCAGCAGTTCAAAACCACTAGCGGCTCCTCGGGAGAAAGATTGGGCTTTCTACGCCTGTGAACAGATAGTCTCTGAAACCCCCAGGGGGTCACTTTGAGACAGTATTGACTCCATGGCCGTGAGTGAGTATAATTTTCAAAAGCAGCCCCGGGGGTAGAGTAGAAAGTGCTCTGCTGTGAATCAAAAGGCCTGGGTTTGCACTCACTAGCTGCTCCAGGCCAGGAAGGTGTGGCAGTGTGCTTCCATAGAGATTTAAAGGCTTGAAAACTACAGGGCAATTTCTACTGTGTCGTGTAGGGCCTCTATGAAATGGAATTGACTTAACAATGAGTTAGTATGATTTTGCGATTTACTTATTTTTTTCAGTTGTTAATGCAAAGTTTCTGAGACTTATTCTGTACCAGTTATGTAAATATTAGCAATACAAAGGTGAGTTCGACCCAGTGGCTGCTGTCAATAACAGTTACTTGTAGAGGGGACAAGGGCTAGATAAAATAAACTGAGAACTACGATACTTGGGGTTAAGTGCTATTATGGAAGTAATTAGACTGGATGTTGGCTAGGGCCAAGTTTTCCAAAGAGCTGATATTAAACTTACTGTTAGATAAGAGTCAATCAGAGGGATAATTGGTGTGTAGTATTCAGGCAGAGGGGCCAGGGAAGCATTTGAAACCATGTATTAATAACATACCAATGTAGTAACTAGCCCTCTGAAATTGGATTCTCAGTGCCCTTTCATAGGGTTTCTGAGACTGTAAACCTGTAGGATGTGCAGTGTACTGCCTCACTCTTTGTCTGGCCTCATCTTTCTCCTGTGGAGCAGCTGGTGGGTTTGTATGTTGACATTGCAGTTAGCTGTCCAACTCTTACTCAACAGTGCTACCAGGAAATGAATGTACTCATCTCCTAAGCAAAAGCTCAGAGGTCCCTCGGAAAAGGCCCCTGAAAACCCTGTGGAGCACAGTTCACTGTGACACATGGGAGACTGCTATGAATTGGAATTGACCCATGAAATTAGAATTCTTTACAGATGTGAGGTTCAGGGAGGCCAGGTTTGTTTTCCAAGGACACACCGTTTATAAGCAGTAATGGAGAGCTTAAATCCATGTAATTCCGATTCCAGTGCCCCTTACTCCATTGCCTGTATCAGCTTCTAGACCTTTGTTCTTTATCCCTTAGTAAATTTCCCCCAAGATATAGGTACTCTTTTTAAAAAGACTCATCTTTTTGTACTGATCCATTAATTACACTCTAGGTCAGCCACTCATGACCTTATACCATAGTGGCTAAAATTGCTTCATGGCTAGCCTCTCCAATCAGGTGCTCATTCTGGGTGCTGCTTCCAGTTCGTTGTTCCTCTTTCCCCACTAGGAAGCCTTGCGGGCTCTTCAGGTTGGTAGAAATTGAGACCTCCACAGCCTCCGTTTGTTATGTTCCTACAGATTTGGCATCAGTGGACTAATGGCCTATGTTTGGCACTGTATCATATTTCATATATTCTTTTTCCTCCCTAGAACAGCCTGATGCATTGAGTATTACCATTTCACAGGAAAATGGAGGGATAGGACATAAAGTGACTTGCCTAGAGTCTCCTGTCATAGTAAGATACATTAGAAAGGAGTTATACATATGCCATGTTTGTGCATACTGCTGTGCCCTGGCTTGCTATTTCCTTAAATGTGATATACCCTTATTTTTGCATGTGTTGATGACATAATTTTCCCCCCTCCATGCCCAGTACATTTAATGTTACATCTTCATCTTGGTGCCTGTTGACCCAGCAGTTTCCCAGCCACAGAACCCTCCTGTCTCTTGGAGTTTTTAAAGCATTTCCTCTCCTGGCAGGATTTCATTCTTACTCTGCTGGGAGAAATCACTTGTTCCTCCATGGAAACACTCCTGGGCAGAAGCTGCTGGCCCCATCCCTGGGGGTGGGACGGATGAGCACCTTGGTGGACAGGACAGGCTGGTATACTGTGCTGTGCCTCGCTCTTTGGCTGGCTTCTGTGTGGAGACACCAGGGCACATGTGAGACTGAGTGCACAGTGGTCACATATCCCTTGCTCTGACAAGATGATTTGTCCTGGCTCCTGTCCCCTGGGACTCAGAGGAACGGTGGCATTGTGCTGCCCTACATGTGGGGCCCAAACCAGAGGACCTGGGCAGCCATGGGCAACGATCCCTATGCACCATGAAACCAGCCTGTGCTCGGGCTGAGGCAGTCCTGCTCACTGGGCTCTGCTCTGTCCCTGGCCTGCCCCTGCAGGCTAACAGGCTACAGTGGATTCTGCTGCTCTTCTGCCCAGCTGTGAGCTGCCCCAGGACAACCGTAGTATGAGTGGTTTATTCTCTGATTGCCAGGGTAATGTCACACTTGTTCCATGACTTTCACACCATGGCTTTCACCGTTATTATACAAATAGGATCAAAAGTAACATTTTTGAGCTATTGAGTGAGGGTGAATGAGTCTGAAATTCACTTTGGGAAATGTCACAAGATGTGTGGTGTATGCATGCATATGCCATGCCAGGTCTTTTGTGCATAATTTTGTCATTCATGATTGGGGAAAAATGTGCTGCTGTACCCATCCCAAATTTTCCCTCCAGCTGTCATGCACCTTACTCCAGCCTACCACTTGCCTTTGCTGGTGCTGTGTTTCTTTCCTTGGACTGCTTGTCATCCTCTCTTTGCCCATATTCTACTCATTCCTCAGGACCTGTGTTTGTAAAAATTCTTCTCTGAGCACTATAGGCTGTATTAACATTTCGTTTCCTTTTTCACTTACAGAAGCTCATGCAAAGTAGCATTTAATTTTAACGTGGTGATGTAGTGGTTGCGTGTTGGGCTACAATCTACATGGTTGGCAGTTCCAAACTGCCTCAGCTCTGAGGGAGAAAGACTGGATTTTCTACTCATACAACAGTTACAATCTCAAAAACCCACAGGGTCGCTATGAGTCAGCATGGATTGGATAGCAGTGAGGGTTTTTATTTTGTTTAGTCATTTGGAGTAGGAAGGGACTTTGATAGATAAGAGTATGATGGGAAGAATATGAAGTTGGAAATCTAGGTAAGGATGTGGCCTCGTTTGGCCTCTGCTGTTTATTAGAAGATTTTATAAAATAAGTCTAACTTTTCCATCCCAAATTCACTTGTAAAATACATAGGTTTCCTATATATTATTGTATTGCAATATATGTATTACATTTATCGTATTTTATTTCTTTTTGCATAGAGATTTTTATTTTTTTAATCATTTTGTTGGGGGCTCTTACACCTTTTATAACATTCCATACATCAGTTGTATCAAGCATATTTGTACATATGTTGCCATCATCATTTCCAAAACATTTTCTTCTTGAGCCCTTGGTATAAGTTCCTCTTTTTATCCTTTCCCTCCCCGCCCGCCCTCCCACCCTCTTCAATTTGATCAATTATATATTATTTTTATTTCATATCTTCTTTTTAAAAATGATTAGGGGTTCTTACAGCTCTTATCACAATCCATACACACATCCATTGTGTCAGGCATGTTTGTTCATATGTTGCCATCATCATTTTCAAAACATTTTCTTTCAACTTGAGCAGCTCATCCCCCCCCATAAATAAATATTACAATATATATGTAAATGCAATATATGTATTGTGTTTTCTGTAGGCAATTCTTGAGGTGATTTTAAAAATCATTTTATTGGGGGCTTATGCAACTTGTATCACAATCCATACATACATCCATTGTGTCTAGCACATTTGTACATTTGTTGCCATCATTCTCAAAACATTGGCATTCTACGTGAGCCCTTGCATCAGCTCATTTTTCCTCCTCCCTCCCTGCCCCCTCCCTCATGAACACTTGATAATTTATAAATTATTATTTTGTTATATCTTACACTGTCTGATGTCTCCCTTCACCCACTTTTCTGTTGTCCATCCCCCAGGGAGGGGGCTAACCATATGTAGATCCTTGTAATTGGTTCCCCCATTGTACCTCACCTTCTGTCCACCCTCCTGGTATCGCCACTCTATGAGGTGATTTAAAAAAATTTTTTTTTATATTTAAAGTACAGTATAATCCTTTATTGTCTAATTAATGCAACCCAACTTGACCTGCTGTGGCCTCATTTTATGGAATTTTGCTTGGTTCTTAATATGCTCCAGCCTCCGTGCCAGGAGCTAGAGATAAAGTGAAACATGATCATTTAGCTCGAAGGAATGCATCACAGTCTCTGGCAAGTAACTGTCTTTCCAATAAGCTTATAAATTCTGTGGTAGAGGAAAAAGGGTGCAGTGAGGAAATAGCAGAATCTATTGAGTCTGGCTGCGCCATACATAGAAGAGAGACGATTTTGAGCGAGGTCCTGAAGGATGACCAAGTTGGAAGGCAAGTGGGGAAGGCATAAACATCATGGAAAGGACGTGATAGGATGGGCACAGGCAGACTGTGTTATGACCGAGATCAGTTTGGAACAGGGACATGCAGTTCTCATTTACCTTTTGTGCAAGAAAAGATTAGAATCTTCTCAGTGTTATACCAGGGGTACACTAACCCCACCAACTCTGCCTGGCTGAGCAGAGCTTTCATAGTACACCTTTTTCCTGCTAGGTGAGCATCAAGCAGCTTGCCCTGATTTAGTGCACCTAGTGGTGTTGCCTGGGAAGGTTCTCTCTGGTCACAGTGAATTGCTTGAACTTTGTTTTTTGTTATGACCGATTTAAGAAAATGGCATGCGGCTGTGAAATTTTGTTTCTGTTTGGGAAAAATGACGCAGGAACTGTTGTGATGTTGAACACAGCGTACACGGACAGCACTATGGGGAAAACTCAAGTGTACGAATGGTTTTCTTGTTTCAAAAAGGGTGAAATGTTGATAACAAACCTCGTTCTGGGTGTCTGTCCAAACTTCCTGAACCCAAATGGGTGAAAAGGCATTTGGAGGTCATTCCACCAGGTCAGACTGTTTATCAAGCTTTCTCTTTAAAGGTTCTGAAAAGATTGGGTAATTGTGTGTGATTAGAAAAAGGCCTGATTTGTGGCAGACGGGGGACTGGCTTGCACCTGCTCACACAGACATCTCAGTGCTCCAATTTTGGGGGAAAAAACAGCATGCCTTTCTTGCCCCATGCACCTTAATCACCCAGCCTCGCTCCATGTGACTTCTTTTTGTTTCCATGAATGAAGAGGGACGTGAGAGGACAACAATTTGACGATGTAGAAGAGGTGAAGAAGAAGAAAAAAACCTAGGGAGTTGCTGTCAGCCATACAAACAGATGAGTTTGAAAAATGTGTTTCCAAGAATGGAATAGCAAATTTGACAAACATATTAAGTGTAATGGATAGTACTTATGATAATAAGGTTGTTTTGTAAAAGAATTTAAATACATAGCTTGGGGGCAATAAACTCTGGGGGCGGGGTTTCCCTCGTATAAGCTGTGTGCACAGCAAGTTAGGTGATTGTGGTGAATTTATTGTGAATAGGGTTTCAATCTGTGGGAGAATGGTGTTGCTTTTGTCTTGGAGGCCAGAGAGCAGTTACAGGACCACTGTGAGTCAGAATATATCCAGTGGCAGTGAGCTTGTTTTTATCTGAGTCAGGAACCCTGGCTGGCACTGTGCGTATGTGTTGGGCTCTACAGGGGCAGCACTTTGAACCCCCCAGCCAGTTCTTAGGAGAAAGATGAGGTTTTCGTCCCCATAGAGTTTTACAGTCTTGAAAACTCGCAGGGGCAGTTCTCCCTGGTCCTGTAGGGTCACCATGAGTCTGCATCCACTAGGTGGCTGTGAGTTTGGTTTTGGTTGGAAGGGTTTAATCATTGCAAAGTGAGGAAAATTTACATAACATTAAAATGGGCAGCTTTAAAGGTGACTCCTTCCCAAAGATGGTGGTGGGTCCCACAGCTTTTAATGCACTCTCGCTGTGTCTACAGCAAAATACAATTAAAAAAATTATAATATGAAATACTTGTGTTTATTCTTAAGCTCTTGAAATCTTTATTATTTGAATATATTTCTCAAGACCATACTTTTTTTTTTTTGCTTTTGGTAAATTATGATAGCCACAGTGGTATGTACTGTTTTAAGTATTCACTTAATTCTCATATGTAATGTTATTCCCATTTTCCAGATGAGAAAACTGAGATAAGTGACTTACCGTGTTTACTTGAGTATAAGCCAACCTGATTATCAGTCGAGGAACCTAATTTTACCACAAAAACTGCATTAAAAATGTGCTGAAAAACTCAGCTTATACTCGAGTATATATGGTACTTGAGGTCACACAGTAAGTTGTGGAGCTCATTTTCAGATCCAAGCATTCTGGCTCCATGTCCACCCTTTGAATACCCACACTGTAGTGCTTCTCAAGAGTTAATTTTTGTTTTTCTGCTTCTGATTAAAAGGAATGCCGAATATTCAGTTTCCTTAGTTTCCTCATGGGTCAGCCAGTTTGTAAATTTTTTTTAGGTTTTAACTCAGTAGACTAGAGACACTTTCTTACTTCATAGATGAACATTTACTAGTATTGAAAGGTTTACATTTTACAATGGTATATATTTAGATTTGTATAGTTTAAGGTGAAATGGAGACTTGTTTGAAGTTTTCATAAATCTGGTTTGTAAAATTTGTTTCATAAAACTAGTGTTGGCCCTAACCACCTTACACTGCCAGCTGTGCAGGCCCTTTAGCAAGTACATAAGAAACATGGGGGAACTGATTGTGATTATGTGTGTGCAACTCCTTTTACAAGCAATTTAGAAAACCACTAAAACACGTTGATAGAATATGAAAAATCATAGCCAATGTCATTGAACAATATGTATAGAAATTGTTTAATGGGATCCTAATTTGTAATGTAAACTCACCAAAGCACAAAATATATTTAAAAAATGTAAATATGGGAATTGAGGTGCCAGTTTATCATTCACTGGTGGTTTCCCCAAAAGTCCCATTGCATAATAACAGTCATGAATTGGGCTGGTACACAGGACTTTTAAAACTCAAGCATGTAGTTAAGAGTCTTGAAATGTGCTCCCTTGTAAGTCCAAACTCACAGAACAAGAAGAGAGGGAGACTGGCCATTTTTTTCTTTCTTCTTTTTTATTGCTTAATATAATTTTTACTGAATTCAAGAAGAGCTGCACATAGGAAATAAATAAAGTCTTACAGAATAAAAGTACAACTTTAAAATGTATGGTACTTATTTCAAAGAGTGAATGCTATGTAGCCTGAATATTGTTTTATTATAAATGGTGCTGTATTGAAAAGTTATTTAAAATTTTAAATGAAAATAAACCTATTTTAAAAAGTAGAATGATATGCACTAGGGAAAACAAGTATTTTTT
>NW_022107431.1:84316766-84328148 GCF_000313985.2 Echinops telfairi | reverse complement strand
AACCTATAAATATGGCACATAGATCTATTTCCCCATCTGTTGTTGACACAAGGAATGAAGAAGCACAAGAGAACTCCAGGAGAAGGCTGTGATGGTAAAATGTATTCCCACCTGACAGTAGAGGAGGGGGCAGAGAGCCACACATGCATGTACAATAATTTGTTCGGTGGGGATCCCCACTGTTTCAGTCTGGGTTGATTAGAGAAACAAATCCAGAGACATTCATGTATGTGTAAGAGAGAGCTTTATATCAAAGAGTAATTGTATATCAAGAAAACAGTCCAGATCCAGTCCATAAGTCGATTTTAGCCCATATGTCCAATACCAATCTATAAATTCCTCTTCAGACTCACACAGCATTGACTCACATGCATTGACCCCAAATGCAGGAAGATCACAGGCCAGTGGGTGGAAAGTTGTGGATCCAGTGGTGGTGGAAGCATCTCAGCGCTAGCATGGTCTTCAAGTGGCTCCTCCAGCTCCAGGGCTCTGGCTCTATCAGCATAGCTCATGTGACTTGTCAGCAGGAATGTCTCTCAGGGAGAGAGTCCTGCCTCCAGGGAGGAAGACAAGTTCTTAGAATCATCAGGAGAAAGCCATGCCACCACAAATGTGTGATTGGCGATGACCTGATTGACAGGCCAGACTCCACCCCTTCTCTCAAGTTGACAAAAAATTATGTAAGTGCCATACCTACTTACTAATAATCTTGGCTCAAATGATGTCCCATGATCTGCAAGTTAGATGATTATATCTACTTGGGGGAGGGCAGTAGCTGTGGAGAAGAGAAAACCCTGTAACAGTGGTTCTCAACTTGTGAGCCGTGACCCCTTTGGGGGTCAACTCTTTTCACGGGTTGCCCGATTCATAACAGTAGCAGAATTACAGTGATGAAGTAGCAATGAAATTAATTTTATGGTTGGGCGTCACCACAACATGAAGAACTGTATTAAGCGGTTGCGGTATTAGGAAGGTTGAGAACCACCTAAAGATGTCTTTTCTTAAAGGGTCTTACCCACTTTCACTTTGAATTGTATTTTCTGCTCATTTCTTCTGAGAAGGAACTCCTGCAATGTAGATGCTGTTAGTGACTTTTCAGTCTTGAAATCATAATGAAATTTCTTGAAGACGTTATTTGCCTCAAGTGATTTTTCCGTTTGTAGCTAGCTATTGCTTGATTAAATGCGTGTATCCAGGTTCTAGGAGACTTGGTGGCTTAGTGGGTCCAGTGTTGAGCTGCTCGTTGAAAGGTCAGAGGTTCAAACCCACTAGCTGTTCCACATGGGAAAAGATGAGTCAATCTGCTTCCGTGGATAGAGATTTGTAGCCTCAGGAACCATAGAGCAATCAGCTCTGTCCTATAGAATCTGTATGTCAAAATTGATCCACTGCAGTGGATTTGATTTATAACCAGTAGAATTTCAGATTTGCTGTGAATCCAGACTTCATTATTCCCCGTCACATAAATTTATTCAAAAAGAGCAAGTCACGGATGTATTAAGAAGTCTTGCCTGTGTGCAGTGAGTTGATTTTGTATGATTTGTAATTTTCACAGTGCAGAAACTGAGTATGTTGCTTGAATTTGAAGGCCTATCCGTTTGAATGCATTTTTGTCTTTTGCTTGAAATAGTGACATTTATGAGTAAAGATCATGGACTCAGTCAAAGGACCAGGATTCTTGTCCTGCATTTTGTGAGTTGGGACATGTTAAGATTTACTGCAGTTTTAATTGTCTGTAGATGATAATGTATCCAGTTGACTTCTAAAGTGTTAAAATACATCAATTTTCTGAAGCCCCTTTAACTCAAAGTTCAAAACTCTACCTGAATTTTTCTCTTGTTTCTCAGTATCTTATTGCCATCGAGTCAATTCTGACTCATAGCAATGCTATAGGACAGGGTAGAACTGCTTCTCTGCAGTTCTGTGACTGCAGTCTCTGTGACTGCAACTCTTTACGGGAGTAGAAAGCCTCATCTTTCTCTCACATAAGGGCTAGTGGTTTTGAACAGCTGACCTTGGGGTTAGCAGCCCAGCATGTAACCACAGTGCCACTAGGCAGTCATTTATTGGCATTGGTGAATGGATGGGAAGAAAAGAAAAGAGGATTAATAATTGATTTTGGCTGAACTGTTATTTAAAGTGTTTCAAATATAACGAGGATTCTTAAAGTTTGTGGAAAGATTTAATTACATTTTTTCACAAACTTCTTGGAACTCCCACACATATACTGATAAATTAAGAATTAGCTAGCCCTTTGAAAGGTGGGAAATATTATTTGGCAAAGAATGAGGATATTGAATCTTGGTATCCAGATTCCTTAACTCTTAAGCATTTTTTATCACCTATGCTATTTTCCACATTTATTAGTGTATTATGGTGTTATTTAGTTGTAGATTATTGATACCAGAAGACACTTGGATATTACAGAAGTCAAAAGCATGTTTTTCTATATCTGGGGAATAGTATGTTTGCAGATTTAAAGCTATATTGATGGCATAGGAAATAAATATTCTAAGAAGTCTGAAGAAAAACACTTCTTTGCAGCAGGGAATTGTGGACTGGTTAGGATTCAATAGGTGGGGAAGAGCAGAGCAAAGAGGGGCAGGCGGACACAGCCAGGAGTTTGGAGAGTCAGTTAACAGAGAAAACAAGACTAGAACTTGTTGTTTTAGATGCCACTGAGTCGCTTCCGACTCCCAGTGGCCCCACATACACCTGGCAAAACACTGCTCAGTCCTGCACCATCCTCACAGCTGTTGCTGTGTTTGAGCCTGCTGTTGCAGTACTGTCAGTCCATCTCCTGCTGCAGCTGCCTCTGCCAACCCACCTTAGTAGGTTCTCCTTCAGGGATGCCCTCTCCAAATTGTGTAAGGAACATTCTGGCTGTACGAATAATGGTGAGATCAGATTGTGGACAGGATGAAGTAATAAATAAATTGAATAATAAATACAGCGCTGTTTCCAAGATACAGCACAGGCATTCTTACAGATAGATACCTATCTGGAGCAAATTAAATACTAGCTGGAGCAGGGCTGTTTGAAGAAAATCAGACCCTTTGGAGCTGGCTCTGTGGATCATTGGAGAGTCGGGGAAGTGTTCATTTTAGTTGAGAAGTAGACTCTTACTCTGGGACTTGAGAAGGATATTGATAAATGATCACTTTGGCAGTGGTTCAGTACTTGCATACACTGGTGATTTTGAGTTGGTTCACTTCTGTGGTCTTTTATATAAGTCATTGCTTTGCATTTAGAATTTCTGATACAGTATCCGTATTTATTCTACAGGATAAACCAGAGATTTGGGAAGTGATTTATCTTGGTGACATAATTTTTCTTTCCTATAATCTTTCTTGGCTTCACAAGCAGGTTCAACTTTGCAAGGATTCTATTAATGCTCTTTATTATTTTCTTTTCAGTTTGGCTTTGGTTGAAAATAGAATTTAGCCTATATGTACTGCTTTAACCACTGGAAGAATGACAGATGACAAAGATGTGCTTCGAGATGTGTGGTTTGGGCGGATTCCAACTTGCTTCACACTCTATCAGGATGAGATAACTGAAAGGGAAGCAGAACCGTATTATGTAAGTATGTGGATGATAGTAAAGGGGATGCTTAACTTGGACCATTTGTATAAATAGAAGCTGTATTTTATATATGATTAAAACATAGTCCCATTATGGGAAAAATTAGGAAATCATGATAAACCAAAAGGAAAAACCATCTATTATCCTGCCATCCTGAAGAAAAGGTCATGGTTGACATATGGATGTGGCATCTTCTTGACTTCCTTATGTTACACATAAGTAACAGATCATGCTGGAGTCAAGCTTTATAATGTTTTGTAACAGGAAGCAATTTTGAAAATAAGAGGTTGTACCTATATACAATTCTGTTGTATATAGGTAATTCCAAGCAACTTTGGATAATTCAGTGAACATTTGAATGCGTGTGTATTCATTCATAGGTTCATTGAGGTACTTTGTAGTGAACATAGGGGGTATTCTCCTCCTCCCCCAACAAAAAGGGAAAACTGCTGGGTGGAACTTTGTGGTACCACGAAATGGGTGGTACCCCGAAAGTTTCAACCATTTTTCGCACTCAGCCAGCATTGAGCAACTCACTCTGAGATAGTGCACCCAGTGGCATCACTAGGGAAGATTCTCTCTGGTCATAGTAAAATTTTTTATGAAAGCACTATCACTCGAACCTTGTTTTTTGTGATGGCTAATTTAAGAGAACAGCATGCAGCTGTGAAATTTGTTTCCTGCTTGTGGAAATATGCGACAAACTGTTGTGATGTTGAACACAGCTTGCACAAGGATAGCACTGTGGGAAAAACTCAAGTGTACGAGTGGTTTTCTCTTTTCAAAAAAGGTGAAATGTCGATTGATGTCAAACCTCGTTCTGGATGTCCATCAACTTCCTGAACCTGAAAGGATGCTAATGTCAACTTGGTAGTGGTGTAACTTGGAGTTCATTCCACCAGGTCAGACTGATAGCTTTCTCTTTAGAGGTTCTGAAAAGATTGCGTAACAGTATGCAACAAAAAAGGCCTGATTTGTGGCAGATGGGGGACTGGTTTTGCCACCATGACAACAGACCTGCTCAAGCAGCCATCTCAGGGTGCCAGTTTTGGCAAAAATAAAACAACAGCATGCCTCTCTTGCCCCACACACCTTACTCACCTGACCTCACTCCGTGCTACTTCTTTTGTTTCTGCAAATGAAGAGGGACATGAAAGGCCGTTGATTTGATGACTTTGAAGAGGTGAAGAAAAAAACGGAGTTGCTGTCAGCCATCCAAACAGATGAGTTTGAAAAATTTTCCAAGATTGGAATCGCAGGTTTGGCAAATATATTAAGTGTACTGGAGATTACTTTGAAGGTGCTATGGTGGTTTTGTAAAAAATTTAAATACACAGCTTTGAAAAGAGAATTCCAGTTTCTTTTGCGTACCCCCTCATATATCTATGTTTAGAATATGCAAAAGTCTTCGAAAAGTTTTGGTAAAATTCCATTTTCCTTCAATTCTAATTTTCCACAAGCTCTTGAAGCGCCCTGGTAAATTACAGATTGCTGGACTAGGGTCTCTAAGCCGGTTAACCTTTCCAGGAGCAGACAGCCTCATCTTTCTCCCAAGAACAGTGAGTGACTGACTGAACTGTAATGCTGTTAGCAGTTCAGTGCTTAACCCACAGCACCACCAGGGATCCTTGTCTATATACTTGTAAGTTTGCGTTAATGGATTCGCTATTCCAAAAGAGTTTCAAATATCTTCTGATTTCAGTGTACTTCCCCCCCCCCAAGTGTATATTATAGGGGGCTTCAAAAAGTTCATGGCAAAAATGGAATTCAATGATAATGGAATTGTTCCATGAACTTTTTGAAGCCCTGTTGCATGTAATCCAAACTTATGTACCAGTTAGTCAGAGATGATAGATAGTATCCTGCCTATGCAAAGAGACACAACCATTCTCAGTTACATTTATTTATTCAATTTCCTTTTGTGTCTCAGGTCCTTACGGTATTGTTTATCTAGGGAGGACATGGCAAACTAGAACTGTATTGGTGGTGATGGGCTGTTTCTTCAATTTTACCTTAATAGTAATAAAACTTGCCCTGGAGAGGGAGGCAGTACAATTCCTCAGCCTGCTCCAGCTGTAGAGTCAGACTTTGGTTGGCATGGTTTTCTCTGTGTATCCTCAACCTACGCAAGTAGGTCTTTCAGTGAATGGAAACTTCCGCAGATTCATGTTGGGATTTTGTTTTAAATCATCTTTTTAGATTTTCTTACTTGAAATAATTTCAGAGAAAATTGGCAGATAATTTTAACTTTGGAATTCTCAACAATTTTTGCCAGGATAAAAACGTACATAGTTAAAAAGAAAGTGTGACCCTATTTTGAAGAATTCAGTTACATGTACTTTTTCTAATCTTCTGTAATGTGGGTAACTTTTTTTTTTTGGTGTCACGCCAGTGTTTACAGCCTTAATTAGCCTTGAGTGACTTTCTAATATTATCTAAACATAGGGGTATAAGTGTACAGTCAGAGTGGGGGAAACTGACAGATATATGACAAATATCTAAACATAGGGGTATAAGTGTACAGTCAGAGTGGGGGAAACTGACAAATAAATGACAAATATCTAAAAATAGGAGTATAAGTGTACAGTCAGAGTGAGGAAAACTGACAAATATAAAAACACACCAAGTAAACTGCATTAATCTCCTAATGAGATTGATGCTTGACTCCCTCTCATTAAAGATATTTCAAGTAAAAAATACACTATTTTCTGTTCACATATGATCTCTTTAAACAAGTAAAATTTCCAACCATTTCTAATCAAATCGAAAACAGCAAAAATGCTGGGGTAACTATAGGAGGAGGAGGATTGCTTTCTCTAGTATGTAATTGGTTTTTGCTCTTGATTTTTCTGAATTCTTATCTCAAGAAACTCATAGTTATGATTTTTGCTTTTGGAGAATAATGGGTGACAGAATTGTGATAAATATTAAGCAGGAAACTAGAGTTTAAAACCTTATAGTATTTTCTAAAATTAGCTTTTTCAATTCATACACATATTCACAAATTAATCTATACCAGAAGGAAATATGTACAATGACATTAATAGTGGTTTGTGGGCTTCAGTATAGTTAATTAAAATTATAGATGAGCATTGTGACAGTATAGTCAAAGTTCAGCTATACCATAGTGGTAAATTAAACTTTCTAATATTTTATTTGCTTTCATTTATAATATTGGTAGTGTTTTAAAGATTCTGGATTAAAAAAAAAAAGATTCTGGATAAAAGTGTAAAAATACAGTGGCTCCCTGACAGGAGCCAATAGTCCTCTTTCCCAGATTTCCCCCACAGTTCACCTGCAGAGTTCATTTATGCTCAGGTAGCTCGCAGTAAGGACACATGAGTGGAAGTGTAATTTAACGTTTATAATGCTTACAGCTTTTTTCTTAGAAACTGTGTTTTATAATAGCCACTCATTTCAAATTTGTAAATATTCAAAACATTTTAACGTTTTTCCTATTGAAAAGCCTACTAATGCTAGGAAAATTCTTATCTTTTTGTATTGATTTGTAAGTCTGCGTAACTATTTTTGTTTATATGTACTATATCATTGAGAACTACCACTTTTCTGTCAGTTTGTCGTGAAGTGGTGGCTGTGTGTTGCTGTGATGCTGAAGGCTAGTCACTGGTATTTCAGATGCCAGCAGGGTTATCTGAATTGAGGCTTCAGCAGAACTTCCGGACTAAGAACAGATGATGAAGAAGGAATGGGCTGTCCACTTCAGAGAAATTAACCACCAAAAACCCTATAGCTAGCAGCAAAAAGCGGTCATTTATGGAAACCCTAATGAATAGAAACAGAGCATTGTCAGGGACAGTACTGGAAGATGAGTCCCTCAAGGTAGAAGACATTCAAAAAATGACTGAGGAGCAGCTGCATTCTCAGAGTAGAGTCAGCCATAACGATGTGCGTGAGCTGAATGGGGCCTGAGGGAGTAAAGCCTGTGGCACCTTCATTTGCTGATGGGGCAAGACTCAAAATGAGAGGAAACAGCTGCAAGCATCAATTAAAAGTTGGAACTTGGAATGCGTGAAGTATGAATTCAGGAATATTGGAAGTTGTTAAAAATTAGATGGAACACATAAAGGTAGATATTCTAGGCATTAGCTGGTATTGACCATTTTGAATCAGGAAATCTTATGGTTTACTATGCTGAGAGTGAATGACACGAGGAATAGCATTTCATTCATCATCAAAAAGGACATTTCAAGATCTATTTTGAAGTATAATGTGCTATGATAGGACAATGTCTATCCCAATACAAGTAAATCAGTTCAACTGTCATTCAGATTTATGCACCAACCACTAAAGCTAGTGATGAATAAATTGACAGATTATATCTTCAGTTGGAAATTTATCAAACGCAATCAAGATGGATTGATAGTTATTAGCGATTAGAATGCAAAAGTTGGAAATAAAGAAGGAGGAACAGTAATTGGGAAATATGGTCTTTGTTATAGAAACAAAATTGGAGACCGCATGATAGAATTTTGCAAGACCAATGACTTATTCGTAGCAAAAACCTTTTCTCAGCAATACACAAGGACTGATTATGCATGTGAACTTCTCCAGATGGAATACACAGAGATCAAATTGATATATCTGTGTGAAGAGATGATGCAGGATATTAGCTACTAAAATCAGGCCATGGGGTGACTGAAACAAACCATCAATTACTCTTGTGTAAGTTCAGGTTGAAGTTGAAGAAAATTCAAACATATTCAAACAAAATATGACCTTAGTCTTTCCGCTGAGTTTCAAGAACATGTCAAAAACAGATTTGATGCTTTGAACACTATGGACAAAAGACCCGATGAGCTGTGGAATGACATCAAGAACATAGATTAAGAAAGCAAAAGGTCAATAAAATGACAGGAAAAAAGAAAAGATCAAAGTGGCTGCCAGAAAAGACTCTGAAACTTCCTCTTAATCATGAAGTAGCTAAGGCAAAAAGCAAAAGATGAAGTTAAAAAAAAATTGACCAGACAATTCCCAAGGGGAGCTCGAGAAGACAAAGTGAGATATTATGATAGCATGTGCAAAGGCATGAGTTAGAAATCTAAAAAGGAAGCACACAGCATATCTTAAACTGAAAGAACTAAAAAAATGTAAGTCTCGAATTGCCATGGTGAAAGGTTCTATGGGAAAAATCGTGAATGGTGCAAGAAGCATCCAAAGAAGATGGAAGGAGTACTGAGTCGCTATACCAAAAACAAATTGTTGATATTCAACCATTTCACGAGGTAACATATGGGCAAGAATGATACTAAAGGAGGAACTTCAAGCTGCACTAAAAGCATTAGCCAAAAACAAGGCTTCAGGAATTGATGGAATGCCAGTTGAAATGTTTCAACAAACTCAAGAACACTGAAAGCACTCATTCGTCTGTACCAAGAAATTTGGAATACAGTTAGTTGGCCAACTGACTGGAAGAGATCCATATTTGTAACCATTCCAAAGAAAGGTAAACCAAAAGAATGCACAGATTATAGGACAGTGTCATTGATAGCACATGCAAATAAAATTTTGCTGAAGATCACCCAACAAGGGTTGCAGCCGCACATTTACAGGGTGCTGCCAGAGGTTCAGGACCGATTCAGAAGAGGATGTGGAACGGGATATCACTGCTGATGACAAATACATCTTGGCTGAAGAGCAGAAAGATGTTTACTTGTGTTTATTGACTATGCCAAGGCATTCGACTCTGGATCATAACTGTGGATAGTCTTGAGAAGAATGAGAATTGCAGAACACGTCATTGTGTTCATGGGGAACCTGCCTGTACATGCATCTGGAGGGAATTGTGCAAACAAACAAAGGAATATTCATGGTTTAAATTCAAGAAAGGTATGTGTCAGGGTTGTGTCCTCTCACCATGCTTATTCCATCTGTATACTTAGCAAATAATTAGAGAAGCTTGATTATATGAAGAACACAGCGTCGGGATTGGAGGATGCTGTATCAATATGCATGTGACACAACTTTGCTTGCTGAACGTGAGGAGCACTTTGTAGTACTTGCTGATGAAGATCAAAGATTGCAGTTTTGAGTATGGAATGCAACTCAATGTAAAAAGTACCCATATCCTCACAACTGGACCAATAGGTAGCATCATGATAAATGGAGAAAAGATTGAAGGGTGTTAAGGATCATATCTTGCTTAGATCCACAATCACTGCTCATAGAAGCAGCAGTCAAGAGATTAAATGAAGTATTGCATTGGCAAATTTGCTGCACTAGAACTTTAAAGTATTGAATAGCAAGGATGTTATTTTTGACTCAAGCCATGGTATTTTCTTATTCCTCATATGCATATGAAAGTTGGATGTTAAAGGAAGACCAAAGAAAATGGATGTATTTGAAATATGGTGTGGTAACAAATATTGAAAGTACCGTGGACTGCCCAAAGAGCAAAGAGATCTGTCTTGGAAGAAGTACAGCTAGAGTGCTTAAAAGCAAGGATAATGAAACTTTGTCTCAGGAGAGATCTGTCCCTGGAGAAGAACATCATGGTTGGTAAAATGGAGGGGCAGCGAAAACGAGGAAGAACCGTGACAAGAGAAATTGACCCTGTGCCTGTAGTAACGGGCTCAAACATAAGAACACTTGTGAGGATGTTGCAGGACGGGGCGGTGCTCTGTTCTGTTGTACACCGGGTCACTGTGAGTGGGTATTGATGCGATGGCTCCTGACAACACCACCGCCAGCAGCACTGAGAAATAAGCCTTATTTGGCAGGGCTTATTGAGAACAGCGTTTAGGAAGCGGGAAACGTTTTAGTTCTTATCTTTGTTATATTCATTTCAACTGTTCGTCTTTGTATACATTATCCGAATAAATGCTTGCATAATAATTTGCAGTCATATTTTGTGACCTGTAGGACAAGAAATCGCAGTCAGGCAGCAGCTGGTCATCATTTCTCAACCTTAAATGGCCCATCTGCCCGTTTGTTTCTTTAATTGGCTGCCGTCCCCTTCTCTACTGTGAGCATTTCAATCTCCCTATTTACACCTCTCATCTCAGACCTCAGCTTGCACTCTGAACAAGTGACCTACTTTGCAAAGAAAACAGAAATTAATGGGACCACCCCCTTAACTTTGTGACCAAATCGGCAAAACCCATCTGCATTCCGGCATTTTCACTTTTCCTTCCTTCTTGTTCGAATGGAAATGTCTTTCCATTTAGGCAAGAAAGGCAAACCCTTTCTTCCGAATTCTGTCTTCAGCTTTCTCAGGAAGCTGGTGATATCTCATAGTCTTCTCTCCCACCCACGCTTTCTGTTTCTGAGTGTAAGAAGAGATTGCTACAAAATCATAGCAACCTTTATTTTAAAAACTGTCGAAATGTTTTTGTTTCGTGTTATCCCCTCCAGTTAAGTCTACATACTTTGGAAGGTGGTGTTTCCATTTCTCTAACCCTGAAAATTTCTGCTCTTTTCTGTCTCTTAGTTACATCATTCAAAATGGCACTTTTGGCATTAGACTGTGCTCTTTTAAATGTTCTTTGAGTTTGAGAACGAAGAATTTTTGAATGGGCAGGGTCAGGGCTGAAAGGTAGATGCGGTGAGATTTCCCAATGAAATTCTTGCAGGACAGCCCTTCCTACACTCGGAGAAAGAACTGATCGTGATAGAAAAACAATTTCTTGGCACATCTTTCTTGACTTTTTTTCACCAGTGCAGTCTTCAGTTTTCTTAAAAGTTTTTCATATAAACCCTAGTGGTCGTCCTCAGTCCTTGAAAATCTTTCATGATTGCCCCTGTGTAAGTCCCTGAAAAATTCGGCATAACCTTTTAAGC
>NW_022107431.1:84296209-84315925 GCF_000313985.2 Echinops telfairi | reverse complement strand
GGGATCATGATAGTGGGGGTGGGAGGAGAAGCATTAAAGAACTAGAGGAAAGTTGTATGTTTCAGCAGTGTTATACTGCGCCCTGATTGGCTCATCTCCTCCCTGCAACCCTTCTGTAAGGGGAGGTCCAGTTGCCTACAGATAATAATTTATAAATTATCAAGGGCACATGAGGGAGGGGAAAAATGAGCTGATACCAAGGGCTCAAGTAGAAATAAAATGTTTTGAATGATGATGACAACAAAAGTACAAATGTGCTTGACACGATGGATGTCTGTATGGATTGTGATAAGAGTTGTACAAGCCCCAATAAAATGATTTTTAAAAATAGCTAATTTGCCATGCTGTCTTAAAGATCTCTATGTCACATTTCTTTTGATTCTGACATTCCTGACTTCCACACATTGTTTTCTTTGCTTTTAATTTAATAGCATTTAATTTTGGCCAGTAATTTAATTTAAGCTATATATAAAATAGAGGTGATAGTGCCTGTAAAATCATCCAGTGGTTTTTTCCCCCCCTATATCTAGATTGTAGTAATTTCCTTTTTTCTTTCATAATCATTGCCTTCTAAAAAAGAGGAACATGTGTTCTATTGAAACCACAATACTAACCAAGAGCTTGTTCATAGCATCAGTATCTTTCTTAACATACCAGAGCATGCCGACTACTATGATTTCTCCAGACTTCTGTGACCCTTGGCCCTAGTGCCTGTTATCTTGGTTTTCACTGTTTAACATCCAGTTGGTTTAACCAGCATATTTCTCTGTGCACATTTGCCAGCTCAGTGATTCTACTTGATTTGCTGGTCAAAAGACATCACCCCGAATAAGCAGTATTGAGAATGGTGTGGGTTTAGATTCACAAAGGTTCTGAGAGAGAACAATGAAACAGTTGATGCCAGCAAAGGGGAAGGCTTAGGAAAATAAGAAATGACTGCAACGCCTACTGGAAGGGAACAGACACGTGAATTTGTGTTTCCTCCTGCTTCATCTGCTTTGGCTGTTTATGTGAATTACCAGCTTCATACCCTAAGCTTGTACTTCTATGAGAGCTTGGAGATTTAAATGTGTAGCTCAAAAGATGTTCATCTCTACCTTAACTCCCTCATCTTTTCCCACCCCATTTCAACATTTCTTTCAAGTTCAGTTTAGTGACATTAGTTGCATTCATCGTGTGCTTCAGCCTTACTCCTCCTCCTCTCATTTTCTTCATTCATGATTACCCTTCTCTTGCATTTCTAGGTCGTCCATGTTTCCAGGCCTCCTCTCTTTGCTTCTGTAAGCTCATCTTCTGTTAGTCTTTCAAGGCACAGCTGTAGAACTGCCACCTGCATGTTGTTTTCCCGTCATACCATCCTTCTGCTCAGTTTCTTGGTGGGCATTATTTTACATCAAATGAAAATTTGCTTGACTCTTGAAGGCCATTCTATTGCTGCCACCAAGTATTTTGATAAGCACTTTTTATAAGTATTTTCCACCTCCATTTTATTTTACCCTCCTATAGAAGTAAGTCTTGTCTTGGTGTTCTTCTCCATTACAACTAAATCAATACATGAGACAGGGTCCTGGGAAGGCCTGATATGTCAAGGCAAATATCAGGACTAAATCGCTTCCTAAGATAGCTGCATTAACTCAGTTGGATTAGTTTAAGTTAAAGTTATTTGAAGTTTTAACTGTCTTATATAGTATGTCAACTGATTACCATTATATTTTTATTTGGAAAAGTTTTACAGGAAGACTATAGATATATTTGTTGTTAATTCTAGGCATTTATTCTGTAAACTGTACTTAAATTAATGACCCCATAGAAAATTAAAAATACCTCTTTAATTTTCTATCAAAAACAATTGATTTTGTGTTGAACGCTCAAAATATTGCAAACAAAATGACTGTTTTCTTTTAAATTCCCAGACCTGCTTTGTATATATTTGTTGAAAAGATAACTAAGTAAATATGGTCTTATAAATTTTCATTTCAGTTGCTTCTGCCAAGAGTGAGTTATCTGACGCTGGTAACTGACAAAGTGAAAAAGCACTTTCAGAAGGTTATGAGACAAGAAGACATTAGTGAGATGTGGTTTGAATATGAAGGCACACCCCTGAAATGGTGAGTGGACTTTTCTGCACTATTGAGCATTGAGTGCAGGCTAGGGTTTGCAAGACATAGTGTCCAGAAACAATGGTAAGAACCAGTGTCTGCAAAGCGGAAGATTCTTGGCGTAGCTACTATCATTGTCAGAACGTTAAGTTGAAAAAAGTTTGCCCTCTGTTTGGATGCGTGTAACAAAACAGATTCATGCGTGTTCAGCAATGGGTTCTTTTATAAGGCACAATCATAGTGGTGTACAAATAGATCTTTATAAACAGATCAGAACCTAGAATGACATCTTGCAAACTTCCTGCTGCAGGCACACCTTGTATACGTTTGGTACATTATATGTTTTTATCCCTTTTTTGAAAAATAATTTATATTTTTTTTATTGAGAATATGAGTAAGCCTTAAATCTGGGCTTTCCATATACAGATGATATTTCTTTTGTACTTTATTGCAGAGGGTTCAATTCCTGTGCTACTAAAATATTTAATAAATCTGGATGAATTATAGGGAGAATATTTTTAAAAATAAAGCAACGTATTGACATTCTTCCATATAAATATGGTCGAATGAAAAAGGTACGGACTGAGACAATATTCACATGAACTTGTGAGGAATACAAATAGATTAAAATTAGACTTGCTCTCTGGATCTGCGACCATTAAAACCAAGAAATAGTAAGACAAGTAAAAGAAGCCATAGGTATTGCACTAGTGCCGCTGAATTGACTTCAAGGAATATTATAAACAAGAAGAGTGAACTTTTTGAACTCTCACCTTGGACTTGTGTAGACCCCAAAGGAGTAGATTTTACATAGGGATCAAGAAACATTTGAGATGATATTTTGTATTCATTTATGGGTTATGTCTCACTTTTTTGAGGTGGTCCTGGGAAGGAATGAAGTGGTTCTTATTTAATGTTTTCTGTTTTGTTTTTTAATCCAAACAGAATACTAGGCTTTCTGATTATCAACTCATTATAACCCTTGTATAATAATTTTAGAGCTCAGGCAGCATAGAGCATACGAATGCTTTCTGCTGCTTTCTTTGAAAGATCTGGGGGGCTTTGGAGTGAGAAGGTAGCTTAAGTATAAGAGGAGCCAGGGTCAGGAGGAGAGAGAAAGGGAGGGAAGGAAGGGAAAAGGTATGGATGAGTAGCTTACAAAAAGTGAACTAACAAGCTAGTTATATCTGTGCATGGTCAATGCAATTAGTTAATGTAGTTGGCTCTGAACTGAAGTCTACCCAGAAGGTGCTGTGGAAGAAAAACCTGGTAATCTGCTTCTAACAAATACCCATTGAAAACCTTATGGGGCACACATATGGGGTCCCCGTGAGTTGGAATTGACGGGCTCAGCAGCGATTTGTTAGCGTTTGTCAGTTCTCTCTTGTTGGAGGAGGACCAGGCAGTGTTTCCTTCTGTTGTCCACAGTCAACTAAGTCAGAACCGACTTTATCACACCCTACAGCAACAGTATCTATAGTAAAGTTATATTAAAGTTATATTGCTCAGCTTGTATTAGCTAGAGACAATCAATTTGTGAAATTAGCAGCTTTTATCAATTTTATCAATATATAGGTTTTCACAGGGCACTGTTGACATTATGAATTAGATCTATCTTTGTCAGGACAGGAATAGCCTGTATTATCAGATGCTTGGCAGTAATGCTCGCATGGTACCAGTAGTACTCCTGCCAGTTGCTAACAAAAAATGTTGACGTACATTGCCAACTGTCCCTGCAGGGCAAAACCACCCCCGGTTGAGAACTGCTAGGAGGTGGGAGACATCAGTATAGTACTGTAGTAAATGACTACCAAGTCACCTTTTCGCCGCCACTCATTCTGTCATGTATCATACTCATGTTTATATTAGATAGGTTTGTACCCCTCAAGTTGTATTTTAGATAAATCTTGTCTGAATGCCTTTCTCTCTTAATGGCAGAACATTGATTTTGGCTTACATGAATCAAGTTCCCATTCTTTCATTATTTATCTTTCCTGAAAGTCTTATTGAAAACCTGGTGTAGTCAATTATTATTCAATGCACCTCTATAGAAAATGAAATGAAATTTACCTTTAGAGAGTTTACGTGAAAGTACGTAATTCAAGTATCTTGATTTTAGTTTTGAGGTATTTTTTTTAATGCATGATAACACTTTCATAGTTGTGTTCTGGTATTTACTCATACATTTAATGACTTTTGAGGCATTTTCCCCTTTAGTATTTTTAGGTACATTATGTATTTAAGACGTTAATAACTAACTTAACCCTGAATGTAGTTTAGGATCTGTGTACTAAGTTTTAGTCATTTCTTTTTTGCCCTTAGGAGTTACATTGTCTCCTATACTAAAAAGAAATTTTTCCTAAAATAGGCTGTCACTATAAAAATCTCTGGCATTTAAGCAAAGGTCTTTAATAGGATGTGATTACCAGAGGAAAACAGCAGCCATGTAAATATGTAGGGTTTGCACTTTTTATTAGGTACTAGTGTCTTTTAACAGTATAGGGGTAGGTAACATTGATGTACAGGTCTTTGTGTTGACATGCAAAACTATATTTTAAAAGGGTCAGCTTTAATTTTGATTTGTGTGTTCATTGTTGGCATGTAGAAATGCAATTGAGTTTTGTGTGTTCATACTGTTTGCTGTGACCCTGCTGAATACACTTATTAATTAATTCTAGGAGTTTTGTTTGTTTGTTTTTAGATTCTTGGAGAATTTCTGTATAGACAGTTATGTTACCTGGTAATATAGATAGTTTTAATTCTTCTTGTTCAAGCTGTAAGCCTTTTATTTCTATTTCTTGTGCTATACCAGCGCTTGCAGTAGAGTGGGGGAGTCGCTGCTGTTGATTGAGAGAGAGGCAGCACATTTGGTCTCATTCATAAGTAGGCTCTGGCACCAGGGTTTCTTAAATGACCTATCTATTGGATTGTGGTGGACTTTTGGTGGTTTGTGGCTTTTTTTTTTTTAATGGTTCCGCCAATTGCTTCAAAATTGTTAATTGACGAATGTAAGGTTATTCATCTTTATTTTTTCTTTCTTTCTCATGCAGAATGGGTCATTCACTGTTATCGAGTCAATACCAACTTTTGGGTGCAGTGGTGTCTATTTATTGTCAGCTTTGTTAAAGACATCACTTTTATTTTAAAAATTTTCTTTCTACTTGTTTAATTTCCATGTGCTCTGATTTCTGCTTTCATTCGGTATGGTTAGAGAACACACTTTTGATTCCTTTAGTACCCAATTGTTAGGTCTGATTTTTTTTTACCTGCTATATTAGATAGATCTTGAATTTCCTATTTCTACCTGGATTCAGCCCATCAAATTTCTCTCTCAGTTTGCTTATTAGCATCTTGTCTCCTTGCTGATACTGTTCAGCTTCAGTCTGTCTTCCTCAGTACCATAAGTGAGTTTTCTAAAAACAGATCGGATTTTGTTACTCCCTTCTGCAAAACGTTATTTCGAGTCCTACACATGGCAAAGTCCAAGCAATAGCATGGTGCATACATGAGGTCCTTCATATGCCCACTGCTTTCCAGCTTAACTAAACTACTTCTTTCAGGAACAGTGGATGCTGTTTCATGCTTCTGTTTCTTTCCACATGTTTTTCCTTGACTCTGTTGCCTTCTCCAGCTTCTTTTTTTTGTCTTGTTCATTGATTCCTCTGAATTGTTATTTATAAAGTGTTATCCTTTTTATGATTTCTCCTAGCCAAAAGCGATCATTTCCACTGCGGTGCCATCTCTACATTCCATACATGCTTCCTATGTACCATTTACAAGAAGGCTTCAAAAAGTTTGTGGGGAAAATGTATTATCTTTTAATTCCATTGTAATGTGAACTTTCTGAAGCCTCTTCTTATTTGATCCTTATATTTTTATCCCTGTGTGTTGCAACATAATAGCTAAGAATTCTGAATCTAAAATCAGATGTCAGGGCTTAAATTCCACTGCCATCACTTATTAGATAGTGTTGGGCAAAATTTTAAACGTTTCCATGTCTCAGTTTCTTACCTGCACAATGGGGAAATTTTCATTTCAAACATTGAATGAGTTCAGACATGCAAAGGGCTTAAAACAGTGCCTCAATGCTCGCTGTTGCTGTTAGGTGCCCCTGGGTTGAGTTTCAACTCACAGTGATCCCATCTGGCAGAGTGGAATTACCTCAGAGAGTTATAGCTTGAAATATTTACTGGGATGAGGTCACTAGATCTTTTTCCCACCTAGTTGCTGCATGGTTTTGAACCACTGGTGGTGGGTTAAGTAGCCTCTCAACAAGTGTGCACCAGAACTCTTTAAATGCTTAAGAAACCCCCTGCCCTCAGCAGAACGGAACACTCTCTGGTCTTGTGCCGTCCTCACAATCCTGTGCTGATTCAGTCCAGTATCGCAGCCAGTGTATCATCAGTCCATCTCATTGAGGGCCGTCCTGCATTTCACTGACCTCTACCAAGTATGATGCCCTTCTCCAGGGACTAGACCCTCCTGATGTGTCTACTTCATACACGTATCCTTGTGGATTTGGGGAGAACCTCCAGGAAAACACTCTGACTTTGCCCTGTGTGGTACAGTGCTTCTTTACTTTTAACTTTAAACCCTGAAGGAATTGATAGTACTGATTCTACTCAAAATGTAAGAATCATTTTTTTAGACTGATTTGAGTTGATTAGTCAGTAGAGGGTGCTCTAACATAACATTTTGAGGGATGATGCGGTTCAAGACATACATACATACATGTATATATTTATATATGGTTACTTTTATGCTAGAGTTATTTAAGAGAACAGTTTTTGTGCTTTAAAAGAGTATTTCCTTAGTAATTACTAGTCTTGCTTAAGTTCTGGGCTTTCTGATAAAGAATTTAGAAAAAGCTTGTTTTTGTCAACTATAAAACCAGCACCTCTAATGAGAGGTTATGATTCTGCATAAACTGTCGTGTTTTCAGGACTGGTTGTTGAAAATAAGCTGAAGAGACCTTTTGAATTATACATACATGTCCTGATAGTGATCTTTAACATGTCTATCAAAATGACCTGGAATTTAATATCATACTCATGTGATTTAAAAGTAATCTGTAGCAAAAAGTTTTATTGAAAATATGCAAAGTTTTTTCTTTAAAGTTTAAATAACTGTAACAATCTTAACTCATAAATACTATATGAAGGAGCTTTCTGAAAGTTCACGGAAGAAAGAATTAAAAGAAAATTGAATTTCCCCATGACCTTATCAGATGCAGCCTCTTTTTCTAGGAAAGTAGATTAAACCTTTTAATCAAGTCTTTTTCTGGGATATCCCAAGTTCAAATGATCCCATCTTTGTTTTCAGTTAAATTTAGGCTAGATGGTCATGGTAGCAGTGCAACAACAAAGGGCCTGTATTTTGATTCGCTTACTGTAAGGCTCATGTGCTTTCCATGTTTTAGGTTTAGTAGCCTCGCGACAAAAGTAACTACTATTTGGAATATCTAGAGAACTTGTGCAGATTTAGACTTCACACCAGTCTGTATTGTATCAGAAATGTCTTGCTTTTCATTTTTAACAATTTTTCTTTTGTGGGTTTTCTTAAATATTAGTAGAATTATCTGCAATAAATTGGGCACAAATTAATTCAGGTATACATGTGTTAGGAGTTAGTGTCCTGGCATCAAAATATGTAATATTAGCATCTGCCTCTGAATCGCATATCAGCTGTAGACCTTGACAGCAGAAATTTTTCCAATTACATTAAAAAAAAAACTTATAGAATAATTATGCACTATTATTCAGAATGTCTTTATGTCAATGCTTTATGTATTTAACTACAATTTTTAGAAATTATAATGTTTAAATTACCATCTTAATCTGTATACCCATAGAAAAAATCATCATGATGTACCAAATGAGCTCAATCACTTTAAAAAATATATATGTGGACTAGGTGTTGGTCTGCTAACCACAAGGTTAGTGGTTCAAACCTAGCTGATGCTCCCCAGGAGAAAGATGAGGTTGTTTCTTCACATAAAGATTTATATCTTGGAAACCCTATTTGCTATGAGTTGGAATCAACTTAATGGCAGTGAGTTTCTAATATGTTTTCTAAGTCATTTAATGAAGTAAGTATAAAAGAGTAATATTTAACAACTTTATTAGAATTTTTAATAAACATTTAAATGTACCAAATTTATTGTTATACATTAACCTAGAATGTATGTCATGTATCTCTAGATATTAATTCTAGATTTCAAGTCTGTAAGAGATTTAACTTATTTCTTCTGACTCATATTTAGCAGCAATCATTTGAGTCTTTTTAAAATTTGTCAGCTCATGCTTTTATTGTAAAAAAATTTTTTTTACGTTAGTAAACACCAATTAAAATGATCAGTACAATGATTTCTCTTTATACCATTTAGTCCCCTTTAAACATCTTTGTGTACAAGTTTATCAAGTAAGTTATAGTGCACAAATGTAAGAAATGAAAAGCTGTCATGCATATTTTTCACAAAATGAAATTGCCGAGGTTCAAAAGTACTCGGGGGGGCTTCAAAAATTCATGGGGAAGTAGAGTTGAAAGATAATGGGATTTTTCCACAAAGTTTTTGGAGCTCTCTTGTATGATGAAGTTCTTTTTTTGTTGAATGACTAATTGGGTAAGAAAAATACACCTTTTTGGGGGGAGGGGGAGTTGTTAGATGTAGTATATTGTTAACTCATCTGTTCATCTAGGATACCATCATTTGAAACTCCTTGGGATTTCACCTCCATTTCACCATCATCATAAAGGCTAGAAGGCTGCTTTCTGTCTCTTTGCATATGTCTGATTTCTTTCGTGATAGTAAAACATTTTCAGCTTTCAGTTTTCTTCACTTTGCTGTTTTGGTTGGAAAATGAAAAATTCTAGGTTAATAGCTAACGCCAGACTCTAAAAATGAAAGTCTTGATTTTTATTTTACACATTCATAAAAGGTGATGCGTTACTTTAGGGGATTTGGAAAAAGATGCACTTGTGATGATTTGCTTTATTATTGTATCGTCTTTCTAGGCATTTTATTGTTCTGCCATTTTAAAATGTTTTAGTCTTTTTAGCAGAGTTGAAAATAATTGAATATGATGAATTCTTAAGATGAAGAAGTAGCAAAATGTTTCAAGATACAGGAAATATAAGATCACTAAGATCACATAATCCATCTTTGATTGATAAAGTGGACCCATATGGCCATTGCAAGATAGGGTGGGTTTTATTTATTAATTTATTTTAAAGAAAATTATCTCTTTGTTCTTTGGAAGCCCTTTTTAAAGAATAAAAGCCATGGAGTTTTAAGTCTTAAAGTAGCAGAACTGCTCAAAAAGGAGAGTAAAAACCTAATGTTGGGTCTATTAGATTTTTTTCCCCCTGTACACATAATTGCGAATCTGGTGGAGGTTTACAGAGCAGTTTTGCTTTCAACATTTCGGACACATTTTATTTCCTCCCATTTGTAATCCCTTCAGTGTACCATCGTTTATCCCACTTCCTTCCCATGTTTCTTGTTTCCATACTTCCTCCTTTCCTACCTCCCTGAACTTGGAGCCCTTGGATCCTGATAGTACAGCGAGGGTAAACTGTTTAAAGTTCTTTGAATTTTTATTGATTTATTGTAGCAATTTGTGCATGTATAGTTTCAGTATGGAGGTTAAAAAATAATGAACAATTATGAATGTTCTAGCTTGGTGGCATAGTGGTTATGCACTGGGCTGGCAATCCGAAAGGTCAGCCACTTGAGACCACCAACCACTCCATGGGGGAAAGATGAGGCTTTCTACTCCTGTAAAGAGTTAGTCTCGGAACCTACAAGGGTAGTCTACTGTGAGTTGGCATCAACTCAATGGCAGTGAGTTTGGTTTATTTTGGGGGGCGGGGGGAGGTCACATATTCTGATTCAAGTATTGGTTTATTTTTAAAATTGTATAGATATACCTTGTTTTATCATGCTTTGCTTGATTGTACTTCAGATACTTCATTTTCTAACAAATGGGAAGTTGTGACAACCCCAAACATCAGTATTTTTCTATATAGTGTTTGTTCACTTTGTTTCTGTGTCAACCTGTAGTTATTCTCACAATGTTTCATACTTTTTTGGATAATGCCACAGCACACTTAATATACTACCCCCCAAACCAAACCAAACTCACTGGACCCTATAGGACAGAGGAGAACCGCCCTGTGGTGCACTGTAGCGTAACCATAACTGTTATGCGCACTTGGAAACCAGAAAAATTTGTGTGACATGCATAATTTCGACAATAACTTTGTGGCAGTCGTTGGGAGGCAAATCCGCAGTATACGATTTTATGTCGTTCTAGATTGCTGTAGTATATGAAATTTGATGTCTTTATAGTTCTATTTGTGATTGACCGAGAATTTGTGCAGCACTAGATAGCTATTTCTTTGAATGGAATCTCTGAATCTGTCAAACTGCTTAAAACTACATAATTTCCTAATTATATTTGACTGCGACACAGACTTTGTAAAGCTGCATGCTCTGTCAGACCTTATTTACTAAGGATCCACATTCATTCTTAATCTGTTTGCTGAGACCTAAAATGAGTGTTCAAAAAATAAACTAGCAACCACAAAGCAGTTGGTCTATTTTGAAAAGTGTAGGCCTTGCATAGTTTTAATAATTCTGAGAGCAGAACCAGAATACGATTTGATAGATTTCTGTAGTACATTTTTTTTTATTTATTAGCTTTGCTTCTGTTTTTTTCTGAGGTCACGACTTTTCTGGACATTTTCTTTCGTATTCTTTTAATTTTGGAGGATTATTGCTAGGTGCTGACTTTGAGGAGGAGGAGGAGAGCTAAGAGTTATTAAATAGAACACATGTGAGGGTCTTGAAAAGTTTGTGGGGATGGAATTGAAAGAATGGGATTTCTCCACAAACTTTTTGAAGCTTCCTCGTGTTAAGACTAGAGCTACCCACTCTTTTATCTTATTAAGGAGCTAATTTCCCCACAGTTATGTGATATAGAAAAATACAGACATAAATAGTACTAACCAATAGTTTACTGTTATGTAAGTGAGATATTAGGGCACTCATTTTGAGGAAATTAGATAATATTTAAAACGTTTGCACCTCTCATTGAGGAGTCACATTCTGTGATTGGTCAAATCTTTTAGTTTTTGTTGAGAGTATTATTTAATTCTGATTTACTAATTAAGCTGCCGCACTCAAAGTGTGTCTATTTAAAGGTTTGTCATATTAACATTTGTTTATTGCTATGTAAGTGCTTCAGTGTGAGTAATGGTTATGTAAAATCTTTACAATTAGGCTACAGAAGGATATTCAGTGAACTAGAAAAATATTGACATTGCAAAACAGATTGTTGTGCAATTTGTAATAGAAACAATTCAGAGAGGTATATACAGATAAGAGACTAGAAATTTATATGCATAGTGTTAACAGTAATAACATAGAACAGGTGATTGGGATACTTTCTAGGTACCCCTCTTGGATCTTACATTTTCATAGAATATTATTTTTAAGATAAAAAATATAGTTAAATAAACTTTAAAACTTTACTGGCCAATATGAATTCCAGTATGATATTTAGATACTTCTATTTTAATCTTAAAGTGTACACTTTAGACCTTAGCACATACCATCATGTATATTGAAGCTATGTGAGAAGTGGTTAGGAAAAACACACCTGTTGCCTGCAAAGTATCCTAGGTTAGACTTGGCTACAATGGTGTAAGATACTATATTCCTGTGATTTGAAGTTGTAGGCCCTAGTGTTTGTATTAAAGTGTGCTGGAAATTTATATTGGAGTTGTAGTTATAACTTTAATATTTATTCTTTCTTAAAATATACTCTTTCATTTTTAGGCATTACCCAATTGGTTTGCTATTTGATCTTCTTGCATCAAGTTCAGCTCTTCCTTGGAACATCACTGTACATTTTAAGGTATAGTTTAAATAGACTTTCCAATCTCACCTACTTGTGATAATAATTAATGAGGAGACTTAGACTAGCATTTTAAAAAGTAGAGTTCATTGCTAATCCCACAAATCTTTTTAGTTGTTAAGCCACCATTAGTGTTCCCCTTAAGTTACCTTTCAGTTTCTTCCTAATTTTTGGCAGAATCATTTAGACCCTTAAATTTTAACATCTTTTTGTTTGAGCTGAATACAATATGCTTAGAATTTATAACGTTTGGAACATTTATATTAAAACAAACAACAACAACCGCCTTCAGCTATAACAGCAAACTCTGGTATAGCATAAAGAGAGAGAGTTGTGGGGGAGAGGTGGCAGAGTAACAGTTAATTTTAAAGCTGTTTTGACTGAATGGAGAAAATGGTAAGAGAGCATAAGTCTCGTCTGAAAAGGATTAGTTCCCGTAGTGTGTAAGAGCAGGGCAGTGAAAAAGTCATTTCTGTGTGTGGCTTTGCCCCAAAGTCTGGGCACCATTCTGTCTATGATGCTTCCCTTCCTGTTTGGAAATTGTGTTTGTGGGTCACTGAGGCTGCCTGGAAAAGGAGTTGTTGGCAGGCCTTAGCCAGTAAAGGAGCTTAGCTGAGGAAACTGAAAAATACACATTTCAAAATTCCGTATGGAGTAGGTCCTTGACAGCTGGAGTCACCTTAACAAAAATTTATGAGTGTCACTTTGTAGTGGTTGTACAATTTTCCTCTTCAAGCAACGATGCTGTTTGATACAGATGAGCTTCAGGTGCATGGAGGGTCTGCAGTTTGCACTAGTATTGAAACTTACATACAGATATGCTCCCTTAAGAAAGTCATAAGGGAGCTTTCAGGTCTGCATTTAGGTCACCATTGGGACTTTCATGCTCTTCGGAAGAATTTAGTTTTTATTAAGTCCAGATCTCGAGAAGTCAGTAATCAAATCAATAAGAATGATGACATACAGTTGATATGTTGGCTAAAGGGATTTGAAGATGGATTAATAAAAAGCAAAACTAAAATTCCTTTTATAATTTGGCCAACTACAGATAGTTAGCTTTCCTTAGGATAAGGGGGCTAGCTATTTATTTAGAAGAAACTAAGACCAGTTTCCAGGAAAAAGTGGCTTGTGTATCTTTCTGTTTATTTGATTTTGATAGCAGAATCTTTTATCTGTGTCCCCTGTAAACAGTAAAGGTTGCCTAACCTAATTATTCCCTTTCTACCTGTAAGTTATTTTATTTACACAACTGTGTATTTAGATATTGACATACACATCCCATCTCCTTATACCACCACCACTCCTCCCCCACCCTTTTTTGGTAAGGAGCTCTCTCATTGCCTTCTTTATTGAGCTCTCACTCTATGCAGCTATTGTGTTAACTGTTGAGTATGTGTAAGTCAATAAAATAGGCTTAAAAGAGCTCACACCACCCCAGCTCTCTGGTTAACGGTTTGGTGCTTAACCCATTGCTCCATCAGTACTTCTTAATGGGGGCAGTAGACATTTAAGTGTAGAGTCAGTCAATCATTGCAGACCTCACTAAACAAGTAACCTATGAGAAATTAATTTTAAAGAATAAAGTAGTTAACTGGATGAAGATTATGAGGAAAAGACTTTCTAATGTATGGAATAGAAAATATTTTATATTAGTACACAAGTGATTTATGTTCTGAGTCTTGGGGCTCTGGAAATTTGAGTTCAATATTTAGATTTAAGTTTTAAAAAATCTTAGTGTATAGTACTTAGCTTGTGTTAAAAAAAGGAGGTAGTGATTATAAAGTACTGATAACACTATTACCAATTTCCTCTTCTTTTACTCAGTGACACTTTGGAGCCCATTTCCCTATGCATTTTCACTAAAATGTTGTGCATGGTACCATGTTACCACGGATTTGTTCCACGACCGCAGAGTGGGGACATGGTTCCAGTGTTCACTAGTTTCTGCCGTGCAAAGTGAGGATTACAGTAATTTACATTTAGATGGTGTGGACATTAAACTACTCCAGATATGCTGAGGGCAGAGGTGCCATATTGCCTAATAGGACTATTAAGTGCTTTTGAAATGCACTTCAAAAAACTTTGAGAACTAGGTTAAACAAAGAAAATAGAAGCCAACTGACCCAGCCACTTAAGTATACACAAAACATACTCATGGACATACTTCAAAATTTGGGTGGCAGAGTAGGGTGGGGTTTTTTAAAATGAAAATAGACTGCCTTTCTTACTGATCTCCTTTATGGTAACATCAAACCCCCAAATACTTTTACAACTTAATGATAGTCCAGTGAGAGTTTAAAATGGGCACACATAAAAAAGTGAACACTTCATAGATAAGAACATCTGAATGGTCAATCAGGCCACACGTGAGTTGCTTGGCAGTTTTTGTGGTGAGGGGTTAGTGAGATGCTTGGCAGTTTTTGTGGTGAGGGGTTAGTGAGATGCTTGGCAGTTTTTGTGGTGAGGGGTTAGTGAGATGCTTGGCAATTTTTGTGGTGAGGGAGTTAGTGAGATGCTTGGCAGTTTTTGTGGTGAGGGGTTAGTTAGTGAGATGCATGGCAGCTTTTGTCGTCATGGAGGAGTACACTAACTACAGTAAGCTGTTGAGTCACACTCACTGGGATGACTCAAAAGGACAGAGTACCAGGGGCGGGCCTGGAGCAGTCAGACCGCTCCAACATTGCTATTGGGAATATAAGATCGTACTGTTACTTTGGAAAACAGCTTTTAAATAAGGTTAAATCAATACTTAACTCTTTGACCCTACATTTTTATTTGCAGATATAGATCCAGGGAAAATTTTAATTTAGAAAAAGACTTGCATGTTAATAGATGGTTTATTTATAATCCATATCTGGAAATAAGCTGTGGTATATGCTTTCAGTGAAATATTGCTTACCAATGCAAAGGAGCAAGCTATTGATGTAGGTGTATTACATGGGCAAATCTCAAAAACATGCAAAAGGAGAAATGCTAGATCATAGGTTCCCAAATTACCCAACACCCCTTGGCAATTAAAAACTTTTGTACTTAACTATATCCAAAATGTGAGCATCAGCTTTTGCAGTCCCCCCCCTTCCCCAGATGTCCTAGTGCAGTAATCTCAGTTGAAGAGATTCTATTACAGACAAAATATGTTGGGGTGAGATTGAAGGAAGTTGTTACAAAGGAACACTAAGGAAATTTCTGGCAATGATGGTAATATACCCTGCTATATCTTATGTGGCCTGATAGGTACACCGTGTCAAAGCTCATCAAATTGTACCCTTAACATTTCTGCATTTATTGTGCATGAATAATTTCTCAATAAAGTTGATTTATTAAAAATCCATTTGTTGAGAGAAGTTATAGAGAGTTGGGAAGAACAGTTTTGGCTAATGCCTTCTGTAGCTTCCGTACTGAAAAAACCCTTAAAAACAAACTCACTGTCATTGAGTCAATGCCAACTCATAGTGACCCTGTGGGGAAGGGAAGAAGAGCCCCTGCGAGTTTCCCAGACTGTACCTCTTAAGGGGCTTAGAAAGCCCCATCCTTCTCCTCCGGAGTGGCTGATGGTTTCAAACGTTTGACTTTGCAGTTAGCAGCCCAGTGTGTTAACACTGTACCACTAGGGCTCCTTCAGCATAGTGTAGCATAATAATAGGTGGAGCCCTGGTGGTGGTGTGGTTACAGGTTGGACTGCGACCCGCATGGTCGGCATTTCAAAACCACCAACAGCTCCTGGGAGAAAGACAAGGCTTTCTACTCCCATAAAGTTACGTAGTGACAGTGGTTCACTATGAGTCAGCATTGACTCGATGGCAGTGAGTGAAGTGCTGTAACACTGTCTTATGTGGATGTCGAGTCAAGAAGGAGGGATGAACAAGTAGGAGAAAATTTCCCAGAGAAGCTGAACCTGAAGGCTGGGAGGATTTTTTTGGTCAAGTATAAGGGACCTTTGAAAATGTCACGGAAAGATTTCATTGTCTTTTTCATTCTGTTGTTCGACCAACTTGTGTACAAGTCCTCTTGTGCACAAGTAATTGAGTGATTTGCAAGGGGTAAGAGTGTGACAGGCAGAGAAAACTGAAAACATACAGAGATGAGAGTGGCTGAGAGAACTGAAAGTGTTTGAGAAGATGACAGGTAGTCAAGGTTATGGAGAGAGAGTTTTGTTGCAGTGAGAGATTATGCTGGAGAAATGTAACGCAGATATAAATAACCCAGATTTTGGGCAGGGGACCTCACTGCCATCCAGTCAGTGTTGACTTAGAGACCCTATAGAGTGTGGCATCACTCTACCCCTTTGGGTATTCTGGGCTGTAGATCTTCATGGGAGCAGAAAGCCCTATCTTTTTCTTGTAGCGTGTGGCTGGTGGTTTCAAACTGCTGACCTTGCCATTAGCTCAACTCATCAGCCATTATGGCACCAGAGCTCCTTGAAGAAGATCAGATTAACATTGTAGGCAGAGCACCGTGGCTCCAAATGTGAAAAGCCAATTAAAAAGGCAAGTATGTAGGTGTGTGACCCAGTTAGAAGATTTTTCTGGAAATTGTCAGAATAGATGTTAGTTTGTATTAGGAAAGTGATAGTGGTGTTATTGAGAAGTGAATAGATTCCATATTAATTTGGGTCCTTGCGTCTGCTCCAGGCTGCTGTACTGGCACTTGTGTGTGTAGAGGCTCATAGTTTACTATGCAGACTGGAGCTTAGTCTTCAGAAAAACAAAACAAGGTGAGAACAGGGCAGCGGACATGGGGATTATTGAATGTTAACCCCCAGGGTTAATTCTGCTTGTTTGCATTTTTAAAATCGATATTAGTTCCATAGGTGATCTGGTGGTGCCCGGATAGGAGGGCATCTCCTGTAAGTTTCCTAGTCTTGCTGAAGCGTTGTCCCCTTTCCCCTCTCCCGTTCTTTCTCTCAAAGCCCCATGATACTGAAGGTTGTCTGTGACAGTAGCCTGAGTTGGTGATTGGGCTGCCATTATTATCTAACTCCGTTCTTATAAAGGTTTTAAGAGAATAACCATTTGGGGGTTCTTACGAAGAGCACCTACTGAGTGGTTAAGAGTCAGACAGACTGGCTTCAGTCTTCACTCTCTGAGCCTTAGTTTTGTTTGCCTGCACAATGCGGATAATAGCATTTGCCTCAAGGGCTTCTGTGAGAAGTAAAGGATCTAATCCATATAAAAACTCTTCATACAATGTCACCTACAAAGGTGCCCTGGTGGCACAGTGGTTTCGTGCTCAAGGTCAGCTGTTGGAGCCCACCACCTGCTCTGTGGGGAAGAAGGATGCGGCAGTCCGTCTCCAAGCATCTTGGAGAATGTAGGGGAGCTGTATTCTATACTGCAGGGTAGCTGTGAGTCAGAATTTATGTGACGGCAGTGGGTTTCGGTTTGTTCACATATTAAGGTATTGGGTAAGTTTTAACTATTACCAAAAGTGAATTAGTTATTTCATTTACATAACTGCTTATTTGCTCAATGATTATTAACTTACCTTTCTAAAAGAAACATTGAACATTTTAGGGTTTGAATTTAGCTCTTTGACTTTGTTGCTGCTGCTGTTATGTGCCATTGAGTCAGCCATCGGCTCCCGATGACCCCGTGCACACTAAGTGGGACACAGTGCTGCCTGGTTTGATGTCCTGGTGGTCGTGAGTTGTACTGGTGTGATCCGTAGGGTTTTCCCTGACTGATAGAGATCCTGGCCTTTCTTCCCTGGTCTCTTTAGTCTGAAGGTCCTCTGAAGCCTGCTTAGCATAATAAGAACATGCCAGCCTCCACTGATAGGTAGCAGCTGGGATGTAGCTGTGCATGAGATGATTTGGCCAGGAATTGGATCAGGGTGTTTGTCAGGGAAAGCAGGAGCCGCTATTAGAACCGAAAAGTTACCTTTTTAAGTTTCACCAAGGTCAAATTGACCTACAAGAGTTGGACATCATGCTGTGTGTGGGGTGGCCATGATTTGGGTGCCATGCTCGTCATTTACACACTATTTGTTCATCTACCTCGGGAATTTTGTCATTGCTTGGGGGAGGGGGGCTTTGGTATTACAGATAAAGCTGTTCTGAGCATTATGTACAAGTTTTTGTGTGGACACTTGCTTTCATTTTGCTTAGGTAAATGCCTAGTGTGAAATGGTGAGGTCAGATATAGAAGTATATTAACATGTTCATGAAATTATCCAACTGTCTTTTCTTTGTACCATTTCACATATCCACCAGCAGCACCTGAATATTCCATTCCACATCCTTGTCAACATTTGGTATGTTCAGTTAAAAAAATGATTTTTAAAATTATTACCCTTTAATGTCCTTTTTTCCCTATTTAAACACATATGAATTAATAAAGGTGGCTCAGATAAAGTACAAATTAAAGATTTGTAAGTTTCTTTTTATAATGTTTGGAGTTATGCTGAAATCTTTCTGTGAAAGGTAAGAGAATGTTTGTTAAAAAAACATTAGTCAACTAAGGTGAAACAGTTTTCCTTTTAAGAAACTTATTTGCTAGTGTGTTTGCCTGTTTTATATGTGTGATTTTTCTTTCTTTTGACAGAGTTTTCCTGAAAAGGATCTTCTGCACTGCCCCTCTAAAGATGCAATTGAAGCTCATTTTATGTCTTGTATGAAAGAAGCTGATGCTTTAAAGCATAAAAGTCAAGTTATCAATGAAATGCAGAAAAAAGATCACAAACAACTCTGGATGGGATTTCAAAATGGTAAATCTAGTAATGTTTTATTTTGAAATTCTTCTGTATCCACTATAACATATGATAGCCTTGTGAGTAATTGGTACTGCTGAGGACTGGGGTAAGGTCTCCAGGGTGCTAGGTGTGTCTGATTGCTAACCCAAGGCTGAAGGTAGGAACCCACTACTTGGTGCCGTGGAAGAAGAGATCTGGCAATCTACTTCTATTTTGATGATAGCCGAGGAAACCGTAATGACAGGCTCTCCCCTGGGTAACGGGGCTGCCAAGATTCAGGCTTGACTTTAGTCAAGTGTAAAAATTAGCCTCAAAGCCCAACATTTTGCAAAGAAACTCTTGTGAGAAGCGTTACCTTCTCAGTCCTTAGTGATTGGCGAGTTGGTGTGAGGCTGGCTAGGACTGGACCCCATACCCTTGAGGGGCACTGGGGTGGGCTGCCTTATCCCATAGGAGGTCCCAGTGTTCCCTGGTGACCGCCCAAGAAGTCAGTTTGGGCCGGAGGCAGATGTGTTACTCCTTGTTAGGCCACCGTGTGTGGTTCTCCTGCTACCGGTGTGTTGGGGCTCTCTGTGTGGTGCTGGGAGAACCAGTCCAGCCCAGGTAGCGGGGGATCTGGGCATTCATCCTGCACATTCACCAGTCCCAAGGAAGAACTTCAACTGACAAAAAGAAGAAGAAATCCAGTTTGGACCCACTTAGTGAGAACAGCGAGGCTTTATTAGTTGATTTTGGAAAATCGGAGCCCCAAGCCTCAGAAGGCAAAACTGACCGGCATATGCAGCAGCCTTTTCTTTTACTTTTTTTTAATCGTTTTATTAGGGGCTCATGCAACTCTTATCACAATCCATACATACATCAATGTGTCAAGCGCATTTCATCATTCTCAAAACATTTGCTCTCCACTTAAGCCCCCTGGCATCAGTCCTCATTTTTTCCCTCCCTCCCCGCTCCTCCCTCCCTCATGAACCCTTCATAATTTATAAATTGTTATTTTGTCATATCTT
>NW_022107431.1:84278773-84293728 GCF_000313985.2 Echinops telfairi | reverse complement strand
ACTCCCATGTTGAGAACCGCTGCTCTAAGAAGTCCTGGTAGCATAGTAGTGGGCTACAGTACGCCCACCTGTTAACCATAAGTCAGCGTTTCAAACTCACAAGCCTGCTCTGCAGAAGAAAAATGAAGTTATCTACTCTTAAAAAGACTCAGACACCCAAAGGGGCATTTCTACCCTGGCCTGTAGGGTCTCCATGGATTGGAACCTATTTGGTGGCAGTAAGTTTGGTTTTTGAGTATTGTCATCCATCAGAGGCATCCTGGTAGCATGGTGGGTTAGGAACTGAGCTACTAACCATAAATTTAGCGGTTCAAAGTCACCAACTGCTGCTCATGAGAAAGATGAGGCTGCTACCATAAAGATGAGCGGTCTCAGAAACGCTATGTAGACTTGTTATGAGTCGGAATTGAGTTGATGGCAGGGAGGTTTTTGGGTTTTATGCCCATCTAACATCCTGTTGTGCTGCAGTTGGGGTTCTGCCACAACAAAATTGCCTTAGTCCTCACCCAGGGTTTTCAGATGTGGTCCTAGAAGGCCAGGCCTGAGGAATACAGACCTAGGAGTAGCAGGCGCCCTGGTGATTTGGTGGTTATTTGTTGAGCTGTGATCCTCGTAGTCGGCAGTTTGAAACCACCCAGCTGCTCTGCGGGGAAAGACTGGGCTTTCCACTCCTGGAAACAGTTACAGTCTTGGAAACCCACGAGGAGTCACTATGAGTCATCATTGACTTAATGACAGTGAGTTTGTGTTTTTGAGTCCTACTTGTACCTTTCTAACAGCTATAGATACTGTAGCATGAGACCTATAAGTTAACAGTTAAAAAACTTCTGTGTGTAACTTCTGAGAAGTTAAAGCCCTTCCTCCTAGGTCAAGCTCACTGGTAAAGTCATTTCTGACTGGTAGCGACCCTGTAGGACATAGTAGAACTACCCCTCTGGGTTTCTGAGACTAAAGCTTTATAGGAGCAGGCAGCTGCCTCTTTGAACTTCAGAACACATGGTGTTTTTGAACCGCTGTCCTTGCATTTAGCAGTCCAAAGTATAACCCATCAGGCCGCCTGCTACTACTAGGTCTGTATTCCTCAGGCCTGGCCCTCTAAGGACCACATCTGAAAACCCTGGGTGAGTCCTAAGGCCCTTGTGCTTTGGTAGAACTCCAATGGCTGCACAGCAAACACTGTGCTTACTTTCTCAGCACAGGGAGTGTTGCTTCATACTTGTTATCTATCTCCCCTTGGTAGGATTCAGGAAATATACACAAGGAAAAAACAAGGGGAGCTGGAGTTCACCTCTAACAGTGCCCCCCCCCCTCCCCCAATCCTCTTGGGATACCACAGCGCCTTAATCTTGCCAGTATTGATGACAGCAGTGCCTTCAGAAAGTTGTATTAAGTAGAAGCAATCTCTCTGCTCATGATTGTAAAATACACATGAATTTCAGGTAACACAGTTTCAAACCAAACTCACAACAGTATGAAACCCTGCCAGTCACTCCTGCACCTTTCTCCATTGTTGGAGTCCTTGTGTCAGTCAGTCTTGTTGAGGGTCTGCCTCATTTTTGCTGACCTTCTGTTTTACTATGCTTTCCCAGAGACTGGAGTCTCCTGATGGAGCCCTGGTGATGTAGTGGTTACGCATGCGCCTGGTAACCCCAAGGTTAGAAGTTTGAAACCACCTGCTGCACTAGGCTAGAGTTACTCCCACAGGGGCAGTTCTCCATTGGCCCATGGGGTGGCTAGGAGTCAGAATCCACTTAATGGCAGTGAATTTGGAGTTTGGTTGGTTTGTTTATTCTCCTGCTGGCAAGTGTAGTATCCTTCACCCTTACTATAATGCAAAGGTATCAATTCATTGTGGATTCTTGAATAAAGTACAAACTTCATTACCAGCTCTTCAGTCCAGGGACCAGTTATGTCTGTCACTGTACACTGTACACTGAGTACACAAATTCTCTCAAAGTCATTAGTGATTATTGCTGCGTATCTGTTTTGGGGTTTGTGTTTGTTTATTTTTAGTTCACCCATAGACAGAAAAACATGTAGCTTTTTTAACTTGTTGCTCCCAGCCATGAACCAGTGTGGCATTTTATACAAATGGACCATTGAGAGAGAGAGAGTTAAAGGAAAGAAACAAAGGGTGATCATGCTAGAAGTGAAGGTTGAATGGAGAGTAACAGGATAATAATAAAGAAATAGACGCTGGCATGGGCCTTGTTTCTGAGACGTTAAGTGTGCAGTCGGAGGAGCTCGGGTTCACTTCCCAGCATACGGAAGGAAGGTGGGTATGATGGAAAGAATGCAGGTGTCTCAGTGGAGCAGAAAACTTCCTATCGGAGGAATTCGTAGACTACACCGAAAGTGCCAAGGGTGAAATGTTGAAAGTTAACCCAGCCGTGGAAAGGAGTTTGACAGTTTGCCAAGGTGTGGAAAAGATGCTTGCTCAGAAGCAGTGTTCATGCGACACGGGAGAAGTTTGTTTTCGTTTTGTTTTTACAAAGGGAACACTTTTTCTAAAGTTTTAAATGACATTGCACTGAATATTAGTTTTACCCTTAATGTTTGTCCTATGCATTTATAGGCAACAGTAAAAGAGTTTTTCATTTTTCAGCAACATTTTTGTAAAGGTTATGGAGAAATTCTCGTTTTTACCATTACTTACTCTGATCACATTGTACAGTTCAGCGTGCACGCTCATTTTCCCATTCATACACTGCCCTGCATAGCAAACACTGTATTTGGTCCATGCTTGTCAGTTGTTTTGGTCAAGGAGATAAGTTAGTCCAATATAAACTACTCTTTCATGGCTGCTAATAGAATAAAACATGGGAAAACTCTAAGGAAAGCAGGATTTTAAGAAATCGTATCCATTTGTACCTTGCCAGAGAGAGCTGTAGTTAATTAGTGTTTATTATTAAACTTCCTTTGTATAAAATAGAGGTGTGATTTGTGACCTTAGTAGCAAAGTGGAGCATATTTTCAGACAGTGTACTACAAATTAAATTCTCTCATTTCTTTTTCTCATTTTAAGTTTTTGACCTTTGACTTGGGTTGTGTGGGATTGCTATTTAGTTTCACGTTTATACATCTAATATTCCTCAACTAAACGCTAAGATTTGTGAAGACAGACACCAACCGTTTGACCTCTTTTATCTACCTGAGTACACAGATTCTCATTAAATGAATATAGGAATTCATAATCTGTTAAGGCTTACTTTTTCTCTTGTTCTTTTTGGCTATTTGAAGATGAAGTGATATATTAGGAAACTTCTGAATAGGAAGATAAATAACCTACATGGAAGAAAACATAGTTCATGTAAAGAAAAAGGGATGTGGAAAAAAATTGGGCTTCAGAATTTATTACTATAACTTAGATGTACATATAAGTAGATGTTTTAAAATCTGTCAGTGATGTCTACTATAAAGAGGTTTAGGGACTCAGCATATGAATGAACAAACGGTTCATTTGTGTGGTAGCTTTTAGTCGTGGATCCATTAGTGGCTTCTAGAGCAAGTCTTTTAACCCTTTTGAGTTTCTCTTTTAAAATCTGTAGAACGACACTGTTGGGTTTATTGCTATGCAGGTGTCTTGCAGAGGCTTTAACGAAACGCACACCCCGTGTATGTGAAAGTATGAGCGGAAATAAAGCTGTCTTTATGAAAAGAGTGAGTGAAAAGTCAACATGACACTCCAGAGCAGGGCTGGTCAAACGGTGGTGACCTGTTTTTGTTAAGACTGCACTCAGTTATGCCCATTCCTTTATGTATGGTTGTCGGTGGGTGCTAAGAAGTGGTGGCAAAGACCACAGACAGGCCTTCAGTACCTACCACTGGCTCTTCATGAAAAGCTTGCCAGCCTCTAGATGACTGGCCAGACCACAAGCAGTCCATTGGCTCAAAGCATTCTTCAGAATGTCACACATTCAGAACTGGTATAAGTTATGCATCAAACTTACCTGCTAATTGTCTCATGGGGTTATTTGTGAGGGGCATAGAGTCTTTTTTATTTTCTTGTGAGGGGCATAGAGTCTTTTTTATTTTCCCTCTTTTTCTTGCTTTAGTTAATAATCTTTCTTAGATATGTGATTGTTAATCTTTGGTTCAAATACACATTACTGTATTTTTCACTAAATTCGTTTTTTTTAAGCTGTGAAGTTTTGTTTGCAGTGCTCATGATTCAACTGACACCACTCAGAGGCTCGTGAAGGGCACACAGTATGATTATCTCTTAGTCATGTTTTGATGCTCATTTTTATTGTCAGCTTTTATGTGTCGCCTTCCTTATTTATGTAGTCAACAGTTAGGGATTTGATTGAACCCCTGACATGTGCCAGTGTTATCTTGTCAGCGATGAAACATGTGGGCTCCTGACTTCAAGGAGCTTACGTGGAACTATTGACAATTTCCAACTGTCATGCTCCTTGCCCCTCCTTCATATACACTTTATTCTCATGTTTTATCACACTGTGGTGCAATGTTCATGGGTTTCTCTTTTCCTGCTCAGATTACAGCATATGTGCTGTATCTTCAGCACCTAGTCTGCTCTTAGGCATAGTAAGCTAGGCAAAATATATATTTATGAAAGTATTCTTTTATTTTACTCTTCTAATATTAATGTCTAATATTGCAAGGAAATATGACATCTTTTCATACATAGTTTAATGCTGGTATAAAAAAGAAGTACTGGGCATGAATGTACTTAGGGAAATGGCGTTAAGGTATAAGAATGTTTTTCCCCACAGAACTGGTTAATGTATGAAGTAGTCAAGGATATTTTGCTTTTAGTTAGCTTAACTGTACATTTGTCAAAATTGAGACATAGCAAGTGGTAACTTCATTTCATTCAGAACTGCACCTGTAGAACACAGTAACCAACTAACAATTTAAACAACTTTGAATACTTTCAAATGCTAATTTTAATTTTCCATATCTCTGTGAAACAGAAATAAGGAAAAGATTATGAAACCAAGAAAACTCATTTAAGACATACTGTGCCTTTCAGTGTTGTTTATTTTTTAAAATAGGCTTTCTCCTTGTGAAACAAAAGTTGATGACTAAAAAAAAGAAAAGTCACATTTTATTATTTTTGAGACTCGTCACTACGGTGCAAACTTTTTTCTATTAAACATTGAGCTATTTTATTTGTAAGTTTAGAAATTTGAAATGCATCTTAAATATTTTAATATGACTTAATTTTCTTTCTTTTGAAAATATGTAAATTCTAAGCATATATCTATTAATTTTGATAAAATTTCAAATAAAGGCAAGGTTTTCTATCTAAATAGGTTGAAATTTTATTTTGTTTCTAAAGTGTGGTTAATCTTTTTTTTTCCCTTTTGGAATCATTTTATTAGGGGTTTGTAAACTCATCACAATCCATGCATACATCCATTGTGTCAAGCACATTTGTACATCTGTTGCCATCATCATTTTCAAAACATTTTCTTTCTGCTTGAGCCTTTGGTATCAGCTCTTTATCTCCCCCTTCCCTCCCTCATGAATCCCTGATAATTTATAAATTATTATTTTGCCATGTCTTACACTGTCTGACCTCTCCCTTCTCCCACTTTTCTTTTGTCTGTACCCCAGGGAAGAGGTTATATGTAGGTCCTTGTAATTGGTTCCCCCTTTCTACCCCACCTTCCCTCCACCCTTCAGGTATCGCCACTCTCACCACTGGTCCTGAGGGGTTCATCTGTGTTTCCAGTTCTTATTCTGTATCAGTGTACATCCTCTGGTCTAGCTGGATTTGTAAGGTAGAATTGGAATCACGATAATGGGGAGGAAGAAGCATTAAGGAACTAGAGGAAAGTTGTATGTTTCATCGTTGCTACACTGTGCACCCTGACTGGCTCATCTCCTCCCCGCGACCCTTCTGTAAGAGGATGTCCAGTTGCCTACAAATGGGCTTTGGGTCCCCACTCCACACTCCCCCTCATTCACAATGATATGATTTTTTGTTCTTTGATACCTGATCCCATAGACACTTAATGATCACACAGGCTGGTGTGCTTCTTCCATGTGGGCTTTGTTGCTTCTCAGCTGGATGGCTGCTTGTTTACCTTCAAACTTTAAGACCCCAGATGCTACATCTTTTGATTACTGGGCACCATCAGCTTTCTTCGCCACATTTGCTTATGCATCCGTTTTGTCTTCAGCGATTGTCTTGGGAAGGTGAGCATCATGGAATGCCAGTTTAATAGAGCAAAGTGTTCTTGCATTGAGGGAGTACTTGAGTGGAAGCCCAATGTCTATCTGCTACCTTAATACTAAACCTATAAATATATGCGCATAGATCTGTTTCCCCATCATATATAAATATGTTTACGTATGTACATCCCTGTATTTAGACCTCTGTAAATACCCTTGCCTCCTAGTTCTTTCCTCTGTTTCCTTTTGTCCCACTAACATGCCAGCCTTCATTTGGGTTTCAATAATTCCTCTTGGTTACATTGCCCTTGATCAAGCCTTACCAGGCCTCTTACACCCTCCTCACCACCTATTTTGGAAGTGTGGTTAATCTTTGAGTCAATTTTTTTTTCCTTATTAAGAGAATCTGTTATATGATAGTGCTTAAAACTGGTTTCTTTAAGGAAACTATCACATGTAGTTGGTACAGTAATTACTGGTGTGAAATTTTAAAATTTAGGATTTTTTTTTTAGTATTTGATATCTTTTTAGGATATCTATTGGCATTTTATCAAACATTTACATGGTGTTTTACATTTTATCTAGTGGGTTTATCTAATATTCTCCTCTACACTTCTGTTAACTTTGATTATTCTATTTTTTTCATCTGAAGAATGTCGAGTAGTCTTCTGAGTCTTAGGAAAGTGACAGAACCAGGGTCACCCTTTGTCAAATCAGGAGTCTGTCTGCCATGGGTTAGTACTACCTCATAGCATCACCCACACTTCTGAATGACCTGTAGAGGGACACTGGAGTAGGAACCCTATGCTTTATGGCTATTATATTTACCTATAGCAGAGTGCATTTTTAAAACTACATACATTGTTATTCATATTTGAGCTAGCTCTCTTCATGATGACCCAGATTTATTTTCGAACTTAAGCTTTCTTTTTGAAAGTAGAGGTCTATTTTACAATGAGATTTAAATGTCACTTCCTTTTAGGAAATTTACTTAAACACTACAAAAATGGTAAAATTTTGAACTTTAAAAAGTAATACTTTTGTGTCTTTCTTTTTTTCTAGTAAAATATATTCCGACACATTACAGTAGTTTTTGTTAAAATTCAATAGTTCAAAGCAAACGTGATTTTTAGAGTTGACATTAAGAAAATTTAGCCATGCAAAATATAATGGAGGTTTGTTCATGGAGATTGGTGGAATATTATAATTTGTATAATAAATTCACAAGCTTTAAGAGCCCTGGTGGTGTACTGGTTACAGTTTGGCCTGCGATCCTCGGGGCGGGCAGTTCCAAACACCAGCAACTCCTTGGGAGGAAGACTAGGTTTTCTATTCCCACAAATGGTTACTGTCTCAAAAACTCACAGGGGGTCACTGAGTCAGCACTGACTGGATGGCAGTGAGTTTAGTTTTTTTAAGTTTCATATTTAGAGAGAGGTACTTCGAATGAATGGAATTTTGGCTTAAGTACATATAGCAGGGCTCTGTGAATGGGCTGATTTTTACTCATCATCTCTTCACATTTCTAGTTATGTTTGGTATAATAGCAAATATCAAAATTATGGAACGAAAAGGTCTCAAAAGATGTTTTCCAGAATAGGATAATACTATTTGAGTTTTCCAGACTAAGCTCTAGCCCTACTATTTCATCAGTTCTTTGAAATATAAAACCTATTCCATAGCAAAGGATTCCTTACATGAAATTGCTCTCATTGTAATAGGGCAGAGACAAAGCTAACCTAAGAGCATTCTGTACTTTTCTCTGCTACCAGCTGCCCATAGGGACTGAGGAGCAGGGTTGGGAAACAGTCGTTCTCTAGCTTTCTTGGCCACTAAGTGCTTCTGAGACCTCTTTCTTCCATCTCTGTTTTCTTTAGTTTCTTCTTGTTCTGTTATAGGAACTTTCTCAACACTTTCTCAGAACCTGGAGAAATGAGCCAAGGCTTAAGACAGCATCCTGACCTTTCTCCTTCAGGACCTCATGTCCCTTGAAACTCTACTGCACTCCGGCCTGTTCTGTCTCACACTGGTGCTATATAGAACTTTCAAAACCATGAATCTTTACAGGCGCAGACAGCCTCATCTTTCTCCTGTGGAGCAGCTCATGAACTTGACCCTCTAGCCTTGCTGTTAGTAGCTCAATGCCAAACCCACATTGCCACCAGGGTTCCTGTCAAAAACATGGTGGAAAATTAAAAACCCTAATTGCAAATACTATTTTAAGTCACTTTCAAGCCATCTCCTTTAAATTTGCAAATAGCAATCTTATTTACAGTGTTCAAACATAGGAGTCCTGGTGGCCTAATCATGTATGGGTTAAGTCACTAACCACCAGAACATCAGTTCAAAACCACCAGCTACTCTGCAGGAGAAAGATGAGGCTTTTTCTCCCACAAAGAGTTAGCGTCTTGGGGCAGTTCTATCCTTTGTATAGGGTCATCGTGAGTTAGAATTCACTCGATGGCAGTGAGTTGGGAGTTTGGAGAAAGGAACACCCACTTCTCTGAACTTAACCTGTAACTGGCATAGTGCATCTTTTAAGTAAAGATGGGATGACCCTAGTGAAATAGAGGAAAGCCTAACATAGGAGTTAATAAGACTCCTTTGGCTATGTATTAATTGGCAGTATCTACTGACTGCATTACTTAGGTTAGTGGAGGGCCACTAACTCCCCTAGGACTCTGTTTCTCTTTGAAGATTTGAATGGTGGTTTTGGCCACTTTTACTACCTTGACACCTTTCTCTCTCTAGTGTTTTCATAAGCCACATGGGACACACAGCATCCTTTGACTATTGCTTTTCATATTATTTTGAAAGAAAAAACAAAGTGTTGGAAATAGAGGACAATAGGAATCAGACCTGTGTGAATGAATGCAATTAGAAAAGAAGTCTTGACATGGTAAGTTAAGCTGAAACCTAAGGCTCAGAGGGATTCAGTCTTATGGATGGCATATAAGGACATGAGACTATTTTTTTTGTTTGTCTTGTTTTGAAGGACTGATGTAGTGTGTCCTTGATGTAGTGACACAATGGGGAAGGTGATGTGAGAGGAGGTTGGAGAAACTGGGAAAAGCTGGATTATGTTGGCCTTTTAAGACGGAGAAGATCATTTTAAGCTCAGGGAGGAAACATTGGAGATTTAATAACAGAGGAGTACTGAGATGCAGAATATAATGCACTCTGATAGAGTAGTGGACAATCAGGTAGAAGGGACAGAATAAAGGGGAGAAGCTGTGTTTCTAGTCCAGGTATAGGATGGTGGTGGTGACGGTGAGAGTTTGCTCTGGAGATTCTAGTCCACACAGAAGTGCCTCAAGAAAAATGTGGCAATGCACTTAAGAAAAGTGAGCCACCGAAACCCCTCTGGAGGACAGTTCTATGCTGACACATGCAATCATCAAATGACTGGCAGCTCATGTTTCATTATTTTGAAGAGTTTGGATGAAAGAAAGGTAAGAATTATGCTTAGCATTATAGCTTAGGTGTGGCACCTTATACCAAGATACGAAATGCTAGATAAAGAATCGGTTAGGGATGGAGAACAACCCGAATTCCGAGGTTGAAAGTTAGAGATTTATGAGACATTCCAGTGGAGATACACTGGGTCGGATGTTGCTACAGTTAAATACTGGATAGAAATAGGTGAGATGTCCTTTTAGATTTTAGTCTAAGGCTTCAATTCCTAATTCACATTACAATTGACCTTAACACAAGTGCCACAAGATACAGGACACCTCAAGGATGTCATCTCAAGGATATGAGAGTTGATCGGTGCCAGTGATTCAAGGCAGGGAAATATGGGGCAGTCCCATTCATACCGGATGTTAAGCAGCTCTGCATACACTAAATACTTTTCTTTCTACATACAGCTGAGTTAGCCTTTTCCAGTATTGTTTTGCCTGCAACACTTTTGAAAGAAGATAAGTTCATTGTGAAGCAGTATGTGTGGCTTTTAAGGACCGACAACTGCAAAAGCTGCTTCAGAGAAACCTGTGACCTGTTTGAGTATTCAATTACAGTTGACTGTGGGACAGACAAGCATCTTACTTCGTACACTGCAGTTTCAAATCAGTCTCGGTGTTTTACTTTCTGTAATGAAAAATAATGGTGACAGTATGAAAGTGTGCATTTGGCTTTTCAACATAAAGCCATAGAGGTAATTTGCTAGCCTGTTGGAGAAAGTGGCTCTTGAAGCAGCATGATTTAAATGAATAAATATTGTGCTAATTTGGACTAAAGCCTATTACAATGCAGGTCTAAAGTAGACGTGGCCGTGCATAACGTGGAAGGCAAAGCTTGTGAAAGCATTCAGTCAGTTACTTCACAGTACACTGCTGATTAAAGTACCAGGCTTGTTGGGAGAAATTCCTGCAATTCAAAACTGTCAGCTACTCCTTGGGAAAAAGCCGGGGCTTTCTACTCCCGTAAAGAGTTAGTCTCAGAAACCCACAGGGCAGTTTTCTCCTGTCCCACAGGATCACTGTGAGTCAGCATCCACTCGATGGCTGTGAGACTGGTTTTCTGAGCCTTAGATCAGATTGTTTTCCCCACAGCACTAGCATTTTGAACTGGATAGGTTTTGCCATATGGGGGGGGGAGGGGTGCTGTGTTTTGCATAGTAGGGCATTTTAGCAGCATTCCTGGCCTCTGGCCACTAGAATGATGGGGGCATGGGTGGTTCAGTCAGTGGGAGAAGTCTCTCCCATGCTGGAATCGATTTTTGGCAGTGTACCTCATGCTGCCACCATCCTTATGTGTTGGTATGATACTAATGAACTATTTCCAAAAATCAGCCAATGAAAACCCTATGGATCACAGCAATTCAGATGGCAAACAATGGTGGGAATGGTGCAAGACTGAACAGCACTTCATTCTGTTGGTCAGGTAGGGGGTCACTTTGTGTTGGTGGCCGACTCAGCTGCAGCTCACAACAGCATGCACTAGAATAGTTGGTGTAGACTGAATGGGTAAAACAGCTTCTCACTTTGAGTATTCTTCTTGAAAACTCTTAATTTGGCCACATTGTATACTGAACACCTTAGCTGCATCGTCACCCATTATAGCAGTTGTGCTGAATGCAGAAATCCAAAGCATCAAGTTTCTCAAGTGTTCATTCGCTTAGCCTTCGGGAACTACTGTGTTCAGCTGTGGTTTGTTTTTAAAACAAAACAAAGTTGGCATATTAAATGAAAATTATTTTAAGCCATTACCTCTCAATGTAAACGTCTTATTGCAAATTTAACCATAGTAAACAACCATAATTGTTTCTGTTTACACTGGAAAATAATGGTGATTCTTTTCACTAGGGTAACCATCAGCTGGGAAATGAATCCTTTCATAAAAAGTAACACATGTACAGTGCAAGATGAGACAAAATAATAATTTGTAAATTATCATGAGGGAGTGGGGAGCGGGGAGGGAGGGGGAAAAATGAGCTGATGCCAGGGGTTTGGGTGGAGAGCAGATGTTTTGAGAATGATGAGGGCAATGAATATACAAATGTGCTTTACACAGTTGATGTATGTATGGATTGTGATGAGTTGTATGAGCCCCTAATAAAATGATTTTTTTAAAAGTAACATGCTTTATATATTTTCCCTTTCTCTCTTTTGTTTACTCTCATCCTCCTCTCCAAGGAGCCTCAGTGGTGCTGTTGGATAGGCATTAGACTGCTCACCACAAGGTCTGGTGTTCAAGCCCACCAGCTATACTGAGGGAGAATATTGAGGCTTTCTGCTTCTGTAAAGAGTGACAATATCAAAAACCTTACATAGGGTTTGCTTTGAGTCAGAATCCACCCAGTGGCAGTGCGTTTTTTGGTATTTCTCTGTCCAGCTGTGTGGCATTTGATATTTATGGCAGGACTTCAAAAAGTCATTGGAAGAATGAATGGAAAGATCATGGAATTTTTTCACGAGCCTCTGAAGCTCTTATAGTGCTGCATATCTGCACAGTTTTTCCAGCTCTCTGTACTTAGCTAATGTTTGACCCATTCGTTATCCTTCCAGGCTCTGATAGCCTGGATGCCACATCTTGCTTGGCTTAACCCTCGGTAATCACCTTAATGTATCACCTTTTTTCAGGCCTCCTGTGCTTTTAAACCAAGACCTAGAAATGTATTGAGAACTCCAGAATTTCAAGCCCCTCCCTCTATATCCCTTGTGACATGTCTCCCTATGCATACACCAGACCAGAGATGTGGCTGTGGTGATGAATTGTCAGGACTCTGTATTAAGGATATAGTACCCTGAACTGAACACGTCAGTGCATTTCTACAGTTTTGCAAGCTTCATATTATTCCTTGCATCCTTTTTCTCTCACTACTTTAGAAACTGTAGAAAGTTCTGTCATGTGAAAGTCACATTTACTGTTACATTTTTAAAAAACCATTCATGCTGAACTTAATGAGCAATTGTTTATAAGATCCCCCTACCCCCCACCCCCACCCCGAACACTAGAAAGCTGGAAAAGATAAACAGCCCTTAAAAAAATGAATGCAAAATAAACAAGTTTGCTGAGCTAAAGATGCAGCTTGTTCAGTCCAGTCCTGATGATTATCTTTAAAATGTCTTGCTCCTGAAGAAGCATTTCTTCCCACAGGGTCTGTTCAGGAGTCAGATGGTCCCTGAGCTCTTGAGCTTTGACACTTAGGTTTTTTGCATTTTTCCTATTACAAGAAGAATGCCAGTAAAATATTCTCATTGTTTTCTCATTAGGCATTTCCATAAAATAATTGAACCAGAAAGATTCAACTTTACCTTGAAGGGCTTTAAGTCACACTCAAAATGTCATGATTTTGCAAGTAATTCTTCTTAAGCTAGCTTCATGTTTAGTTAATACTCTTAAACTACTAAGCTCCCCCCACCCCCCAACACACACACACCAGAAGTGTGTTAACTGGCATTTATTTATTTTAAAGTTTAAATGTTTTTATGTAGAGCTTTATTGCAAACATCTTTTACTGTTTTGTTTTTGAATGATAATATGTGTTGGTTTTTGTCCACCTGGACTGTAAAGGGGAGAAAAGGAAAATGAGTAGAAATCAAAGGTGTCCTCATTTTGTGTAAAACAAGTCAAACTCTCTACCATCAATTCAACTCCAGCTGTTAAATAACCTGATAGAGCTGAATAGAACTGCCCCTGTGGGTTTCCGAGGCTGTAAGTCTTTGCAACAGTGAGGAAGGCTGGAGGAATGGCTGGTGGGCTTGAACAGTTGACCTTGGGATTAGCAGCCGACTATGCTTTACTTTTTGAATTAAGGAGGGATAGCGTTACATTTAGAATAGTGGTCCCCACTCCAATGTCTCTTGCTTGAACGCATCAACTGTTAGATGGCATAGTTTTAGGAAGCAAAGCAGGCAGTCTGACTCTAGACTTCCTTTTTCCAGTGTGCTTTTCCACTGTGCTGTGCAGCATTTGAGATGCCATTTTCCCTCCTTCTCCACTTAACTACAGTAAGTCACTGGATCACTTAGCCATTTAACAAACGTTCATTGAGTGTGGGGAAGTTCAGAGTTGATCAAGGAAGAACTAGGACAATGAGAAACGGCAATATACAAGCTTTTTATTGGATGGCTTTTAGATAGCATTGCAGGAAATGTCCCTTCCTGCTAGAGACCGTTGATGTGGGGCTACTACCTAGAGGGGGGACGGGGATGGGAATAGAGCAAAAGAGAAGAGGGAATAGGAGAAGGGGGCCTGCATCTGGGTGATGATACCCAGCAGTGAGTGCTCTGAAAGGCAGTACCTACAGCGTTCATCTTACCTGTGGTTAGCAGAGATTGAACACAGTTCTGTGCGGTATGTCAAGAAGATAGGCTCTAAATGAATGTGTATTTCTGTTTCAAGCATTGAGTACGTGTGAATTTGAGTTTGGTGCCAGTGGGCTTTAGGCTAACAGTGCTAGCCTGCTGGGGAAATTTCGGTGAAGCACGTGGGAGCTGTTTTAAGCTAATGACCAGGGCTCTCTGTAGCCCATGTCAAGTATCTTTTGTGTGACTGGAAGTATTTTCAGGCTAGGGATACAGAAGACAAAGGTTTTGCCCTCATAGAGTTTATAATTTAGTTGGGTGAGAAATAATAATTATGTATGTTGCTCAAGTAACTTTCATGATACATGCTTAGAGGAAAATGGAGCTTGGTGCTACTAATGCAAGCTCACTGGTTCAAAAGTACCAGCTGCTGGGAGGGAGAAAAGTGAGGCTGTCTGCTCCCATGAAGGTGGAGTGCCTCAGAAAGCTTTGGTAGGGTGGCTGCGAGGCTGAGTTGATAGAATGGCTGTGGGTCTGGAGGGTGTTTTGGGCTAGGGAATGATTGGTATGTGGGAGTTCTGCAGGTTTATAAGAGAAATCCTAAAGCACTCCCATGGAGACTCACAGAACAGTCACACAGAGACTTGAGCGAAGAGAAGGAAAAGTGGACCCCCACACTGCTAAAACAGTACAATCGGAATGCACTTGTCATTTTCTAGTGGCAGGGAGAAAACTATCTGACACGGAGCTTATTTTTGGGCAGTGAGATTTCAGGGGACTGTGGGAGCCAGGGGTGTGCCAAAGGGCTGGGTCTCTGCTAGGAGTCTGCTCCTGGGGAAGAAGTATTTTATAACTGACTAGCTATGGTTGTTTATGCTCAGCTTTTAGACAAGGAGCTTTCTGCTCCAGTTGTAGGGGTCAATAAGAGGTACACTGGGTGTTTCCTTTAAAATAATGATTCTATTAATTTCAGATCATCATACTGTTAAAACATCATGAAGTGATAAAGTGGTTATTCTTTATGACAGTAATGTTCTCTGTGTTAGCCTTGTTTGACTAG
>NW_022107431.1:84266976-84278178 GCF_000313985.2 Echinops telfairi | reverse complement strand
GGCTTTCAAAGTCTCAACACTTAATTGTGAATTTTCTGATGTCCACACTTTATTTACCATAGAAAAAACACGTTCAGTCGCAACATTAATTCCTGGTAAGGACAGCACGTATTCCATGATTTTTAGTGCATTATTGTATGGAACATGGTTTGTTTCAAAATGATGAAATATTTCTAACCATTTGTTCTCTATCGTGATTTTTGCTGTTGCCCAATATTTAACCTTTTCCTTATCAATATATTTTTTAATAATGATACCTCATTAAAAAGATCATTTTTGGAAATATTACTATATGGGAAATTTTGAGTAATATGATCAAATGATTTTTGCACATCATTCCAGTAGTGTCTGCTAAATTCAAGAAAATTTATGTATTTATGAAATAAAATTACTTACCTGAATAATCTGAATTGCTGATTTGTTGCTATCACTTGTTTAACTAGCACTAGCACGCAGTACGATGTGTATCGTCTGAGAGACAGTTACGAAATGTTTTCGTCGTTGCCATTGCCAAAAAATTCCATTGTTCATTAAGTCCCAACAATGGTGGTCGAATTCTAACAACTGATCAACAATGCGAACTTTGATAAGCAGTTCTCAATAATCAGTTCTCAACAATTATTTGTTATTATTAAAGTTTAACATAAAATTAACAAAAATAATATAAAACTCATATCCTGGTGAAATGGCCACACGGCAGCCGAAAACCGTATATTCCCTTTGCGTGCTCCCGCCGTTCCCTAGCTTGTGCATTCTTTCCAAAAATCGGGACTTTTTTAAAACGCCGCGGGATGCAAGACAAATTGTTAAAAATCAGGACTGTCCCGCCAAAAACAGGACGTCTGGTCACCTTATAGCTCCATCAGGCTGGTCTTCAGTAATGGCTTGAAGAGAGTGTATCTGTGTCCCGCCTCCAGTGAGCTGTTTATCTCCATGACCTTCTAATGAGGTCATCAAGCTGTGACCGGATTAACAAACTAGACTCTACCCCTCCGCAAATTGACACCAGATTATGTAACTACCACCTTCTCTCCTTTTTCTTTCATTATTCCTGTTTTTGGATTTATACTTAAAAGAGGGGGTTACATGTGGAAGAAAGAGACCAATTAGACTGTTCAGATGGTTGAGAGATACTGTTTCAATGCAAGATGTAGCAGGGAATGTGCAAATCCACTGATTTGTGTCCTTGATCAGTTTTCCCAGGTTGTACCACTCATTTTGCAGGGTACAGGAATAGCTGTCTTTTTAGTTTATTCTCAGTTAGTGGTAGTCCAGCTCAAAATTGCCCAGAGAACCAGGTTTTATTGAGTTTTTTTATTCAAATAAGAACTTCCCCAGGTAGAAACCTACTACTAGATGTCTGAGTATGAGTAAGATTAAAGATTAGCTACCCCAGGACTGTTTTAAGACCTTAGCCACCATGCTTTTGTTAGGTTCTCTCTATTGCATTTTAGTAATTCTAAATATCAAGAGGATTCTAAATCCCAAAAGGCCTGTATGGTTTCTATGAAAGTGGATGGTGCAGTTCTGTTGAGTAACACCCAATCTTCAGTGAATGTGCTTGGGGGAGAGAGAATGTTCCCAGTCCTAGTTACCCTAATGACTTATTATGATTCTCTGAATTTGATTTGACCCAGAAGACAAATGAGTGTGAAGTGACCAGTGAGGTTACATATTTCACACCTTCCACATTGGGCTGGAAAACTATAAGGTCAGCAGCTCAAAACCACCAGCCACTCTGGGAGAAAGATGAGGCTTTCTACTCCCGTAAGCAGTTACAGGCTCAGAAACCCACAGGGGTCAGTTCTATAGTTCTAGTCCAGTGGTTCTCAACCTTCCGAATGCTGCAACCCTTTAATACAGTTCCTCATGTTGTGGTGACCCCCAACCATAAAATTATTTTTGTTACTACTTCATAACTGTAATTTTGCTACTGTTATGAATCGTCATGTAAATATCTGATATACAGGATGTATTCTCATTGTTACAAATTGAACATCATGAAAGCATAGTGATGAATCACAAAAACTATGTAATTATATATTGTGAGATATTTATTTCTAATTACAAATAAATGAAATTTTGTCTGGAAGCATGGTGTAACATGGGTAACAGTCGTCATGCTGAGTACTCTTATGTGGGTGTATGTGCATGTGGGCAGACCTGTCTGGAACCGGATAGAAGATCGGTGTTAGTTCCTAAGGCCATTGGAAATACATGTTTTCCGATGGTCTTAGGTGAGTCCTGTGAAAGGGGTATCTGTATGTGGGTTGGGACCCACAGGTTGAGAACCGCTGAGCTAGTCTGTCCTATGGGGCTGCTGTGAGTTTGGTTTGGTCTTAGCCAGCTTACCAGATTGCTTTTCCCCTACTATTGTGTTTTTGCAAAGATTTTACATATGAAGAAATGAACTCATAAAAGTCTGTACTTGTATTATTTTCTGTTACCTATCTTGAAGTCTCTTTGGTTAAAACACGACATATATTACATGGCCAGTGGTAGTACTGATTTGAATGATACTATTGCCAAATTTTCTTAGCTTGTGGGTTCCCTGTAGTGAATGATTTTCAACTATTTGCTTTCTTCTTTTTCAAAGAAAAGTTTAGAGTTTGTGCCCTATGTGTGATGTTTATCTATGGGGTTGCAGCTTTTCTCGCCCAGATAGAGTGCGCATGTGGGGACCATTTCACCGTCTTCCTGTAGTGTGAGTGCCCCGGCCAACCATGCCATGTTGCTGAACTGCGCCCGCCCGTGTGTCAGTTTCTGCAGCCTCTTAGGTTTCTTGAGGGAGACTTGAAGATCCAAGCCAAACCCTCGGTGGTTGAGTTGATTTCCGCCGACCCCTGGTGTCCTTGTAGGACTTAGGCTTTCCAAGGCCGTCCTAAGACTTGGTGGAGGCACATTCCTCATCTCTTCTTCCCAGGAGCAGCTGGTGGCTTCAGCTCACCAACCGCTTACACTCGTGGATAAGCTGAGTTGTTCACATTTTTTATGCCGTTTTTGTGGTAAAATTAAGTGCCTTCGCTTGATATTCAGGTCGGCTTATACTTGAGTATATACGGTAGCTGTGTAAATGCTTAAACCTTAAAAGTTTAATGTTGCAGAGTGAGGAAAACTAGATGGCCAGTAAGATTTTGAGGAATTATATTTTTAGTACCTTTATTTTTAAAGAAAAGATTAACTGTTCTTACAGTACCGCCAAAAATTCTTGTGATCACTTATTTATTGCAAGCCTTCTTAAATGAGTATTAAATTTTTTAAAGGAAGTCAATTTGTTGTTCATTGCTAATAGCTCAGTCAAGAAAGTGGCTAGTTTGTTTTCCTTACTGTTCTATGAATAAGTTGAATGGCTGCTAGTTCAATATTTTCCTACTTCATTTGCTTTGCCTTGTTGTAGAATTAGAATTGTGTTTGAAAGGTTATTAAAATTGATAATAATTTACCTATAGCTACAGCTTAAAAAGATGAACACACAAAGACCATTGTGTTTCTGTTATAAGTGGCAAGTAGTTCCCAGTAGCTGGTGAAGCAACTCACTTTGGAATTCAATGATAATAACTAGTGTTATAGTTCTAATATTCAAACTATTTCTTCTTGGTGGGTTTTACAGTATATGGGAAATTGGCAAAGCATCCTTGTTCTGGTTTAATTTACTTTCATTATTGACCAGAGGGTAGAAGAAATGCTGATAGTCCAAAATAATGGTCAATTCAGTGTGAAAAATAATTCGGTTATATGCGTAATTTTTAGATTCATTTTCTTTTACAGCTTTTTGTACTTCTTAAATTAATAACTTTGACCAAGTAAAACCAAGTTATCTTTGTAGAGTAGTTTTAGTATTGCAGAGCAAATGGCTATTTTACATAAGACTGTTTCTTTTTACATACAATTTTATTAGTCTGAGTGTACTAGAACTGGAAACCACACTGTGATATAATCAGGGTAAGATTTATATTAAGGATTATTTAACTCTAATGAAAAAGAATGCCTATAAGAACTCAGAAAACTACTACTCAGGAAAGGACACACCTGAAAGCTTCCCTCTCAGGGTCAGTTCTTGTTGGAAGGTCTCCTTCAGCCCTGGGCAGAGCCTGTCTGCAGTTGGGCAGGTGGAGTGCTGGGCACCAGCAGCTGGTGTCATGAGTGAGCTGCCCACATGGAAATTGGGGTGCCAGTAAGGGCATGGGGCCTTGGTTGACGGGCTCAGGTTACCTCCAGGTCGAGAGTGCAAAGTTGCTGAAAAGCCATGTGTCTGGGAGTGTGGCTGTGGCAGAGGCCTACCTGCTGCCCTCATCCCTACACCACTGACCCATCATGCAACAGCCAGATGCTGCAAAGGAGCTCTTCCTTCTACATTGCCCCTTTAATACTCTGCTGAGAAACTTTAACGTTATTCTCATGGAGAGATGCTCAAAGATTCCAGCCATTATGGCAGCACAGAAGTCAAAGGATGAATTTGGAGCTTAGATGTCATCAATTAATAACTAACACAATAATGCACTTCTCTCCCCCAGCCCCTCAGGTTTGTTTTTGCCCATTATATAGTTATGTAACAACTTAGAATGTTACTAATTGCCTTTCAGTACTTGTTATTGCCTGTATTGCTTTTTTGTTTTCAGTCTGTAATTTCTCAGTCTTGGCGCTGTTAATATTTGGGGCCAGCAGGTCTTTGTTCTGGGGACCATGCTGTGGACACTGTAGTTTGTTTAGTAGCATTCCTGGCCTTTGTTCACTAGGTGCTCGTCACACACACACCAAAGCCTGTGACAGTCAAAAATGTCGGCATGCATTTCCAAGCCATCTTGGGAAGTAAAATCTTCTCTAGTTGATAGTCACTGTTTTTAACCCTTGCTTTTCTCTGTTAGAACCAACTTAAATCTCTGTCAGGGAATTTCCTTAACATGATAAAGGGCATTTATAAAAAAAGCAAAACAACCCAAAGGAAACATAATACCCAATGATGAAAGACTGAAAGTTCCCACCCCTATGTCTGTTTTCACCACCTCTATTCAATGCTGTACTGGAAGTTCTAGGCAGAGCAGTTAGGCAAGAAAAAGAAATAGCATCCACAAAGGAAGGAAAGACGTAAAGCTATCTCTATTGTTAAGTGACAGGAGCCTTTCTGTGCTGTGGAGGCGGCGGCTCTGACTGAGAGCGACCCCGCGCACAGCAGAACGAAACATTGCCCGGCGCACAGCAGAACGAAACATTGCCCGGCTGACGCCGTCACCACACGTATCTAAGGTCCTTTCTATAAAAATCATGATGGATCCACCCAAAAAGAGCAACTCAAGCTAATCCAAGAATTCAGCAAAGTTGCAGGATACAAGATCAACACACAGAAATCACTGTGTATTTAATTCACCTGTAATGAGATACCCAAAAAGGAAAGTAAAAAATTAGTTTACTTTTAGCAGCTCTGAAGTTTTACTTACAATAGCAACTAAAAGAATAAGACATCCAGGGAAAAATTAAGGATGTGGAAAACAAATTGGAATAAATAAAATAAATGGGGAAAATGACTTATAAAAATGGAAATATATCTTATTGGAAAACTTGATTTTATCAAGGTATCATTTTCCAAAGTAATCTACAGATTCAACTCTTATCAAAATTCAAGCACCCCTTTATTTTTTAATATAAAAAGATGATTTTTAGATTCATAGGAAACTTCAAGTGTTTCCAAATAGCAAGATAGTCTTTTAAAAGAAAGAATTTGAGATCAAAAGCCAAGACTGTGTGGTACTGGCATGAAGACAGACATGTACAGACCAATGAAACAATTGAGAGACCCATACACCCATGACCAATTGTTTTTGACAAGTGTGGTACATCCATTTAGCGAGAGAAAACAAGAGTTGGACAGATCATGCTGAAGTAACTAAATTTACAGCAGAAAAATGAACTTAGACCCCTACCACACACCACATTTTAAAATTCTTGTATTTTCAAGGAAACACAAAGGCTCAAGGCCAGCAGTTTGAAACTACCAGAGTCGCTTCCCAGGAGAGAGATGAGGCCTTCTATTCCGTCCTCCGTGTTTCCCGCATCAAGAAGCTGCTTCGCCACTAGTTATGATGTCACTGCGGAGCCACACCTCCCACGTGGCCACTCCGGCCAGCCGAGCCCCTCAGATGAGAGCTGCCCCCAGGCCAGCTCCGTCTGCCCACCCACCAACTGCAGCTCAACCAACTGCAGTTGGCTCACTCGCTGCTGCACCACAACAACTTGGTCTGATGGCCGAAATAGCGACCACAGCACCCGGTATGGCTGTGGGCTCTGCTGTAGGGCACACACTGAGCCGTGCCATTGCCGGAGGCTTCACATCACTTAGCAGGAGCCTCAGGGAGCCCAGATGGCGCAGCAGCAGCAGCAGTTTGGCCCTTGCCACTATAAGATGAAGCAGTTGTTGGAGTGTGCCCAGAATCAGGTCAACCTCAAGCTCTGAGAGTTTCATTGAGGTGCTGAAGCAGTGCAGATTTGCAAACGGATTGGCCTAATCACATTCAGTTCAAAGAACTGGGGAATTCGTCTCTCATGACCAAGTTAGCTCAGCATAAATCGATAACTGATAGTAGCCATGTAACATGTGCAAGTTAATAATCACTTCCTTGCTTTCAGAATCGCCATGGAAGGCATTCTTCTGTATTGAGATGATGTCAAAATTGGGGGGGCGGGGTTTGTGTGGCCCCCTTCATCTAGCTGTTGTGATATAATTATTTGAATTAATGAAAATAAAGTTATTTTCTCCACCCCCACCCCACCCCACCCAAAAAAAAAGACTTACAATCCAGGGACTCAGCAATTCTCCCTTGCCCTACAGAGACACTGAGTCAGAATCAGCTTGATAACAATGAGTTTGTATTTTTTATATTTTTGGTTCTATGTTTTCCAACCATGGCCTCTCCTCACAAAGAATTTTCATAAGCACCATCATGTCAGTATTTTTATACCTAAGTGTACTGTGTGCTCATGAAAATGATTTATACAGGGAGGTGCAATTAGAATACAAGCATAGGCAATATGAGTTGGAATTGACTTGATGGCAGTACGTTGTATTTGGCTATGCACTCTTGATATGTCATCAGAAGGATGGACAATAATAAAAGGAATAAATTGAGCACAGTTTAATTTTTTTTTACACCAAGACATTAAGGAAATGGAAATACAGCCCATAAAATGAGACTAGATAGAAGTCGGAAAATTCCATGATCCTTAATTCCCCCTTCTCCATGAAGAAATCCTCTCATATCTGGCCATGTATCTGATCAGGTTTTCATATCTAGAATGCACAAAGAATTTCTACAGCTCAACAAAAAACAAACAGCCCAATTTAAGAGTAGGTGAATAACACAGACATTTCTTCAGAGAAGCTATATACATGTGGCCAATAAGCACATTAAGAAATTCTCAACATTAGGGAAGTACAATTCAAGACAATCGTGACATAACCCTCCCACCCATTGAGAAAGCTGTTACCAAACAAAACAGAAGGGTCTGTATCAGTTGGAACCATCCTACAGTGTTGTTGGAAATGGGACATGGCACAGCGGCTTTGGAAAGCAATCTTGCCGTTTCTCAAAAGGTTAAAAATAAGAATTGCCGTGTAACCTCATAATTTCACTCCTAGTTACTTAACCAAGAAAGTTGAAACATATTTTACATGAGAATATAGTCATACAGTTGAATATTATTAGACCATACAAATGAAGTACTCGTACATGCTGCAATATGTACTTGGCCAGCCTTAATGGTAAGTGAAAAACGTCAGTTCCAAAAGTTCACATATGAAAAAGTCCATATGTACGAAATGTTAAGCGTTGGTGACTCCACAGAGGTAGACATTAATGATTGCTGGAGGCGCAGCCTGGGGAGAATAGGAAGTGACTGTTGATGGGTAAGAGGAGTCTTTCAGGATGATGAAAATATTCTAGAATTAGTGGTGATTGCTCAATTCCGTGGATGTATATATAAAACAACTACATAGTTTTCTCCTTTAAACAAGTAAATTTTATGTTGTGTTAGTTTTTTCTCAGTAAAGATGTTTATTTATTTTAACAATCCTGAAAGTTTAAAAAAGTGCTGTTTAATGTTTAATATGATACTGCAATCAGCAGTGTTTCTGTATTTTTCCCAAACGTTTCCTATAAGAAGATCCTCTTTTCTGTTTAATTTTTTTTTGTTCCACATTTTTTTTTGTTCCATATTTTTACTTTGTTTCTTTAAACAAATGCTGGGTGGAATTTGGATCTCTTGAAGCTAAGCCTTTATAATTTTTAGACAGAAGCACCAAGGGAATAAAGACACTGTCCTGATGTGATACTTTTTGCTTTGATAACATGAGTAGCCTTAAATCTGTGTAGGGGTTTTCTTATGGGGAAAGAAATGACTGTAGATATCTAAGAAGTGGACAATAATGTGGAAACATCTAGCCTTATGTTTATGAATGACCAGATAAATTATATTAAGAAAAAATAGTAGAAAACCTTAGGGTCATATCTTCATGTGAGTTACTACAATCTTACTCATTTTTGGTAAATTATTATCATTATAGACAGATTTGACCAGTTTTGGGCCATTAATCGGAAACTCATGGAATATCCTGCAGAAGAAAATGGATTTCGTTACATACCTTTTAGAATATATCAGGTAAGTAAATTTATTAAAATGTATATTTGTGAGAGCTCAGAAATCTTTCTTGAGTCAGTGTAACTCAAAACTGCTCCTCTTTCATAGTTGCTGAACAATGTATGTGAGAGCTTTCCAGAGATGTGTGTTTGCTGACAGCCAAGTGAGGGACTGCACTAAAATGTTGGGCCTGTGTCTCTCAAAGGCAACCCTTCAATGTTGTAAATGCTTAAACACTGTCACCTCCTTAAGAGCAAAGGAATGATGCTGTTACTTTATGGAAGGAATTTTTTATTGTCTAATACTTGTGCCTGTGTACAGAAGAGGAATCTTTTTCTTTTCCTATGCAACTTTCTGTCGGGGCAAACTCAGATTTATCCAAATGATTGCTGTTATAACACAGAAGGATTCTAAGGGAGGGGAAAGGGAGAAAAGGAAAGAGAATGGTGCATGAGAGAGAATGGTTTTTATGTTACATAACTAGAATGTGGGAAGCTAGAGAATTCTCTAAATTTGCTTGGGAAAACCTGGCTGCCAGGTGAGACCTCTTCAGGGGTAAACACAGTGCTGCCTGACCTTTCCTGTGTCGGGCCGTTGGCAGTTTCCCCAGAGACACCAAGGGTCTGAGGACTTTGTGGTCCTCGGTCGGATTGCTTGTTTTCCTGGGATTCCTCCTTCATAACATTCTGTTTGGAATGACTCCTTTCCCATTTGGTTCGGTTTTTTCAGTTTGATTAAATCTTATGAGTGAGCTATGTACGCACATACGAACAACTTGGAGCCTTGATTTTTGTCGGTTCCTGGCTGCCCCAGGTTTCTCAGGCTCCAGTTTTAAATCTTTATTCACCTCTTGACGAAAGGAGGATGGGCTCAGCTCTCCCCTTTTCCAGTTAGGTGATCTTAAGGTATCATCAGATGCACAGACATCTGATGTTTGGTTGTGATGGACAATGCATTGATTAATGTCACTTCTACTCATGCAGTGCTTTGATGAATCAGTCCCTTCCATGTCTCTTACACTGTTGTTGTTCTGGTTGGTGGTGCCGCTTGGGTTGCTTCTGGTCTCTGATGAGCCCAGATGTGCAGAGTTGAATTGGATTCCAAAAGGTTTCAGCACTGTGGTCTTTCAGTCCAGCACTGGGTGGGAGTGAACCACCAGCCTTCTAGCTAAAAGGCAGTGTGTAGTCATTTGCGCCATGGAGGGACTGCTACCTCCGTATTATTACATTACTTGAGACTTTAAAGTTGGTGACTAAAATCTGAACACTCGAAGCCTTGAAGCTGAAGGATGTCAAGTCATTTGCACAGGGTCGTTCTCCTGAAAAGTGGACGAACTAGAATTCAGACATCAGCCTGGTTCATGAGTCAAGTGTGATTTTATTTATAAAAACTGTGTTGAAACATGGAATTTTCATGACATAACTACCAGATAAGTGAAAATCCACCTGGACAAATTAAGTTGCTGTAACTGCTCCCTTCCCCCTCCCCCCACTTCAGAAAAAAATAACCTATGACTCTTCTTTATAGACTGACTTTTCTATGGTTTGTTGAAAACTCTACTTCTTTTTTTCACGTATGATATGCTTATCATGGCTTCAGAATGACTATAACCAAGTGATAGAATTTTAGTGGTAAGAGTTAAATAGGTTCAAAACCAATCTAGAGCTGTTACAGACCAAAATGTGTCATTTCTGTCATTTACATAACAGTTTAGGTTGGTGTGAGAGTTTCAGGCTGCTTGTGTTCCTGAAATCCAGGTGTTTAATATTAACGAGTATTCTAGAGATGAGGTTAATGGCAGGAAGTGTTTCAGAAATGTAACCAAAATGCTTTTTAGAATAGTACATGTAAACAGATGGTGATTAATGAGGGTGTTTATCACAGAGATTTGTAAAATGACTGCAAAGTCTTCAATCTTTAGGTTGTAGAGTGAAAGTTAAGGCACATCATTTCTGCTTGCCCAAAAGCAGTAGAATCATAAATATTTTTCTGTCTCTATACTTTGGATAAGATATGTCTGTATTATTCATTCATCGATTTACTCACAATATTTGCCTGCTGTGTCCTGTGCTGTTTGTGTACGGAGAGTACACATGGCTATTAAAATCATATATCACCCTTTACAAAGCTTATTGTCTAAAGGTAGAAATTAATCACATCATTATACAAACAAGTGCATAATTGCAATGATCGTTGGTGCTGTACGAGAGAGTAAATAGTACTCTGAAAGTCTGTTCCCAAAGGTTTCCTTGAGGAAGTATTGCATCCCCCAGTGTCTGACATGGATGACAAAGAGTGATGAAAATAGCCTGGGGTAGAAGGGGCATTGTGAGGCTGAGGACAGCCTGTTCGTCCGAGGACAGAGTTGGAGGGAAAGAAGGCTGCAGAGGTAGGGGTCAGATTATATTAAGGAGGAGGAGTTTTACGGAATTTTTAACAATTTCAATGTTGTTTTTAGGTGCCATCGAGTTGTTTTTCACTCAGCAACTCTGTGTTAAAAAGCAAGGACACAAAGAGGAAGTGCTGAAATCCTGGTGGGGACTGAGCATGATAGTGGGACAGGAGGAGAATCAA
>NW_022107431.1:84249485-84265462 GCF_000313985.2 Echinops telfairi | reverse complement strand
CTTCCTTTCCTATTTATTGTTTCAGTGTAAAAGTATTGATGTATATCACTAAAGTTCCATTCATATTTCAATTTTAATGTTTTCCATTAGAGTCTATATCTTGCATTAACATCTAAAATAAAAAAGCCAGAGACCAAAAAGAGGAACTTTTTAGTCATTAAGCTGATTATTAATGTTTTTGACTTAGTTTTGTAGTCATTTCAAAAAGAAGCCCTTGGTAATTATAATGCATTTTGAACTATGCAGAGATATTTAAAACATCTTTAGCAGAATAGAATTTAAGTATATGGTACTCAGCGCAATATGTTACTTAATTTTTAACTTAGTGTAGTGTCGTTTGTGGGCATGAAACGTGATATAAAGTGAAACAATATGCTTTGTATTCTACAACTTAATTATTGAAAAATATTTCTTTGCTCGTGGTAAAAATTAATAAAATTAAAAGGCTATTGTGGGAAGTGGGGTTTATTTTAACCCTTAAAATTGATATACATGTTTGTGGAGGTATTGCTTTGACTAAGAAACTGTGGAGCTATAATAGTGAGTAAGATATATGACCTTTAGTCTCAAAAAGGGTCTTTCTTATATATACATACACTACATTAATATGTGAAAGTGACTGGTGCCCTCAGGATTCATGATGAGAAAGAATTACCTCTGTCTTTCGATGTGTAGTAGAAGAATAGAGGAGGTGGTTTGAGCTGGGCCTGCCTGGAAGAATAGCTAGAATTTGGATATTTGTAGTAACTGGAAGGGCACATTTTAGAAAGTAAGGACATAAGTAATTGATTTGTCTGGCTTAAACTAAAGAGATATTTTTTCTTTTGGTAAAGTTTGATTACATCTGTAGTTTATTAAGCACCATTATACTAAGTATTTTACATATCTTGTCTTATTTTAACTCTGATTTTTTTTTTTTCTTTTTTACTAATGAGACCAAAGTAACTTTCTCAAGGCAATACAACTTACTGACAAGGCGGTAGTGCCTATATTAAGTGCCACGGAGTCAGCTTCAACATATCGCTCCTCTCTGTACAACAGACCAAACACTGCCTACTCCTGTGCCATCCTCACAGTCAGTCTTGTATGAGGTCGTGGTTGAAGCCACTGTATCAGTCCAGGGCCTTACTCTTTTATGTTGACCCTCGTTTGTACCAAGCGTGAGTGACATTCTTCTCCAGGGACTGGAGTCTCACCATCCTTGCTTCCAAGAAGCATCCTGACTGTATACTTTTTCCAACTCAAATTTGTTCATTCTTCTTACAGTGCACGACACATTCAATATTCTCTGCCAACAACTTTGGTACAGTTTCTGCTTGCATGTGAGGTGATTGAGAGCACTGTGGTTTAGGTCAAGGGCACCTTAGTTTTCAAAGTGATGTCTTTGCTGTTTAACACTTCCAGGAGATCTTTTGCAATGCGTCATTTGATTGCTTGGCTTCTGTTTCTATGGGCATTGATTATGGATCCCAGTAAAATGAAATCCTTCACATCCTCATTCTTTTCTCTATTTATTGTAATGCTACTTATTGGCCCAGTTATGAGGTATAATCCATACTAAAGACTGAAAGATTCTCTAGGCAAAATATCAAATGATATGGGAAGCATCAAGAGAAGATGGACAAAATACACAGAATCACTGTACCAAAAAGAACTAATTGGTAGTCCACCATTTCAAGAAGCAGCATATGAGCAAGAACCAATGGTGCTGACAGAAGAAGTTCATACTGCACTGAATATGTTAGCCAAAAACAAGGCTCCAGGAATTGACAGAATGTTTCAGAAAGCTGAGGAAGCCCTAGAAGCACTCACTTGTCTATACCAGGAAATTTGGAAGACAGCTACCTGGCCAACTGACTGGAAGAGATCCATATTTGTGCCCATTCCAAAGAAAGGTAACCCAACAGAATGCTCAAACTTAAAGAACACTATCATTGATATCAAACACAACTAAAATTGTGCTGAAGATCATTCAACAACAGTTGTAGCAATATATTGACGGGATTGCCAGAGATTCTGGCTGGATTCAGAAGAGGATGTAGAACAAGGTATATCATTGCTGATGTCAGATGACTCTCGGCTCAAAGCAGAGAATATCAGAAAGAGGTTTACTTGTGTTTCATTGACTATGCCAAGGTATTCAACTGTGTGGACCATAATAAACTGGATAACCTTGAGAGGAATAGGAATTCTAGAACACTTCATTGTGCTCATTCAGAACTTGTACATGAATCAAGAGGCCATTGTGTGTACAGAACAAGGGAATACTGTGAGGTTTAAAATCAGGAAATGTGTATGTCAGGGTTGTATGTTACCATACTTGTTCAATCTATGTGCTGACTAAATCAGCAGAAGAGCTAGATTATATCAAGAAGAGTGCAGCAGCCGGATTCGAGGAAGGCTTATTAATAAGGTGACCAGATTTTAACATTGGTAAAGCGGGACACCATTGATAAAACTCATATCCTGGTGAAATAGCCACATGGCAGCCGATAACTGTATACCCTAGCTTGTCGTGCATTCTTTCAAAAAATCGGGACTGTACCACCAAAAGCGGGACGTCTGGTCACCTTACTAATTAACAACCTGTGAAACGCAGGTGACACAATCTTGCTTGCTTGCAGCACTTGCTGATGAAGATCAAGGATTTCAGCCTTCAGTATGAATTACAACTTACGTAAGGAAGCCGAAAACCCCCACAACTGGACCAATAGAAAACATGATAAATGGAGAAAAGGCTGAAGTCAAGGATATTGTCTTGCTTGGTTCCACAATCAATGCTCATGGGAGCAACAGTGGAGATCAAACAACACATTGCATTATGTAAATCTGCTGCACAAACCTCTGTAGAGTATTAAAGAACTAAGGCTATTACATGGAGTACTAAGGTGCACTTAACACCAGTCATGAGACCATGAAAGAATCGATGCATTTAAACTGTGGAAATGGAGGATATTGAAAATGCCATGGACTGCTAAAAGAACAAACCGATGTGCACTGGAAGTCGTAAGGTAGAGTGCTCCTGAGAGGCAAGGACGGCTAGACTTCATCTTACATACTTTGGATGTGTTGTCAGGAGAGATCAGTCCCTGGAGAAGGGCATCATGTTTGGTTAAATGGAGGGGTGATGAAAAAGAGAAAGGCCCTCAACGTGATGGGTTGACATAGTGGCTGCATCAGTGGGCTCAGTCATAGGAACAATTGTGAGGATGGGCCAAAACTGGGCAGTATTTTGCTCCATTGTGCATAAGGTCGCTGTGAGTCGGAGCTAACCTGAAGGCACCCGACAACAGCAAAGATTGTAAATGCTTCATCTATAAGTGATTCAGGTCCTCTACACTTTCAGCTAGCAAGATTGTGTTATCTGCATATTGCAGATTGTTTATGAGTTTTGATTAAGAAGAAGTACATTGAAAAGTTTCGAGCAGAGGTGAACATGCTCAAACTTAGTTTTTAAGGAGTAATTTTTACTACCGTTTTGAAAATTAGGGGAATAGAAGCTTAGAACTGCAAGGATTCTAGTGCAGTAATCTTTGTGAGACGGTGTGTTAGGTTGGGCTGTCTAGAGACGCAAAACTAGTGACATATGTAAGAAAGAACTTTATATCCAGAAGTAATTTTATATCCAGAAGATGCCCCAGCCTAGCCCACCTAAAGTCCATGGGTCCTTGCTAGGCAACGCCTTCTTCAGACTCACTTAGCTACAGGTTGATAATGCAGAAAAATGAAGCAGGAAGCAGGAATATCGCATGATCTTAGTGCTGTGACCTCTGGTGCCTCTGTTGCTTCCACCTCTTCTCTAGGCAGGCGTCTCAGGTGTGCTCTGCTCTTTTAGAACTTTCTTATTGGTCCTAAGATTCTCTGTTTCTGCGTCTATACCCAGGGGAATTGCAAACTGACCAATCTGCATTGGTGTTTCATATGCCCTATTTGCGTGCTCCCACCCAGTCCATTGATGGGAGTTACAGCGACTGTGGATAGAAGAGTCCAGCGAGTAATAATCGTTTGAGGAATTGCTAGGCTGTTTTCCAGGGCGACAGCACCATTTCACATTCCCACCAGCATTGCCTGTGGATTGAGATTTCTTCACATCCTTGTTAACACTTGTAACTGTCTTTTCCCCCCAAGTTTAACTTTCTTCATTTTCTTTTTCCAGCAGTTTTATTCTCAAGTAATTTATATATCATGTAATTCTATAGTTCAATCATTCATATCACAGAAAATTGTACAATCATCTCCACATTAATTTTAGAACATCCCCCCTCCTCCATGGTCAAATCGTCTTTAAGGTGATTCATGCAATCACAATTTGTTCTAGTACTCCCTCTCCTCTCCTGTCTTGTCGTTTGTTTGTTTTTTATTGTAGCCATTGCACTTGTTATAAAGTAGTATCTCATTGTGGTTTTGATATGCGTTTTTCCAATGACTAATGCCGTTGAGTATCTTTGTATGTACCTACTGACCATTTGTATATCTCAGGAGAAATGTGTATTTAAACCCTTTGCCTATTTTTAAATTTATTTGTATTGTTGAAGGTTATTTATATTCCATAGGCCTTTATAAGGTATTTACTTTGTAAATATATTTTTTTTCTATTCTGTGGTTACCATTTGGTTTTCTTTTCATTTTCATTTTTATTTATGGGACCTTTGAGACACAAATGGGACACAATGGGTCACAATGGGTTAAATTAAGCATTGAGCTGCTCACTAACTTAAAGGTTGGAAGTTCAAACCCACAAGCTGATTTGTGAAAGAAAAATTAGGTAGTTTGTTTCTCTAAAGATTTACACATTCAGAAACTGTAGAACAGTTCTCTGTCCTGTAAGGTTGCTATGTATGCGTCAGCACCAACTTCAGGGCAGTAGGTTTTAAGCACCAAAGTTTTAATGTTTATGAAATCCAAGCCATCTGGTTTTTTTTCCCCCTTTGGTTGCTTGTGCTTTTGGGTTGTCGTGTCTAAGAAACTATTGCCTAATCCAAGGTCATGGAGATTTACTCTTACGCGTTTTTAAAGTTTTATACTTTTGTACTGTTAGTATCTTTAATCCATTTTGAGGAATTTTTGTATATTGTGAGACAGAGCTCAAATTTCATTCCTTTGCGTGTGGATATTCTTTCCCTCATTGAATTGCCTTGACACCGTGCTGAAAATTAAGTGCCCATAAATATATAGGTTTGTTTTCAAACTCTCAGTTCTGCCCATTAATGTGTGTCTCACTTATGGTGGTACTAACTGTCTTGATCACCGTGGCTGTGTCGCTCCACTGGTGACGCACTGGTGGGGTTAAGCCCTTGGCTGCAAACTGGAAGCCCAGTGGTTGGAAACCACCAACCACCCACGGGAGAGAGCTCTGACAGTCTGATCGTACCATCGGAAACCCTGCAGGGTAGTTCTGTCTGTGGGAGAGGGTCTGTGTGAATTGGAATGAACTAGACAGCAAAAGGCGATGTGTTTTAATGGGTCATATGTTTTGAAAGTAGAAGAAGGATGAAACTTTCTGAACCCATAAAAATTTACAACCTGGGAAACCCACAGAGACAGTTGCTATGAGCCCGAATCAAGATATTTTGAAATCAAGGAGTACTCTATTTTTGTTGACTTTTTCAAGATTATTTTGGCTGTTCTACATCCCTTCTACTTTCACATGAATTTTAGTATTTTCTTGTCCATTCCTGCATCAAAAGGCAACTTTGAGTTTGGTCTGGATTGTGTTGGATAAGTAGATTCACTTGGGTGGTATTGACTTCTTAATAATATTAACTCTTACAATCCTTGGCCATGGTGTGTTTCATCTATTTAGGCCCTCTTTACTTTCTTTTAACAGTATTTTGTAGTTTTCAGTGTCTTAAGTCCTGGGATGTGTTTGTTAATTAAATTCTTGTGTATTTTTCTGTTTGGGGTACTTCTGGAGATAGATTTGTGTTTAATTCATTTTTTGATCTCACTGTATATTGATCTTGTATCCTGAACCTTGCTGCCTTGCTGACTTCATTTATTATCTCCATATTTTTACAAAGACTGTATTTTCTCTCGCATCTTTATTTTCTTCCTTATATTTGCTGTCAGTTGGTTTAGTTTGCCTTTCTTAACATTATTAAGGAACAAGGTTAGGTTAAAGATTTGAATTCTTTTTCTTCAATGTAGGTGCTAATAGCTATAAACTTTCTTCTAAACATGCCATAGCTACATTCCATACATTTTGGTATGTTTCATCTCAAAGTATCTTTAAATTTCTTTTACTTCTTTAACTCATTGCCAGGATTTTATTTAAATAAAGACTCTTCAAGTTGTTGCAAACCCTTTATGATTTTCAGAAATTCAGGTTTCAGAAAAATTTTATCTTAGCAATTTTTTTACCTTTTTTGGAGAAGAGGAAACATGTTACTCCACCATTACTGATGATGTCACTATATTTAATAATCTTAACGTTCCATCTTAGCTAAGTGGATTTCATAGGAATTTGAGCAAAAGAATAAAAAATGGGGCATTTATATATGTTTTAATTATTTCAAAAACTAAAAAAGTTCTCAGTATATTAAGAACATGTGTATTGCTATAGACAGTAGAATTGTGCTCTGTAAAAGTGGCATATTCTTAATTATTTTGCCATTTTGCCCCTCATTGAATCATGATTAAAAAAAGAAAGGAAGAAAATTCTCTGACATGGTTTAAGATGAGAAATGGTTAAGATAAAGGTCTTTTTCAGTTAGGCTACTTTAATTTTATATCTTAACCTTTTCAGTGGTTTGTTTGGTGGACTCCTCTGCCTCGTGTTTCTGGGCCTCAATTTTTTATTTTGTCAAATAGGGATAATTTTCATAAGTCTGGATTGAAAATTAAATTAATATTTTAATAGTATTATACCGGGTACAAATTATAAGTAATGTGCTAGTTACACATGCTATTATTAGGATTATTTTAAGGTTTAAATCACTACCAAAAAAAATCATGAATTATTTTACCAGCAACAATGATGACTTTCTTGCCTCCTAAATTCTTTTTTCCCCCCACTATTGAAGCATATTTGATAATAACTCACTCCATTTCTCAACATATTTCTGGCCTTAGAATAAATAGTCTGTCCTGTGAAACTGCTCAGCCTACTCTTCGAGTTCCCATCAAGTTCTCACACTTGATACCTGGTAATCATTTTGAACAAGTGAACAAGTCTGCCTCGGAAGAGAGTGTCCCTTGCACAAGGATGACTCACATTCTGTGGACATGTTATCACAAAGACCATGATTGTCTGGAGGCTGTCATGCCTGGTAAAGTAGAGGAAGACCCTTCGGTAAGAGAGACTGGCACTTTGGCTGCAACCGTGGACAGGGGACCCAGAGCCTACAGTGCTTTGCTCCATTGTACATAGGGTCATATGAGTTGGAACTGGCTCCACGGCACCGTTCTTGATTAGTTTCTTAGAACTGTACATTCTCCTTACTAGAACCATTTTCCCTTATCTCCTTGCCATTTGCACTGACTTTAGTTTACTCCCTGCCCCTATCTTCTAGCGAAGACATATTTGGTTATGATGATAGATCTTTCAGGATCCTTTCTCTCCCCCAGTAAGATGCCAATTTGCTCTTAACTGAAAACATAGCTAGGTTATAAACAGATAACATCACGAGCTATTCCCTACAATATCCTTGATTTATTTTCTTGCTATTTCATTCCTTACAGGAATAACTTCTTGCAATGTGTGTAAACCAATCGCAATATCATCTCTCCTTCATACTATCAAAGTTATTTTTGCTTTCACTTAACTCTTTTAAAATATTTTCATCTCTCTTATGTTACAGCAAATGTAGTGGTTATGCACTGGGCTGTGGTCCGCATGGTCAGCAGTTTGAAACCACCAGCAGCTCTGTGGGAGAAAGACTGGGCTTTCCGCCCATCAACAGTTACAGTCTCAGAAACCCACAGGGGGTCGCTTTGAGTCAGCATTGGCCCCATGGCAGTGAGTGTTAAGAGCTGGAGAAAGCCTTAGCAACCATCTCGTTCCGACCTCTAATTTTAGAAATGAGACATTTTGACCTGCTCAGGGTTCAACAGAATACCATATGTCCTTGTGTGTAAGTTGAGTTTTCCAGCACATTTTTAATGCCCTTCTTGTGGTAAAATTAGGTGCCTCGTCTGATACTCGGTCGGCTTATACTTAAGTATATACGGTATTTGAGGGCATAACTAAGAATGTAGGTGCTAGATCACAAGCCTACTTCTTTTTTTCTATACTAACCATTATAAATATGATATTGGTATTGTAAAAGCTTTTTTGGTAACATTTTGCTTGTGTCTGTTGAATTCTTCTTAGTTTTTCTGTAAACCAGTAATTTATAAATTTCCAGGGACAAGGATTATTTCATTTCTCCCCATATCTTTAACGATGATGTTCAGAGACTTTCCTGCCATAATGAATGATAGAATTCATGAGTGAATGAAGGAAAATTGATTTGTTTTTAGTCTTTGTATTCTTAATATAAAACTTGAATGAAATTCTCCCACTTAGCCATCTTAAAAGGGAAATTAGGTAGATTGAGGCCTGTAGGGGGCAGCCCAATACAACAGATTGCTAAATAGATTTACTGTTTGCTAACACATTTCATATTAAATTGATTCCTGTGTAGATTTTGAAAATGAAAGCAATTATTCATTATAAGGTTACATAGCAGGTAATTTTAGACAGTGTTATGTATAAGAATGGGGACCATTTTGTCAGATAATTTGCTCTTTTGTTTTTTAAAGCAATGATTAAGAAGATATGATATTTACTGAAACTTTTGTTTAATTTGTTTTATTAACAAATTTACAGATAATCTGATGGCAAATCTTATCTTTCATTTATTGCTGAGAAACCAAGACTATACCAAGTTAATGATGTTAATCCCAAACCACTGGAGCTATTATTAAATGAGCCCAACATTTTCTTATTGCCAATTTGTTGTCCCTAGCCAGGGCATTTTAATATTTTCAAGATATATATACAATAGTTAAAACAAACTGTAGATGACAGTAACAATTTTAATAATCTCCAATATTTATTATTGGATATCAGCTACTCTTTTAAACATTTTATATGTATTCATTTAATTCTCACTATATTCCCCAGGGTATATTCTAAGGGCCTTCAACAAGTTTGTGGGAAAATGGAATTCAAAGATAAAGTGAAACTCTCTTGTATTACTACTTCTGTAGTTGAATTAATTAAGATAAAGATTGGTTATGAAATTTGCGTATCGCCACTCTGCTGAATGGAAACAACAGATTATGAACCTAGGCCATCTAGTTCCAGAGCCTGCATGCTTTAATTACTGTTCCTTTGGATCTGTTGTTAAATTCCTCTCTTTCATAAAGATTGTTTTTCAGGCTTTACACACAGCTTCTTAACTCCTCCTATCTGTTGCTTCCGGTGCCATTTTTCTGCTAATAGAGAAAATGAAGGGAGAGAAAGTAAGAACTCTTACCACCCTCCCTGTAGTCTGAAGACAGCTGAAAAGGAGAGGTTTCCTTTTCTTTTATTTAAGAATGTTCTTTTTCCATTGAGTATTTCAGAACTGTTTAGTGTGACATTAAAACTTGAACTTCTCAAATTTAGGAATAGAAAGAAACTTCACATCCCATCCTTTTGCATGAGCACTAGGATTTTTAGAGAGGCAGATTGTGATGAGATGGACTTTAATTATTACAACAAAACAATAAATGTTTTAGCCCCTTCCACAAATGAATTCCTGGTTATATGGTACGGGAACATTTTCATTAAGGTATTCTCATATAGATGAAAATAACCTTTCTATTGGTTACTTGATATTATTTCTTTCTCATTCTTTGATAAATTAACTTTTCCTTAGTACCTCTTTGAGAATATGAAAAGATACAGCAATCCATCAATCTACATCAGTGAGACTCCAATTGGTCAGCTTGGAAATTTTAATGAAGTTTAGATTAAATATAAAGTAACTTAAAAATAAGTAACTGTTGTCTAAAATGAAAGTGTAACTGCTCCATAACTAAATTATTGAGTAGTATTTACATCACAAAATATGCTCTTTAGTGTATAGCTTATTAAAATAGTTTTAAACTTGTTTGCCTCAGTTTTAAAAATTGCTTATGCAAATGTTTGAGACTACAGTTAGTGTTTGAGTTCCTCTGAGGTATTGTCCAACTTGGTGTAATACAAGGGTTTTTTTTAAAATTCATGGGAAAAATTATCTTCTAATTCCATTTCACCCATGAATTTTTTTAAATTCCCTTGTATGTCTTCTATAGTAGAACATCAGCTGGAGTCTTGCTGCTGCTTCAGTGATTGATTTACAGAGCTTCACTTTGACCACATCTCACCCGAGCTCTACATTTCCAAGTAATTAGGTCGTGGAAATTGCCAACCTAAGCTTAGTTCCTGTTTAAAAAATATTCATTGCTTCAGCCTTACTCTTCTGAAAAATCTCCAAAACCCAAATTTGTTTATTTTTGCCCCACCACATGCATTCCAATCACAGAGAATGCCTATAGCCAGAAGTGATCTCCCGTTATGTTGATCATTTTGTCTACTTCATGTACTAAGAAAACCTGCTTACTCACTTACCTGTTCCAGTAGTGAGAACTACCTTCTAGTTTATTTTCTTTCCCCGTTCTTCTCATAAATGATTTTCATATAGCATGCCAGAACTCACAGCACCTGTCTGTGAAGAACAGAATTACTAGGCTTTGCGTCTGAGTAGTGAGTGGTTCCTTCTTTTGGTTAAATATGAGAATTACTTTTGTCCTAGTCACTCATGATTTAAAAAAACTGCTTGCTAATAATCCTGGCCTGGTAAATATATAGTAAGAGGATGAGGAATATTATATAAATAAAGGTCAATTTTAAAATTACAAAAGCTAATGCCCTAGTCTTTATTTCAGTTTTTGGTTGACAGTTCATAGCAGGGTATATCACACCTCTTCTTGAAGTGCCCAGGTCATAACCCATTTTTTTGTTTGCTATATGATCCATGTTGGCAATTGATAATAAGAGGACCTGACATAGAGGGTAGACCTGCCCCTATGGGTTTCCAAGACTGTTTATGGGAGTAAAAAACCCTGTCTTGCTCCTAAGGAGGGGCTGGTGGTTTTGAATTACCGACCTTGCAGATCGCAGCCAGTGTGTAACCACACCACACCAGGGCTCCTTTATTATAAGACAAGTCCTAAGGAAATTATGTAGATACAAATATATAGGTAAAGCTCATTGTCAGGTTTTTTAGACTCATAGTGATGCTATAGGACAAATCAGAATACGTAGTACCTTAGTTTGGTTTCCATGCCTGTCAGTCGTTTTTTTTTTAATCATTTTATTGGGGGCTCATACAACTCTTATCACAATCCAGACATACATCAATTGTGTATCTTCCTTGCCCTCATCATTCTCAAAGCATTTGCTCTCCAGGCTGTCAGTCTTTCCAGAAGCAGACTGCTACATCTTTCTATCATAGAACAACTGGTTGGTTTGAACTTTTCACCTTTTGCTTCACAGCTGAGTACTTTAAACTGCTTCTTGAGGACTACTTAAATATGATTATAGGCATATGGATATATTCATTGGTGTTAGTGATATTACATTAGGTGCAGGTATTGGTATATACAGGGAACTCAAAAAGCTATTGGGAAATTTCCATTAATTTATAATTCCATTTTTCCTTGTGCATACATGAAATCCCTCCAATCTTTAGGTAAGCTGCTGCTGGTTTTGTGTATTGTTTGCAGTGCATTACAGTGTTGATTCTTGGGTAAGAAATACAGTCTAGTGTACACTGTATTTGAATTCTTTGAGAGCATTTTAAAACTGTATATAAAGAAAAGTTTAATGCAAGTTAGAGGACTGCTGTTTGTGTTAACTGCCTACAAAGTGTAGGGTGTGGGGGAGTGGTCTTTCTCAGTGAGAGGATGATTGCAATTACAAGCAAGGTCAGCAGCATTGGATCCACATTTGGAAACTATGTGTGAGCTGACTATGTCTCCATCTCAGAGTGACCCTATCGACCAGGTAGAACTACCCCTGTGACTTTCTGAGACTAACTTTTTAGGAGAGTAGAAAGCTTCGTTTTTATTCCATAGAGCGGCTTGTGGATTTGAACTGCTGATCTTGCAGTTGGCAGAGCAACTCGTACCCACTATGCCACCCTGTCCTATAGGGTCACTATGAGTCGGAATCAACTCAATGGCAGTGAGTGTGGGTTTTGGGTTATATGTTGTCAGTGGCCTCAAACATGACAATTGAGAGGATAGTACAGGACACGGCTGTGTTTCGTTCTGTTGCTGTGAGTGTTGTCATTGTCGGTCAGAATCAACTCAATGGCATCTAACAATAAGAGCGGCGTGTATATCTGGCCATGGTCGCTTCGTGTAAGTCACTTGCCTGCAATCAGACATTGTGACACAGTTATATGCACAGCACAAATTAATTAAAATTGTGAAATTATATGAATTGGTAAGCCAAGGATTTTTCGCATGATCATTGAGTTCACTGATGAGTTAGTTAAGTTATATATAATTGTATGCTAGAGAGGGAGCTGAGTTGATATGCACGAAACTTTTAAGAAGCCAAAGTAATAAGGCTACTTATTACCATGCTTCATAACTGACCATATTAAATGTGTCTTGACAACATTATTGTAGTGAAAATAATAATGTTTGAAAAATAGAAAATTTACGTAGGTTTGGAATTAACATGTTTTTAAAGCTTAAGTTCTAGAAATCCTATATTGTATTTATTTGTAACATTTTATTTGGTTGCATGTTCTCAAAAGCATAGGTAGGAGGGACATAGTTATTTCATGTAATCAAAGGCAAAAATGTATTCTACTAGATGACAGTTGTTTACAAGGTAGTCTATTGCGGTAGGTGTTTTGTCATTTGGAACTTTTCTTCCTTGTTTTCTTGTCTTTGTATCTATCCCAGTGTCCCTACCTCATTGGGTCTCTCCTTTTTTTCTGCATCACTAAACCTGAAAAGTGTTTTTACTACATATAAATAAAGCATTTCCTATTTTAATTAGTTTTGAAGTTTACTTTTAAAAGCAGAGCCTTGCTAAATGAAAAATACCTCTGTTAGCTTACATTTAAAATCCTTTTCATCATGATGAGTGTAATTATCTGTTACTTCTAAGAAGTAAGCCATAACTAATTTCTGACTCTGTGTAGATGTTTAAAGTGACTTGGAACCGGCTCGGGACAGTTCTGACGTCTGCTGTGTAAGGCAGCATCGTACTCTTGACTAGGTGTTCATTTGAGCTACAGATGCTTCATATAAAACAGGGTAGAGTAGCTTTCAAAAGGATCTACACATCAAAGTGTAACTTGAACTCTGGTTGGTTTTTTACTTTGCTTGAGGAATGCTTCATGAAGTAAACCAACAAATTTGCTCTTCCTCCTAATCGTCAAGTTTTTAATAATTGAGACTTCCTTGCCTTTCTAGGCCATACCATATATAATTGAATACATTTATTGCTCTGGAATGCTTTAGCCATTAATATTCATATTAGATATTCTAAATGTTCTTTAAAATAAGGCATTTTTCTTTTAATTGTAATTCATTCTAGGGACTAATGCTACTTTTAGAACAGTGAATGGAATTCGGAGTAAAGCATCATTTTGTGTCAATACCACACTTATTTTTTCTGTAGTTTGCCCATAACTATTCGTGAGGCCAAGTTGATCACCTTTAAGACCTGGTTTCTAAGAGGACTTTAAAATACATACAATGATTATAGCTTTTAGCCACAATTTCTCCTCTTGCTGGTGAATTCTTTGCAGCTGAATGTTTCTTGTGTAAAGCCTCACTACAGTCCCTTCAGTTTCTCAGATGGATAAGCTGTCACTTAAACTACCCAAGGTTTACATTCATCTTAATATGTATATGATCCTTTTAAGGTCCCAGGTGGTTTCCATCTGCTTGCTATTGTGAACAATGCTGCGATGAACCTGTGTGTGTCTGTATCTGTGTCGTGGTGCGTATTTCTCTAAGATGTGTAGTGAGTAGCGGGAATTCTCAGTCAGGTGGAATTTCTATTCTAAACTCTTGGAGGATGCACCATACCACTTTCCTCAGTGACTGCACCATTGTTTTACACTCCTTCTAGCAGTGTCTGAAGGGTCCTGTCTCTCCACACCCTCAGCAGCATTAATGTTGTTTTTTGTTTTGTTTTTTAACTTTATTGTCAATTCTGGGTGAGAAGATTTCTCATGGTTATTTTGTTTTGTATCTAGTGAATAGTGATCATGAGCATTTCTTTATGTTTTTTGGCCTCTGGTGCATTTTTTCATTGAATTATTAGTCTTTCTATTGCAGTGTTGAAATTTTTTAATGAATTTCAGAGATTAGTCAGTCCCTTGTCTGATAAGTCATCAATTTTTCCCCTCAGTCTATGGTTTCTCTTTTTACTCTTGGTAAAATCTTCCAGTGCATATAAGTACCATATATACTCATGTATAAGCCAAGTTTTTCCAGCACATTTTTATGCCATTTTTTGTGGTAAAATAAGGTGCCTCAGCTGATACTTGGGTCAGCTTGTACTTGAGTTTATACGGTATCTAATTTTTAGGAGGGCCCGGTCATCTAGTATGTCTTCGGCTGTTTGTGTGTTTTCAGTCCTGTTTGACATTGTATTTGTGCTGTGTATTGTAATAGGACCCTTAAGTTTGTCCCTATTTTTTCATTGATCATCTTTTTTGTTCTCAGTTTCACATTCACATCTTTGATCCATCTTGAACTTGTTTTTGTACCTGGTGTGAAGTATGAGTCCTGTTTCATTCTTCTGCAAATAAATGCCTGCCTTTGCCAGTGCTGTTTGCTAAAGTGACTCATGTGTTTTGGTGCTTTGTCAAGGGTCCGCCAGCTGTCTGGAGATGAGTGGATTTACTTCAGGTTCTCAATGCTCTTCCATTGGCGAGAGTACCTCATTGTACCAGTGCCCTTTAGATTACCATTGCTTGTAGTGGGTTTTGAGATGGGAAAGTGGGAGGCTTCCTGCTTTGGTTATCTTCTTGGGGGCTTTGCTTACCCTCAGTCTCTTTCATTTCCATTTAAATTGGTGGTTTGCTTTTGCATCTTTTTAAACAATGGTGTTGAAATCTGGGCTGGGATCACATTTTATCTGAATACTGAAGTTTCTGAAATGTATCCACAAGCAAATTATTTCTTTTTTTACATTTATATAGCGCTATTTTGGATTCCTGCAGTGGTGTTAGTTTTCGTCTTTATATACATCTTTGGTTTCTCTGATTGTATTTATTCCTCGGTGTTTCATCTCTTGGATTTCTTTCCTGATTTCCTTTTCAGAGACCTCATTATGAGTGTAAAGGAGTCTGACTCCTTTTTATTGATCTTGTACCCTGCCACTTTGCTGAATCTGCCAATTGGTTTCAGTAGTTTGGGAGATTTTTCTATTTATAAGATCATATCATCTACAAATAATTTTACTACTACTTTGCCGATTTGGATACCTTTAATTACCCTTTCCTGCCTTATAGCTCTGCCTAAGACTTTCAGCATACTATTGAGCAGAAATGATGACATAGGCTATTCTTGTTTGGTTTTCATTCACAAGGAGAGTGCTTTCAGTTTCCCTTTTGAGAGTCACGTTGACCGATGGGTTGGGGTATAGTCATCACATTCTGCTGATGGGAGGTAGAATTCACGTGCCTCCAGACTGGGAGCAGGGGCTGTGCAGGGGTCAACAGGAGGGTGTAGGGAATAAGGGAGGATTGCACCTTTGTGTTTACCAACCACCACTGTGTGTGTGTATTGTCAGTCCACTGTCTCAATTGAATATTGCGCACCATAGTTCAAGGTGACAATTCACCGGGCTCTTCTCATGCCACTTTTGTTTAACTTCACCTAGTCTGTGCTCAGTCCACTTCTCTATCCTTTCCTCTGAAGGTCAGGGCCCCAGGGTTATCATCCCTATCTGTTTACAGTGAACCCTCGCCACTTCGAGCTTCGACTTC
>NW_022107431.1:84246087-84247988 GCF_000313985.2 Echinops telfairi | reverse complement strand
AGGGCTCACTGTAGTTCCATTTCTCCTGTCTTTATTGTAGACAGTCAGTGCAGCAAGAGCCTGCCATCTTGCTGGAAGGCCTCTGTCATAGATTACCACGGTTTCATATTAACAGTACTAGTAAATTACTTACTTGTTTTGATAAACCTTTCTTTTTATATGTAGCATTTTATAATTTTAAGACTTTGGCTTTTAAGTATGAGAATAAAAATGAGTCATGTGTTTTAGAAAACAGTCAAGACAAAGTTACTTAACCACTGCAATTAATACACAGTTGCTGTGATGGTTCACAACTGTTTATGAGAAATTTATAATTTTTCTATTAAAATCTGAATGGATAAGTCAAGGAATATTCTTAAGATCCTTGTTCTAGAACTCTACCTCCTATCCCCCCCCCCAAAAAATACAAAAACTTTGACTTAATTTTTTTTTAATTCACACTTAATCATAAGGTATGTTGAATTATTAGAACTCTGACAAAGCTGGGTCATCTGTGCAGAACTCCCCCAAGCCCTACCTATATGAGGGCCTTTGACATTGGTTTGTTTGATTTTGTTGTTTTTCAGTAACTTCATCAAATCAGCATTTCCGTGGCATATCGTTCACCCTATTCAAGTGTGCTAGTCAGTGGTTTTTAGACTCTTCAGAGTTGTGCAGCCCTATCAGAGCCTTTCATCACCTGTGCTCAGCAACAGTTAGCGCCTCAATCCTTTCTGCCCTTGATGATTGTCGCTCCTGAAAATTTCATCTAAATGGAATCATACGCTAAGTACTCGTTTGTGTCTGCCTTCTTTCACTTGCCATATGCTTTCAGGGGTCTTCCACTCTGTGTCATGTATCAGAGCAGCATTTCTTTATAGCTGAATAATATTCCACTCTAAGGATACACTACATTTTGTTTCTGTGTTTATTCAGTTAAGGACATTTGGATTGTTTCCACTTTTTAGCTGTTAGTGACTAATGCTACCCTAAACACCAGTTTTGTTTGTTTGTTTGGTTTTTGCTGTGGGCGTACATTTTTCAATTGTATAAATAGTAGAACTGCCCCTGTGGATTTCTGAGACTGTAACTTGTTTTGTTTTGTTTTGTTTCTGAGACTGTAACTCTTAATAAGAGTAGAAAGCCTTGTTTTTTTTCTCCCAGAACAGCTGAGAATTTTTAACTGCTGACCTTGTGCATAATGGCCCAATATGTAAACCACTACCCCACTGGGCTCCTTCACTATGGAGAATACAACTCCACACCTACCCTATGATATGTCCTGTGAGCCAGAGATCCGATATGCCTCCTACTTCCATTGTTCTATATCCTGTTCTGAAAACAACCCTCCCTCCTTTGGCACTCTACTTCTCTGCTAGGTTCAGTACTCATTGCAGTGGCCACACACCTCACAATACTTATAATGTTGACGTTTACTAGAGAAGTTAGCAGATTATAAGTCAGGATCAGAAATATTAAGGATGCAGTTCTTTTGTCTGCAGCTTCTCCTCAGCTGAACCAATAGGCACCCTTCTCTTGTATTTGGCTTCTCTGCCCGCCACTCAGGCAAATGGTACAAGGCTCCTTCGGAGCTTAAAATGCCTCAAGGATACTCCTCTGCTTTGGCAGTGTTTCTTGCCTGAAGACACCAGTTTTCTGAAGTGTCTAAGAAAGCTTCTGCTGCCTCGTTCTGCAAGGCATATTGCTTCTCTGGTGGCTCTTTTTTCTTAATAGTTATGAGGGTCTCCTGTCCCTGCTCCTTTATGCCCAAGAGAATGGCAAAAGTGATCAATGTCCTGTATTAGTTCCATGCACCCTATTTTCATGCTCCCATAGTCATTTGGTAGGTATTCTGGATAGAACAGTGTGCTAGTCTGAGTACTTTAGAGAAACAAATCTACAGAATCTCATGTATAAGAGAG
>NW_022107431.1:84212160-84244414 GCF_000313985.2 Echinops telfairi | reverse complement strand
TTGTGGTTGTGTGTGTTCAGAAGCTAGTTGTGCTGTGAGGCCTCTTTTGAAAAGCATGTGATGGAACATTAGACATGTATGAATATATTAGGCATGCGACAGGAGCACAGCATGTGTCACTGTTGGTAAAGTCTGGTCTCATATCCTGTGTAAACTCCTTTGTGCCTCACAGTTATTCTGATGCTACGGTGCTTCAAAGGAAACTGGTGGTTAATAACTGTAATTTTTCATTCCCTCTGTGTTTGGCTGGGTTGTCTAGAGAAATTAAATCAGTGACACTCATATATGTATAAGAAAGAGCTTTATATCAAGAAATAATTTTATATCCAGAAGGCAGCCCAGCCCAGTCCAACAGAAGTCCATGGATCTGATGCTAGCCGAAGGCCAATGATGCAGATAGGTGAAGTGGGATGCAGGGAGCTTACAGCCCAGTGAGTACAGAGTCCACCCATCCAAGGTTGGTAGAAACATGGCAAGATGCCAACAGATTCCAGAATCGGTGGTCCCAGCCCCTGGAGGCAGACATCGAGACCCAGCAAGCTGAGAGGCGGGGCCAGGGGGAGAGTGAGACAATTTTCCCACTGTCTCTCTTGGCATCATCAGGCTGTGGCCTGATTGATAGGTTCTACACTTACACACAGCAAGGTGACATAACTCTTAACCGCCACACACTCTGTAATTTGTTCCGTAAAGACTAAATACTGTTATCTTTCTTCTTGAAAGGAAAGAATGAAAAGAACTTAGGGCCATTAAGGGCCTGTTGCTTAGGATGTTTTAGATATGCCATCTTATTTAAATTATCACAGGAATCATTCAAATGTAATTATTATCTGTTTTTCCTTTGTTTTTGTATTTTAGATCAGAAGCAAACTCCTAAAGGCTGCCCTAGGTACCCAGTAACTTGTAGAATTGGGATTCCAACTAAGCCTGTGTTAATACCACTATATTTGATGGTCCCATTGCAAGCCCCATTTTCTATGTGTGGCCTTCAGCCTGCTTTTCTCCCCTCTACTTACTTCTCACACAACCCACCCCTAACTATTAAATCCATACCAACTCATAGCAACCCTATCTAGGATTTTCCTATAGAGATCAGAAAAAGGTTTCTAAGACTGTAAATCTCAAATTCTACATCTTTATAGGAGCTGACAGCCTCATCTTTCACCTGGGGAGTGGCTAGTGGCTTTGGACCGCTGACCTTATGGTTAGCAACCTGATGCTTCTCCCACCGCACCATTGCCCGCCTACTTTACCCAGCACAGTGTCATCCTCCACAACCACCCTCTCCGGACAACATGTCCAAAAGAAGTGAGGCAGTGTCTCACTGACTTGCCTCTAAAGGAGCATCCTGGCTGTACTTCCTCCAAGACAGATTTGTGTGTTCTTTTGGCAGTGAAAAATAGATAACATCATGGTAAATGTAGCAAACATTATGCTCATTGAAGCAGTAGTTGAGATTACACAATGCATTGTATTGGGTAAATCTGCACATGACCTCTTTAAAGTGTTGGTAAATTTGAGGATTAGGGTGCGCCTGACCCAAGCCATGGTATTTTCAATTGCCTCATATGCGTGTGAGAGTTGGATGTTGAATAAAGAATGAAGAAGAATTGATGTATTTGAATTATGGTTAAGGCAAAGAATATTGAAAGTACCATGGACCCAAAGATTAGTATTTTGCACAATAATCATCATTTTTTATTGTGTATGAAAATGCAACACAAAATACAGTGTTGGTACTCAGTAACATTTTATTGAATGGCAAGTCACATATAACAGCCGTAACAGCACCTGACTGAGCATTTCCTTGTGCCAGGCATTATTCTAAGTACTTTACATGAATCACCATGTTGGTCTTCACAGGAGCACAATGAGGCATAGGCTATGAATCTGTTCATCTCACCAGGTGGTGTGCCCTGGAGCCCCACCGATCGAACTGTATTTAAACCAGGCTAATCAAGTCCCAAATCTAGGACATTACTCTCTCTGTTCTTATTTATCATTGTGCTTTCATAGAAATTATTCAAAACGTAAAGGATTCATTTCTGCAGTATCTGTTTGTGGCTATGAGATATCAAGGATGGAAGGTTCTAGAGTTGTTCCCACTATAACCGCTATTTTGTGTTTTGTTTTCAGGCGTCTTAAAGGACTTGATTGATGAGTTGTTGCTTGAGATTCCGATCCTTTTCTTTTTTTAAGATTTAAAAATAGTAATAATCACTTTTGCTTTGTTACAGTATTTTAAAAGATCTCAAATACTGTAAACATTCATTTTGTTGTAGGTCTTAATTGACTGTGTGCTGTGTTTTCCAGCCTGGGTTGGAGAAGCTTATAATCAGAAATACCTCAGGGGTCTCCACAGGAATCTTCAGTCCTCACCTTCTCCCAATCACCTCTTGTAAGAATCACCGCCAAACGGAGCCAGTGTTTTTGATGGAATTTTTTATGTTCTTCAGATGTGCTTCAGAGTAGGAAAAAACTTGGAAGATCGCTCCTCTGGATCAGTGCTTCTCATATGTCAACATGAGTTGTAATCACGGGGTCATTTTGGTAGAATGCAGGTTCTGATTCATGAGCTGGCTAGATAGAGGAAGTCCTTAAAGTGTGCGTTTCTAACAAGCTCCCAGGATGCCGAACGTACTCCTGGAACACTGAGCATACCCGGAACAGTGCTCTAGACCAATTGGGGTTTTTTGTTTGTTTGTTTTTAATCTGTTATTTTGAGATAATTGTAGATACATCTCATATGCTCTTGGCCCACTTTATATCTTTTTTGTGATGTATGAATTTGATCACCCATGTAGGAAAGGTACAAAACAGCGCCAGTACAAAGACCCGTGGACTACTTACTGTTTGTAGCCACAACCAGCTGTCTTTCTTTTCCCCACTCGTTCATTTGCTCTTCATTCCTATCTTGTTATCATCTCGGTAATGTTAGAGAAATGGAATCATGCCATATGCAGCCATTTGAGATTTACTTTTCCAATCAACCTAATCCCTTAAGAACCACTCAGTCATCACATGTATCGATAGTCTGATTTGCTGCACAGTATGACATGGTACTGATGTACCGCCTTTATTTCAGCCATTTCTTCCATTAAGATGGGCAGTCTTTTCTTTTATGGCTCATCTTTGAAGTCTTCCTGACCTTCCTTAAAACATGTTAGCCATTTAAGAAATCTTGTTTTACATGTGGCAACGGGTCCCATAAATGTGTTGCAAAGCTTCAATTCTTGGGAAAGATGTCCACTTCAGTTTTGTTAAAAATAGGATACTAGCCGTGGCCTCAAAGTCATCCCACTGCCATGGTCTCATATTTGTGAAGGGACCCTAAGCCATACTGGAACAAAGTATTACCGAGAGAACTCTGTCCACTGCTCACCGCAGCTTGTTTAAACACACTGTGTGGTCGGCACTGGGGCCCTGGTGGCAATCCTTTTGTACTCCCCTCATAGTTTGACCATTGATTATACCAAAGGATGAAACCAAAGGATGGTGTTGGAAGTAGCATGTATTTTACTCTATGCTAGGATTGCATCTTATTATCTTTGAAATTCTGTAGTGTAGATATCCCCACTTATATAAATAATTTTATTTCTGGATATTATCGCATTTCTACATTTCCCATTTAGCATATATTTTGGGGGATAGTTTTAGCCACGTTGCAGACCTATTAGTAAGTAAGGACTGCATGAAATAACCAACTTTGTGGAAAGGTTTTGGGGTTTTGTGGGTTTTTTTTTAATTATGTTGCTGAAATCCTTAGCTGTTTTCATGTGGGACTGTGGAGGAACCCTTGAGGTGGAGTGGTTACAAGTTGGGTTACTAACTATAAGGCCAACACTTTAAAATCACCAGCTGCTCCACAGGAGAAAGACAGGGCTCTCTGCTCCTGGAGAAGAGTCTTCAGTCTGAGAAACTCACAGTGCAGTTCTACCCTGCCCTGTTGCATTGCCGAGGCGACATCGACTCCGTGGCTACAGTGAGTTGATGGAAGGTAAAAGGAGCCCTGGGTAGACACAGGTATGACACCATGTTTATAATCGAGGAAATGGGGGTTCAGGGAAGTTAAGATGATTGTGCCCATGGTCACAGAGTAAATGGAAGTCCATCTGCCATCTGATTTCGCTCCGCTGTGGTGAATTAGTGATTGTGATAGTGATTACTGTGGAAGAAAAACGGGTAAAGGCAAGATACAGTCCCAGAAACTCACAGGGGAAGGGCAGGGGCAGTTCTACCCTGTCCTGTAAGTCACTAGGAGTCGGCATCGAGTCGAAGGAGGTGGGTTTAATAATGATTGTTCTATTGAATCAGCAGTTTGATTTTATCAACATTGATGTTAGTCATTTATTTCACTATAATGGAATACACTCTTATTTCCTAGATTAAATGTATTAATTGCCATGCCACATGACGGCTGTAAGACTTTAGAAGAATTTCAGTTTTAATACTCTGGACTTCACTGGAAATTTGAGATTCAGCTTGATGTTTTTACAGATTCGATTTTTCCACTTTTGCCATTGTATCTCCAGAGTCTGTCAACAGGGGAGGTTTTCCACTGTAAGAACAAGTTGCTGGTTCAGTTGTGAAGGTGCATGAATGAAGGCCAAGGAGTGAACAGTCAGCCCAGGGCACCCACATTTATACCCCATATGTGGCTAAATCTAGTAAATGTTATGCTGTTCCTGTTATAGTAGCTACGGACTTTCAGATTACCATTGAGGTTAGGAGCATGATTTCCTGTGTACTGAATTCAAGTTTACAGAATGTACACTCATGGAACTTTCTTTTAAATTCTAGTAATATTCAATAGGAAGATCGCTATTAAGTACTTCCTGGCATAACTCGGTCTTCTCAGCTGAGCGCCAGTATAGCCTAATGAGATTTCTTGACTCACTCTGGAAAATCCGAGTGACTCTGCCCTCCACGAGTGTCACCGCAGCAGATCAAGTCTGCGTGGAGGACTTCTGTCTTTAGAAAAGTCATTCCAAAATGGACAGTTTCCCAGAGTCTTTGTTGTAACTGGGGCACTTATTTGCTATTTTTGTAACATAGTAAATTTCAAAACAAGAATATTAAGTTCTTACAGGTACTCTGTAACAGATATTAAACAGAAATTGTTCATCTGGTTTTTTATTGGGACGTGAATTTCAACCTTTTGTCTCTTAAAATAAAGTTTGTTTTTTTTAAACCATTTTATTGGGGGCTCTTACAGCTCTTATAACATTCCATGCATCAATTGTATCAAGCATATTTGTACATATGTTGCCATCATCATTTCTAAAACATTTTCTACTTGAGCCCTTGGCATAAGCTCCTCTTTTTTTCCCCTCCCTCCCCCACCCTCCCACCCAAATGAATCCTTGATCAATTATATATTGTTATTTTTATTTCGTATCTTACACTGTTGTCTCCTTTCACCCACATTTCTGTTATTCATCCCCTTGGTAGGGGGAGCTATATATCCAACCTTGTGATGGGCTCCCCCCCTCCCCAATAAAGTTTTTATTGTATTAAGAAGCAGTACTTATGTTGATGAATGTTTTCTTGGTTATTATTCTACAGTGTTTAGGCACTCTGAGAATAATAATGCATGCTTGGGCTTTTCTCTCCCTAAGTCGTTATTAAAAGCTGCTGAAGTTTAGAACTTTTTAAGTACTGCCTGGCAATGGGAGAGTGGACACAAAAGAGTTACTGAAAAGTAATAGCCTGTTTTTTAGGAGTAGTAGGTAGGGGTAGAGGCGAATCTCTATTAATATGTTAACTATTTGGCCTTTCCTATTTAGCATATTGTTTTCAGGTAGTTTTAGTTACCTCAAAGGCCTATTAGAAAGGATGGAGAGCATGTCTTAAAAAGCATGAGATAACCCAACTTCTTGGAAAAGAGTTCTTTGATCCTGCTGAAATTCTTAGCTGTTTTTAGGTGGGACTGTGAGAGGCAAAATGAGCCCTGGAGGCCCCATTGTTAAGCACTAGGCTCCTAACCAAAAGGCCAGGAGTAGGGCGTACCCCCTTTTGTCAGGCTGTTGGTTTCTATAAAACTTACAGCCTTCGAAACCCCATGGGGCATTTCTGCTCTGCCTGGTGGGGCGCTGTGAGCTGGAATTGACTTGACAGCCTTGGCTTGGCATGTGAGTACATTTCTGTCTAAGTTGGGGTACAGTCCTGCCTGCCCCTCCTTGTCCACTGGCCCAGGCCCAGTTGTCGTGCATTACTCGGACAGCCCCCCACCAATCATCCTGAGCTCACCTCTCACGGAAGTCATTGTCCACGGTGCTGCTTTCCATTAGCCTCAGAAAAAGCCTCTTTCATCACGTCACTTCCTTTGCTAAAAAGTCTTAAAAGCCTCTTCATTGCCTAGAAGATAGAAAGCCCTAAGTGGGTGGCGGCACTGTGCCCACCTCCTCTGCTCTGTTTCTTTCCTGAACCCTCCTCACTTGTCTGCAGAGTTGATGATTAACTGTTCTCCGGTCTTCTTGGATAAAATACGGTATGTGCTTCTAAAATTGAGGGAGAGCATACTTTGAGGGAGTCCAGCTTTTGTAGTGAATTGAATTATATTAAAATATGTAAAATTATCAAAATTCTTAATCTCCTCCAGTTTTTTTTCACACTTGTCTTAGACGCTCAACTATATAATTGGAATATGCTTATTAAAGTGTTATGTACATTAATTTTTAGAAGTTACCGTTAGTGACTCTATAGTTGAAACCACATTCCTGAGAAATATGAAGCATTATTTGGTTCTTGCAAGTTTTTTATCGGCTTTCACTCCAGGAATCATAACAATAAGAAACTTAGCATCTTAATCTGACATGGCAGATTAGATAGACATAAGAGACAGATGGAAGACGCTTGTCCTTTTCTTTAACATTTTGTGACGCCTGTCCTGTGGTTGGTGCAGCTTTTCCTTGATCCCCACAGCACATATAAGGGGGACGGAATGCTCCATATTGCCGACAGAAAAACACGGGGTGTAAGATCATAGCTCTATTAGCTGAGAACACCGTCTTCACACCCAGCTGTTGGTGAGCCTCTGCCCTATAACATGCTGTGGGTCAAACCCCCTCTTCTTTGGGGTGGTCCTTTGTGCGTAGTTTAGGAAAAGAAACCTTAATTTAAAAGCACATGAACTGATGGAATTTTAAGCAATAAATTATACCATTGTGCTGGGAATGCTGGAGAAGATGCTGTGTGTACTCGTTTGAAAAGTTTCAAATTTGAAGTATCATTCCTTTCACCTAGATTCACTAATAATTTTCCCCCTTTATTTAATGTCTCTACAAACACAGAAACACACGGTTTTTAACCGTGTCAAAATTAGAATCAGACTTCATTGACACTGTGCCACAAAATACTTGAGTGCATATTTCTTTAAAAATAAAGATTGTCCTTTAATCGTACACTGCAGACATTTAACATTTCACAAGAATTAAAGGCAATAAAAGTAAATACTGTGGCACATACAGCCATTCAACCATTCAGTAATAGTAGTAATATAGATGAGTGGATGCACAGATATACAAGCTAAACGGGTGTGGGAAGGCAAATGGACCACACCTATAAATGGATATTTCTCCATATGTATTTTATAGGATGCAAATATCCAAGTATGTAATATATACTGGGGGCAAAGTTCAGAAAACTTCTTAGCCAGAACAAAATGAAGAAGGAATGAGTTACGTGGGAGGACATGAAGGTGAGTTGGTATGACATAGACCACAAAGACAGTAAATCTTTGGTGAGTAGCAACTGAGGTCTTAAAAACTTGTGAGTGGTCAGCTCAGGTATAACTATTGATCTTTTCACATCTTAATCAAAGATGGCTTACTCCAAAGAACTGATGGACCTCCATTTCTTTGAGTCCCTACTGCTGCCAGCCTCCCTGAAAGGAGGGTACACACCAGAAGGGTCATCGCAAAGTCGTTTTTTAAAATTTTAAAATCAGACTTACTGGTCTTATAGGAACTGGTGAAACCCTGGAGACTGTGGCTTCCAGCCACTCTTCACGCCTGGAATTCAGCTCACTCCTGTGGCTCAACTTCCCCCTAAATAGTAGCTAGACCTTAAGGGGAACTGGAAAAGGGCATCGTGCTTGTTCAAGCAGAGGGGCAGTGACAAAGAGGAAGGCTCTCGACAAGATGGAGTGGCACCGTGACTCAGCAGTGGGCTCAAACCTAATGCCAGTTGTGAGGATGGCACAGGACCAGGCATGTTGCGTTATGTTGACCATCGGGGTGCTCTGAGTGGGAACAACAACATAAGGTGGACAGTAATAACACCTGGGAGGAATGGCCTACTTAGAACAGGCATCACATAAGATCAAAAGGGCAGCATTTGCCTGGGGACAGTGCTGAGGGGGCCAGAGGGATAGGAAGGGACAGTGGAAACCGGAAGCACAGGGAGGGAGCATGGAAAGTGCTGTTGGGTTACAAGGACTGTAAACACTGCTGTGTCCTAGAAGTCTGGGCATGTTTTTTCTTCATTTTCATTTTACTCTTAAGATTTAAAAATGTTTGTTCTTAATTTTCCACAACCCAGTAATTTTTAAGTAAGATGCTATTCCATTTCCATATAATTTTTCCCCATTCTAATTTTATAGCTTCTTAGCAAAAACAATTTGTATTATGTCACTGTTTTTGCATTTATTGAAGCTTGTTTTGTGGCCCAGAATATGATCTATTTGGGAAAATGATCCACACATATTAACTTTCTTACAAATGTTGGTGCCCTTTCTTGTATGCTGCGCTGCTGTTGGTTGGTGAGGCAGTGGCACGAGTACCAAGTTTGACTTCCTCTGGCTACGCAAAGGCGGAGACCCCACTGCACACCAGCCTCCACTCTCCAGCCTTCACCTGTGTGACATTTACCTTCCCTCCCACAGAAGTCCACTTCTCTTCTGGGTTTGCTGATTCATTGCAGTGGCCACAGAGAACTCATAGACAAGAGTCATGATTATGGGGTTTATTAGGGATACTAACAGGTAACAAAACATGAGGGATGCAAAATGTTTTGTGTGCAACACCTCTCCGCAGGCATGTCTCTGATCCTTGGCCTCTTGGCCATGCAATCCCTTGGTCCCCTGCCTTGTGCTCTGGTGACTCTTTTCTGGACGATCACTGGGTTTTTTCTGTAATTCTGAGGTGGCTCACTTATATACCCAGTGGATTGGCAAAACTGATCGGTCTCCCAGTCTCGTCTATTAGTGTTCACACACCCTGTTCACACCAAATCATGTGGGTCTCTTACAGAGCATGTATAGAAGAGCCACTCCAGGTAATGTAACTTCACCACAGATGGAGCGTTCTACATGTCTGAGGTCACCGCGGTTGGTTTTTTTGTTGAGTAGGTTTTTTAATTGAGTTTTTTCCTAGTCCATTCCATTTATGAAAGCACTGTTAAGTCTGCTACTATGTAGAACTGTTATTAGTCTTTTCAATTCTGTTAGAATTTAACTCTGTCGTGGGTGTTTAGATATTCTTGCATCGTCTTGGTAGAGGCACACTTTAATCATATATAATGCCCATTGTCTCTTCTACTAAAATTTGACTTAAAACCTGTTTTATCCAAAATTAATATTATTACTCCTACTCTATTTTGGATACTGTTTGGTATACTGTTGTTTTCTTTTTTTCTCATCCTTGGGTTTTTAACTTCTTTATGGCTACGTGTCTAAGACTGTCTCCTGTAGGCTAGGCAGCGTATTGATGGGGCGTGGTTTTTCTCCATTCTGCCACTCTGTGTGTTGGTGAGTACATGGAGTCCATTTAGGTGCATACGGTGTGATTATCAGTAGATTTGGACTATTGCTTTCATTTCTATATGCTTTTCTATATGGTGTTGACCATTTGCTTCTCATGATTTTTGGTGCTGAGTTCTCTTTGCATATGGATTTTCTTATCAGTTGTTGCTTCTGTGTGTGTTGAATTTCCTTTATGTTGGTGAGTAGATTACTTATTTTGTGTGTGAGGAGGGTACCCTAACGTTTACATTCATCCTCTTAAAATCAAAGCAGTCTGTTAGATCTTGAAATGGCCTTTAATTCTCCTCTATATGGGAGTTTTATCACTACAATTTTTGTTCCCTCTCTGTTTGGGAGTTGTCATTGTTTACAGGTTAGTCTGGCAGACTGTCGGTTCACCTTCCCTCCAAATCTCTTCTTTTTCATTACTTTCAGCCCATTTCTTTTTGAACTGGTGTTTGAGCTAATTCTCCATCTTTTTGCCTGACGCGCAGGGTACAGGGTTGTCATCTGTCTGTTTCACGTGGTTGTGGGGGTCTTGGCTGTAAAGGGTGCCATGGTGTGTCTGATGACACTGCCTCCCCTGCTGCAGTCCTTTCCAGAATCTTTACTGCTAGGGCTTTTGATGCTTGTGCCATCTTTGAGACACCTAGGCCAGTTGTCTTTGGGCTGCATGTCCCACAACAGTCTGAATTTTCCTGACCGTTTCCTCATGAACAGCTTTGCATGAACTTATTGTTAGACATATTTTTGGACAATAAACCACATCTGTGGTGGTGTTTTTACTTCAGGAGACACCCAGTACCACTTTAACATTTCTAATCTGTTAATTTGCAATGATCAGCAACAAACACTTGATTGTTCATTTGTTTTCGTAGACCACTACTGAACGACCTTGCATTCAGAAGCTGTTTCGTCCTGTGGCTGCGGATGGACAGCTGCATACACTGGGAGACCTCCTCAGAGAAGTGTGTCCTTCTGCAGTTGCTCCTGAAGGTAATCGCCAACATGCAGCCTTTCTCTCAGTTTGGCTTTAAACCCTTTGCTGCCCAGTACATGAACGTATCCTAACATACTGCCGGGTTACTTCAGAAAGATTAAAAGGGAAAATCTTTTGAAGCAAAATATTTACTATTGAAGTTATATTTTATACGTGATTTACATTAATAAAATTCAGAGTTGGGTCTCTTTGGCAAAATACACCATTTTAAACGTGTTGTCTTACCAATTACAACTCTGGTGCCATTGGTCTCTCATTTCGAAATGCTATTATGGCAAACAATCACACATTCACCTTCTAAATCAATGAATCAGTCTCAAGCTCCAGAGTTTAACTTTGAGACATGATCTGAAAATTCTTTGAAGCATAAACTTTTTTTCATTTTAATGAAGTTTTATTTATCAACTTCTTTTCGTTAGGTTTTCAGAATGTGCTCTGTTACATGTTTTTTAGTTGTTTTTTTTTTTAAGTAGAAAGTATGCTTGTAGTTCTAAAATTCAGAATAATTTTTTGATCCAGGGAACAGCTTTCTCTCTCTCTCTCTCTCTCTTTGAATACTTGGTAGTATTTTAAAAAACACTGAAAATGCTTTTATCAATTTGTTGTTAGCTACTGTCCAATCAACCTCCGAACTCATAGTGATCCTATCCCTAGTGCAGTGAACTATTGCGCATCCCAGGAGCGGTTGTGGATAGGACTGTTGTTGGCTGGTATTCAGGAGTCGATTGCTCGCCCTTGATCTCTAGTTCATCGTAGTCTGTAAGCGCCACTAAAGCCTGTTGAGCGTCCTAACAACATGCATGCCACGATGGACAGTTGGTTACATGTTAACTTTGTATTTGACACCTTTAGAGATTTCAGAAACTTTGCAATTAATTTAGTTCAGTCTCTGCCTTTTTCAGCTATTTTGTTAGGGTTTCTGTGGTGTCCAACAGCAGAACGAGGTTACAGTTCAGGTCTGCAGCTCCTGGCTCCTTGGTGTTTCCACATCATTGTGGCTACCATTTGTTCTCGTCTTCTATTTTAGCCTTTTAATTCAGTTTGAGGTAGCATTTTCAAGTGCTTGCTGTATTCTGTGATTTCATGTTCTTTTATAGTATTTCCTGGTAATGACTCTAGAGACCCTGGCCTATACTGTTTTTATTCTGCTTGCTTTGTGATTTTAGTGTTCATTCCTATATATAATTCTGGTCATTGCTTTTGTTGGATTTGGTAAAACAGTGATTATGTGTGACCATCAAGCTTGGAAATAAAAAGCATCCTTGCACACTCTGAAATGACACCCTTTGGCTGACTTAGTGCACCTTCGTCCTCTCTTCTGGTTTCTGCACCCATATCACAATACATAGGCGATTAACCTGGCCCTGGCGCGAGAGTGGCTTCTTACTTGGTTGAAGAATATCTGTTCTCTGAAATTTGCATAACCTGTGCTACATGCACGCTTATTCTGGAGAGTCCTTACTGTGTGTGCCTTCCTGTGTCTTTTTTTTTTTTAGTGGAGGTTGGGAGGAAAAGCCAAGGTTTTCTTTGAAATGGGCTTTTATAATTTTCTTGTGATTTTATAAGTGACATATTTTTTTTTGTTAGTGGATTTTCACAAATAATTGCACTATGCATAGAAGAAATTCAGAATGTAAAATTATAAAGAAATAGTTTTGTTGTTCTGTTTTTATCTTTGTTGAATGACCGATTACCAGCTATTCAGAGATACTGATTACCGGCTCTTCAGAGATATTTTTCTGATGCACAGAAGAAATAAATGTCTGCTGACAGCTCCTTGTAAACCGATATTGTAACTGATAATCCATCAGAATGTGGTTTGAGTCCTATGTCTCTGGTGTTGGTGCTTTTCCAGATAGTAACTTTGGAAAGGCCCAGAGTATTCCTTTTAGTAAAGAAGGAATAAGCACTGTTCCCCTGAGGTTAGTTATCATCATCAACTACTTATTAGGATATATTAATAGTACAGGCTGTTTGAGCCAAAAGCCCCAAAGAGGTCCAAAAGTAAGCTGCAGCAGGTAGTCCTGCTAGGCAAAGTTTTTCCTTGAGAGAGACCGAACAAAAGATCATATATTTAAAAAATAAAAATAAAATCACATATTTATTTAACGTTTCTGCTATTCTTAAGTTAGCTCTGGAAGGTGCACGTGTCACTTTGCTGACATACTTTGAACCTGATAGATGTGGGACTGAGTCACTTGGCTATTGTGGGAGCTTCTCCTTTTCTGCCTCTCCCCCAGCCCCTGTGCTCTTCACTGTTCCCGGGTCTTGTTGCCTGTGAGTCTTAGGGAGAAGCCACAGAGCTTCACTCACAGTGGGGATTCCCAGAAGATCTTCAGATGTCTCCTATATGAAAGCAGGGCATAGATGTCCTATGATCATGTTTGGACAGAAATACATTCTGTTAGGTTCTGTTTTAAGTGGGTAAATATATTCTTTTTCTAATGTTTATCATTGTGCTCTAAAAATCTGAATGTCTATGGTTCATTGTATTTACCTTATTCAGTTGACTCGCCCTCTACTTCTTTGTTTTGTCCTAACACATGGGCAGCATTCACTCATCCGGGTGCTGTTGGATCTGTTAATGCCTATAGACATTTATCTTTCCTAAAAAAAAAAAAATAACACATTTATTATTTTAATTCTCCATAAGTAAAGATGATGAAACATTGGACCATCAGAATATACTTGTGATTTCCCCTCTTTGGCTATTGTTCTTTATTTTAATCTCAATAAGTTAAATTAGTTAGCTTGATTATGTTAGTTCACCATTAATACTGAAAACCAGAATTCCCTTAAAGTTATCAAACATATAGGCAATTTAAAACATATCTCTTCACTAAAACAAGTCCTATGGGACCTCAGTCTGGCAATATGTACACTGTATTAAGTAAAACCATTCTGAATTCTATGATTCACATTGGACAAATATGAACAAGCCCCATTCCACCCATTAGACTAACTGGTCATTGTATGAGAGCAGATGGAAAACAATTGAGCGTCTATGTTTTCAACGTTTATTTCAGCTTTACTCTTCTTTCCTCTATTGAGACTAAGGCTAATTTGTAATTGTTATCACATATTTTTATCTTACTGCCAGGAGGCCTGGGATCATTTATTAGAGTGGCATTTTATAGTTACTTAATATAATTTTTATAATTATAGCGGATTAAATATTGGGAGTTTTTCATTAAAAGCTTGGCTGATGTACTCAATAAGAAATGACCAGCATTAACATGGACATATTTTGAAAACCTTGTTAAACTGTTAAAGAGCCAAGGCTGTAGAATTGTTGCTGGCAGAAAGAGCAAAATATATAAGATTGGGAAAAAAATAGTGCATGAAAAGAGCTACATGGTATATATTAGCTGTGATATTATATATTCATTAAGACACATACTGCTAAGTAGTGTAGATCCGGAAGAAGTTAATGTAAGTATTCTTAAATGGGTTCGTATCTCTCTGACAAACAGCACTCTCCTTCTGTTTGTGATCAGAGGATGAAAGCTCTGGAAGCTTGTATACGTACAGTTTTACGGCTACATCGTGTAGTGTGCTCTTAAGATTGAGATCTCATTCCCCAGGAAGCATTTCTGTCTAAGATTAATTGCCCTTTTAAATCAGCGTTTGATGTATTCCTTTAGCTATATCCTGACTTGGTTTAACCCTCTTTGACCTGACCTCACTGACTATTACTGCTGCGGCTGACTCAGACTCCTTCAGCCTGATGGATGCACTTCAGATTTCAGCCTGTGGTTTTTCATGTCAATGGATTCAATTACTTGGTATTTTGCTAATGAACGTATCAGAGGTTAAAGAATTTGTCAGCCAAACAAAATTGTTCAGACTTGTGGTAATCAAAAGCTCATCTCTCGTTCTTTAAAACTTTACCAGAAATATTAAATCTGTTTCAGAAGTATTAGCTCCAGCATCACATATTCCAAGGTTGTGAATCATGTTTTCTACCGAATTATATAATATACATGTGAAGCCATGCAGCTAAATACATGCATGGACTTACATTTATTCCATGTTCCATCAAGCTGATATTTTGTGAATTTTCCTTAAATATATATACACCATCCATTTCTTTAGCCTCTTTTTAAATTGAAACAGGTTCCTTGTATTTACTTACTAAGAGTAATTGGGAAAACTCAGACATATCTTCCTAGATCTCAGGTAACCTGTTTTTACAGGCTTTTAGGTTCTAGTCCTTCTTGAAAATTGGCTAAGGAATGAGGAGGACTGAAATGCAGATGTTGAAGAGCCATTGGGAATAGAACATACTCATTGACGTACTCATCACAAACTGATGAATTGTCCTCAAACTGTGTCATATTTTAAAATGTATGACACAAAAGATTTAGAAGGACTTTATTTTTCATTCAAAAGCTTTTCATGGCTTCTCTCATGGATGTTTTCTTTGCTTTGTTTTTTAATTAAGAACTTTCCCTAAGTCTATTAGATAATTTAAGCATAGTACAGTAGGGCTCATTTGACTGCTATATGATGTGTTACACCAAATATTTCAATTAGGGCACTATCCTAAATGGGTTTATAGCACTTAAAAAAATTTTTTTCCCCAGTGTAAAACATTCATTTAGCTTATGATCTTTGAGTTTTGTCTTTGTTTGACGCATATATAAAAGTCGTGTGCCGTGCTGCGTGGAGATAGAGCTGAGCAGTCCAGGGAACATACGACATGAAGCCGAACTCCTCTCCGCCCTTTGCATACAAATCACATAATTGAATCCATGCTTTTCCTATATCTTTTTGGTATATCTTGAACTAGGAAAACTATTTAGTCCCATGACTTTGTATGCAGGAAGAGAATTTTCAAGAGGCCGTACTTTTTATTACTTAACTCCATGGTTCTTTTTAAGTCAGTTTTCTGTCCTGAGCTTAGGTTATTGCAGGTTTTTGGCTTTCTTCTGGTTTTTGGTTTTTGGTTTTAATGCCTACTATGTTTGAGGCTTCTGCTGGGCGCTGTACCAGGTGCTTTGGCTATCCCATCAGGTCATCCGTGTTCCCCTGGTGACTGGAATTCTCGCTCCACCTGTCAGAAACTCAGTTATGGGTGAATTAGGCGCCCACGATCATCTGGACTCTGATTAGAAATATTTTGCAAGTTAGTCATAAAGTACCTCATGGATTAGAACTAGAAATCATCTGCTTATCTTTATTTAGATCATTGGTTCACAGACTGTAGTTTTAGAGTTATCCCCCAAACCGCGTGCTCCCAAGTCAGCAAGCCCGTGTCCACCCCACCTTCACCTGGCTTCCATTTTGGGTTTCTGTGTAAAATCTGGGTTGAACCCAAGTGATTATAAGACTTATTTGAGGAGATATTTTAAAAAGAAACTTTCTTGGATCATTCAGAATGGCCATGAAGGGGACAAATTTGGGAATTAGTTTTTAGTATCTCATTATTTCTGATGGTCAGCAACATTTGCAAGCCACAGATTAATGAAAGTGAGAAAACCAAATAAAATCAGCTGACTTATAGCAACCCACTAGGACACAGTAGAAATATCCCATATTGTGTCCATGGTTGCTGCATTCCCAGAAGCAGCCTGCCACTTGGTTCTCTTGGGAAGCAGTTGGTGGGTCTGTCAATTGTGACTCAGCAACCCCGTGACCAATGATGGAGTCCAGTCCTGTACTAGCCTCACGATTGTTCTCATATCTGAACCCTTACTGCAGTCACTGGGTCAGTCCATCTAGGCCACGGCTTGCCCTTTTTTTGCTCTCCCTGTTCTTTACTAAGCATGATGTCCTCCTCCAGGGACTCTTCTGTCCCGACAACATGTCCAGAGGACGTGAGATAAAGTCTAGCTATCTTTGCCACTAATGAGCATTCTGGCTGCCCTTCAGCCAGGACAGGTTTATGTGTTCTTTTGGCAGTCCATGGTACTTTTAATATTCTGGGCCAGTACCGTAATTCAGATGCATCAATTCTTCTTAGGTATCTGTTATTCAGTGTCCAATTTTCACACGTGTCTGAGGCCATTGAAAATTCCATGGCTTAGATCAGGCACACCTGAGTCTTCAAAGTAGTCCCCTTTCTTTTCAGCACTTTAAAGCAGTAGATTTACCCAGTGCATTGCATTGTTTGGTCTTTTGACTACTGCTTTCATGAGCATTGATTGTGGATCCATGCAAGACGAACTCCTGGACAACGTCAGCCTTTTTCTACATCTGTCATGATGTTACTCATTGGTACAGTTGTGAAGGTAAGGGCTTTCCATTGAGTTATCATCCCTACTGAAGGCTGCAATCCTTGATCTTGAGCAGGAGCTTCAGGTCCTGCTCTCTTTCAGCAAGCAAGGTTCTGTCATCTGCAAAAGTTATTGATAAGCCTTCCTCCAATGTTGATGCTGCATTCTTTTTCATATAATCCAGCTTCTTTGCTGATTTTCTCAGCATTCAGATTGAATAAATATTGTGAGAGGATCTAACCCTGACACACAGCTACTTCTTGATCCATGCACAGTTTCTGCATAAGCACAGTGAAGTGGTTTCGAATTCCCATTCTTCTCAGGGCGGTCCATAATTTGTTTTGCGCCTCACAGTTGGAATGCTTTTGCACAGTCAGTAAAACACAAGTACAGATCCGTCTGATATCAGCAATGATATCCTTTGTTCCACGTCCTTTTCTGAATCTGGCCTAACCCTCTGGCAGCTCCCTGTCAATGTACTGCTGCAAACATTGTGTGATCTTCAGCAAAATTTTACTTGCATTTGATATCAATAATATTTTTTTTTGCAAGAACAAGTTTCTATTCCCAACTCCCTTTGTTTGTTTTTTTTTGTTTGTTTTTGTCTTGTCTTGTTTTGTTTTATATCAGTAATATTTTTGAGCATTTTGTTGGCTCACCTCTCTTTGAAATGGGTACAGATATGAATCTATTCCAGTCATTTGGCCAAGTAACTTATCTTCCAAATTCCCTGGCCTAGACTAGTAAGTGGTTCCAGTGCTTCATCAGCTTTTTGAAAGATTCCCGTTGGTATTCCAAAAATTCCTGGTGACTTGTTTTTGACTAAAGCTTTCTGTGAGTCCAGCTCTGACTTCTTCCTTCAGCACCATTGCTTCTTGCTCATCTACTCTCTCCTCAAATGGTGGAATGTCAGCCAATTCTTTTCGGTATACAGTGACTGTGTAGTTTTTCCATCTTTTGATGCGTCCTACATCATTCAATATTTTGCCCATAGGATCGTTCAGTATTGTAGCTTAAGGCTTGAATTTTTCTTGGTTCTTTCAGTTTAAGATAATGTTGTGTGTGTGTTTTTCTTTTTGATTTTCTAACTCTAGGTCTTTACACATTTCCTTTTATTCTGTTCTCAAGCTGCCATTTGAAATGTTCTATTTAGCTCTTTGACGTCATCGTTTCTTCCACTTGCCTTAGCTACTCTATGATTAAGAGCAAATTTCAGAGTTGCTTCTGACATGCACTTTGATCTTTTCTTTCTTGGTTGTCTTTTTAGTGACCCTCTGCTTTCTTCATGAACGATGGTCTTGATGTCCTCCCACAGCTCATCGGTCTTCCGTCATTCGTGATCAGTGTGGAAAGTCTGTTCTTGAGATGCTCTCAAAGTTCGGGTCGGATAGATTCAAGGTCGTATTTTGGCTCTGGTGGACTTGTTTTAATTTTCGTCAGCTTCAGCCTGGACTCACATGTGAGCAGATGGGGTGGTCTGTTCCACAGCCTCTGGCCTGGTTTTAGCTGCTGCTACAAGCGTCTCTTTAATCTTTTCACAGACGTAGTAAGTACAGCACCACTGGGACATAATATAAAAGAAAGGCCTTCGAGCCAAGAGACAGACCTACCCAGAGTCATCCATGACCTGAATTCAAATTCCAGTTACTTGACTCCTAATTCCTCGTTCAGGAGCACTTTATAAACGGTCAGGTTGCCCTGATGGCACTATGGGTTAGGCTTTGGAGTGCCAACCTCAACGTCAGTGATTCAGGCCCACCACTATCGGCTCCCTGGGAGAAATATGTTCATTTCTGCTCCTTTAAAGATGTATAGTCTCAGTTGGTATGGAATTACTTCTTAATATAAAGTTCTTTCTTGTACATTAAAAATATATATACATACTTACAATCACACAAAGTTACTGTCTTGAAACCCTGCATAGGGTTAGAACGAGCCAGAGTGGACTCAGTGACAGCAGCTCAGTGTGGTCGTGTAAACGACCAAGGCAGAGTTGTCCCTTCTTTGGTTACTGAGTATAGTTGCACCAACTGTACATATGTATTAGACATCATGTTTATATCAAGTATATGCAAGGGGACTTAAGAAAATTTGTAGAAAAAAATGAAATTAGAAGATAATGGAAATTTTCCACAAATTTTTTGAAGCCCCCTCATATTTATGTATAAACAAGTTGCCATCGTTCTCCCGTTGCAGTTTGTGCATGTGGACTTGCTTGACATTTCTTTTGTGTTTTGTTTTTGTCTCTCAGTAATTTCTGTCATTCTGATCATACAACCAAAATTTTTCTGAATACACTTTTCCTGAAATGAACCACAACTCCAAAATTATTTATCTTGCTTCCTAATACTTGAATTTATAAGAAAGATAAATGTAAGAAATTGTTTTATTGTGATGATCTCTATATTGAAATAGGCTCCCTTGAGATTTAACATTTAATTCAGAGTGAATTAAATTCTTTACCCAAAGAAAGTATAGGACTCTCACATTTACTTCTGGCCTTTCATGTCACTCACCAACCTGGATTGTTATGAATGACTATCCTTCGAGTTATAAGATAAATTTTCCGTAATAATTTTGACATAAAAACCTACAGTGCGGACATTCTACAAAATAATTATATGTGCTCTTCAAAATTGCTGAGATTAAGAAATAAAAAGAAAGCCTTTGATACTGTGCTAGACTAGAAGAGAGTAGAGAGGCCAAATTTGGGTGTAGTGTGTGATTTGGCACCAGCTTCTAGACTTGAGAAATAAGTGTGACTGAGACAGTGGATCACATTTTGAATATGGATTACCTAACAGTATTAGAAAAATTAAATTTCTTGATTGTCTTTCTTTTTTTTTTTAACAGCACTGTGGTTATGTGGGAAAATAGGCTGTGAAGTATTTCAGGGGTAAAGAGACTGCAGCTTTACTCTCACCTGATTGGGAAAACACCCACAGAATGCTGAAGGGGCAAGTGTAGGAGCAGTGAACAATGATAGCAAATCCCAATGGACCCCAAACAATGCCCTATATAAATGAAGTTCATATAGAACTAGCTTGCTTGGTTACTGCCTCAAATGTGTACCTACTTTAAAGCATTAAAGTTAACATTTAAGAAAATCTGAGTGGGTGAGTTGTGGGGTAACATATTTCTCCTGAGTCATTTTCTGTGTAATGACATATTTCTTGTTCCCAAATATTAAATTCTAGATTTCCTTTTTGAGACAGGTTTACCAAAAACATGGTTTACTTTAGCAATATCATCAATATTTCCTTTTATTGTTAGAAAAAAAAAGTCTACTAAGGTTTCACTGTTCCCTTTTGTTAGTTTTGATATGACTAAACTGTCCAGTCGTACTTTGTTGTTATTTATGGCAGCGTGAATTAAGGTGATGGCTGGTAACTTTTTGGCTTCTCTGGAGCCATTGTTTGTTTGTTTGTTTTAAATGTAATAGCTATGTAGCAAGAGCCTTTTATGTAGCCACGCTAAGACATTACTCTTGACAATATGTTGGATCAGTAAGGAAATTGTCCGATCTAGGAGAACATTTACTGATGTATTGTTATGTGTCAGGCAGCAGTGTAGGCCCAAGGGATGTGGTGGCAAATAAGCGAGAAGCCTTCATGAATGGTCCATTCCCAGGGAGCTGCTGCTCCATTCCAGGAATCTGTCGGATTCCTGTCGTGCTGCTGGGGGAAGTCAGGAAACTACTGATGTAAACGCTGGCAAAGTTAGAGAGAACACAACGGTTCTCAACCTGTGGGTTGCAACCCCGTTGGGGGTCGAACGACTGTTTCACAGGGGCCACCTGATTCATAACAGTAGCAAAATTACAGTTGCAAAGTAGCAACGAAAATCATTTTATGTTTGGGGGTCACCACAACACGAGGAATTGTATGAAAGGGTTGGGGCATGAGGATGGTTGAGAACCAGTGTTCTAGACTATCGGTGGGAAATCTCTTTTTCTGCCAAGGGACACTTGGAGATTTATAACACCATTCTCAGGCCATGCTGGCCACACATTTAATACGCTCACCTCAGTGTGGGGCTGGAATGTTTCTCAGTGAGGCATGCGATGCTAGCTGGTCATGATGAGCCCAACACCCCCTACACCTCCCCACGACTCCTTCCAGAGTCTCTTCCTCAGTCTTTTATGCTGAGATGTACAGTGGCCCCACCTACTGAACCAGAGTCTTTGATTCCTGTTCTGGCCTCCGGCCCTGTGATTTATGGGTGTCTTGCAGAAAGGGTTGAAATGGTGCCTGTGTTCTCCAACTCTCCTTTCCATGACCCTGTGCATCAGTGTCCTGTTGTTTTGCCTCCACGTGCAAGTATGGCTGTCGGCACAGGATCCTGGGTATGGACTGGTGAGCTGGCCCTTCTAGTCTGTGACAGCATAACCCAAAGGCAGCTTCGGCTGAAGGAAAACTAGCAGATCAGGAACTTTTACTCTTTACCACTGCTCTTTCATTTTTTGACTCAGTGCTAAGTAGGAGGTAGATTCTGAGAATGTTAAAATATTTCAAAGAACTACAATGAGAATATGAAGAGAACTGTACCGGAAATGTTTTCAAATGTTCTAAGAAAGGTTAATACAGCAAAATCTTGGCAATCTGGCACTTACAGAGAATTAATCATTCTGGATAACTGAAATTTATTAATTTGAATATCAACATTTTCAACTCCTCTCAAAGTATTAATACTATGCTTTCTACAGTATTCTGTGCACACCTTAATATTTTACTTATATAGCCATGTGCTGCTTCTTATGCTTTGCTTTACTGCACATTGTAGATAATGTGGGGTTTGTTTTTTTTGTTGTTTCAACAAATTGAAGATTTCAGGCACCCTTGTGTGATCAGGTCCATCAACACAGAGTCACATTTTGATAATCCTCACAATATTTCAAATGTTTCCACGATGTTACTGCACACTCAGAAAACCAACAAACCAAAAAATAAAAATAACAAGCACTGCCGTTCCCCAACTTGTGCACACAGCGACTAGAACAGCTCCATAGGGTCTCCCAAACGCTCTCTCTATACAAGAGCAGCTTCACCTCTCACGCTTGTCCCATCAGCCTTCTTAGATTCTAAAAACCCCAAACCCTGTCACTGTCATTCAGTCGTTTCCGGCTCATAGCAACCCTGTGGGTCAGAGTAGAACTGTCCCTGCAAGTTTCTGAGACTGTCACTCTATAGAAGTAGAAAGCCTCATCGTTCTCCCACGGAGCGGCTGGTAGTTTCGAACTGCTGACCTTGTGTTTAGCAGCCCAGCTCAGAACCATGGCACCCCTATGATAATGTAAACATGACTTTTATATGCGCTGGGAAAAAAATGCACTTCTGAGACTCAATATTTTTAAGTTTGGTTTTTGTTTGTTTTTGTTTTTTAACTTGATTGCAAGTTGGACTAAGCCAGTATCTCCAAGGTATGCCTGCGCATGCTTTTATTGTTATTAAACCCCATCCTGTAACACCATGGCCACGGCTGTGTAAAAAGGTTGGAATAGATGCAACAAAGAATGGCTGGGAAGCAATGAGAGTTTGAGGTGCTAACAGTTTCCAAGATTTTTAAAACGATGGCACATTGGTTCCGGGATTTGTTTGGGAATCTTTATTTTGTTAGGTTTAGGATTTGGTTAGGTTTGGTATGTTTTTTTGATTTTTACAAAATTTCAGTTTTCTTTAATGAAAAAAAAATCTGAATTTATCAACTTTACATACCTGGTTTTAGGGTTTTGCTTACTCACAGTTCATTTACTCTCAGTGGATTGTCTTCCCAAGACCCTACTGCCTCTACCGGGAAATTGGAACATTTGTAAAGGATCTCTTGGTTTTAGGTTTTAAAGTGCCAGCCAAGCTGTCTCACCGTGAGTCAGTGCCCGTTTGCGGCCCCTCGAAAGCCCTGCGCAGAGAGGAGAATGCTGCGCTCGTTCCTTGGGCACTTTCACAAAGGCCGGTTCTTTCTGTCGTCTTTGTTCCAATGGCAGTGAGTTCGTTTGTTTTGGTTCTGAGGGGTTGTTTTGGTTTGGTTTTTGTCCCCAGGAAGCTGCAATGTTTAAGCATTGTATTTTGAAGAAACTGTAAAAGACACAAGCCATCACCTCAAAAGAGCAACTAAAAGATTCTTAGTGGTTCTATGAGGGGACTTCAAAAAGCCCATGGAAAAATGGAATGGGAAGATAATGGAACTTTTTCCACAAATTTTTTGAGGCCTCCACATACCTTGTTTGTTCCTAGTAGATGAGTTTGGTTTTGCCTTTTCCCCTGCAATTATCAGTAGTGTTTCTGGTTACTTTAAAGGGTTTCAGTGTATCGTCGTCCCCAAGCCAGGAAAAACACAGAGCTAATTTGGAATAAAATTTGAATTTGAAAGAGAAGTGTGACTTGCAGCACTCTTCATAAGAGAATAGGTGTCACAAATCAATGAGGTTTCATAACCCTCCAACAGGAACCCCGAGTCAGATGCTGCGTGCCTTCTGATGAACCAACTCTGTTGCCTCTCTTCCCAGTGACTCTGAGGCATTTCTTACACACTAGCTACTGCACCAACCGTAAAGCTCTCGTCTCTTTGCTTTAACTAAGTCTCTCCAAACACTGACCGGGTTTCATGATTCTTTCTAGTCTCCTTTCTCTTTTCTGTTGTCAAATGTGTGCCGACCCACTTACTACCGTTCTTAATGTGCAGATAAAAAACTTTAGTGGGCACCAGGGGCTGTTTGCTCTGCTGAAGTTTCATTAACGTCAGTCTTAGGTGAGCATAGTAATTAAGAAAGAATGAAGGTTTTCACATACAGCAACAGAGCTTCTATCGGAATTCGTTGTAATCTTCAGGTTTCTGTTTGGGAGGCACACAGTGCAGCGTCTGAACATTCTCCGTGACCACGACGCCAGGGCAGGAGATAGACAGGGCTGACCCTCCCCCTTAACTTAAGGGCTCTGAGCAAGCCTCAATCCACCTACAAGTCTCAAAAGACAGCAGGCTGGGTTTGGTTGGGTTTTCTCCCTCAGTTCTTTGCGCTCCGACTGATCGTTGTTGGATTTCTCTCTTGGATTAGATGGGGAAAAGAAGAACCAAGTCATGATTCATGGAATTGAGCCGATGCTGGAAACCCCTCTGCAGTGGCTGAGTGAACACCTGAGCTACCCGGACAATTTCCTTCATATCAGTATCATCCCACAGCCAACAGATTGAAGGGTCCGCCGTTTGCCTGCAGGGATTCACCCGGAATCGGGATTGATCAGAGCATGTCACCTCTCTGCTTCACTCAGATTGGGTGGAGGCCCGCAGACCAGAAACACTGCACTGCAAGCCCAATCGGAGAAAGATTCCATGTCAGATAAGGGCAGGGCGGCTGGGCTGGTCTGACTTCCATCACCCCTGCTTTCCTCCACTGCCGTCATTAAGCCTCAGCTGCGGCATGGAAGGCCTCACACAGGACTACTGCAAGTCTTCTCTTTGCTTGTAAGATACTATGAAGCTGAAACCTTGGGTCTAGGAAGAAAACGGAAATATGTGCCAGTCCATTTGTATTTCTGATTAATAAACAGGGGTGTTTCCTGAGGCGGCCATGGTTGAACTTTTAGCTCAAGGGAGTGGAAACATTGGTTGAAATTTCAAAAGAATTAGCAAGAACACAAAAGAGAAATTCTGCAATCGATAACTTGCAGGAATTTTTTTGTAAAAGATTAAATGACAGTAAGCCCATCTTTCCTTAATGAAAATTTCCTATGTTTACAGTCTGTCTATTGGTATGCAAACAATCTTGTAACTTTGATAATGCACAGTGAGATTTTTAAATAAAGCCTCTGAATATGTTTTGTCATTTAACAACATACATTTTTGTCACTTTCTGACTCACATACAGTAAGTAGATCACTCTTTTCCCACTGCGTATTGCTGATCCGACTGGTGTATCCCAGCACCAGTTGGCTTAGGGCATAGAATACCCTGTCTCGGCGTTATCATAGTTTCTTGCTGACGATTCTTGAATCTGTGTTCTTTACGTGCTACAGGCATGATGTTAGTTTTTCTTCATTGTTTTGTTTACCACTATACCACTGTCAAATCATAGTATGTTTAAGTGTCTGTAAGGTAATTTGGGGAGGAAAATTGTTCCTTTCCAAGTTCATATTTTGTATTGTTTCCACAACTCATATCACGTGGTCCCTGGCCAGCCGGGCTTCATAAAGTGAAATGACTACTTATCCCCCGGCTGCGGTAGAGTTTCTGTAACTTTACCAAAAGGGTTCAGATGTTACTGGAGTTCTCATTCAGTGCCAGGGGATCTTTGCTGCACTTCATTACCAAGCTGCTGGGGTTCTACCAGCCAAACGTGTTCATGTTACAGTGTGTTCCATGTGCGCTCATCTGCCGTCCATGTTGAATCTTGGCCCATTTGAGTATGCTAAAAACTTAACCGTGTCAGACAAAACTGGTCTTAGATTTCATAGTGAAACCGAATGTCTTCTTCATATTTACAGAAATTACATGAACGTGGAAGTGAGATCCTGCTAATGTTCATTCCTTTGCTCAGCGTTTTCAATTTTCATTGGCAAATAGCAACTTTATTCACAGAGAGAGAAGGTTGTACTTGATCAAAGAGCAGATATTCTCAAGTGGAAATTATTATAAGGCTCAATAAAAAAGGAAGCCATCTGGTTCCAGAATGATCTGAGAATAGAAGCGTATAGAAAATAACTGGCCAATGTAAATAAATGAAAAGGCGGAATTTTCATAAAGGCAGAAAGAAATTAGTAATATGTGAGTTTCTTGAGGATCAAAAACCCACTGACTTGTTTTGCCAAGAGGTTGGTTTGACTATAATTGTTAACGATAGAAGTGCTTATTCTTCTATTCAGGGTGGGGATTTTCCCCCCGATGTTTTGACAGACTGAAGTGCACGTCAGAGAGCAGGAGCATCCAAATGCCAGGGGTTGCTGAGTTGTGATGAGAAAGTGTGGTGAGAATGGCAGGCCACGTCTCTTTCCACAGAGGAGGCCGCCAGCCAGTGCACTTGAGTAAGCTGCTGGTACTGGCTTCCAGGTGTGCAAGAACGTTTATGAAGCCATTACCACTTTGTCGGGCTTGTTCATTATTACACAAGCCTTCTAACTTTATTACTCTTGTCTTCTGGTCCCAGGTAAGTCAGCCCACACCTAGAGGAAAAATTTATACACAATTCAGTGCTTGGCTTAAATATCTATTTTTGTTTCTTTTGATTTGAAATATTTTATGGTTTATTAAAAAATTAAGTAAACTCTGTTGTCTGTCTTTATTTTTCAAAGTTGGAAATAACCTATAAAGCAAGTTACCTATTAAGGAAATCATGAAAATGTCCTTAATCAGATACCTGTCATAAAAGCTTTGAAAAGAAAAAAAATTTTTTAAGATGATTGATAAAAGAAAATATATGAAATGAAATTAGGGTCAGAAAGCTCAATGTGCTGGTGAATCCCATCAGTAAATGTAAAGGGGTGGGTTTCAAAAAGTTTGTGGAAAAATGAAACTCAAAGATAATGGCATTTTTCCACAAACTTTTGAAGCCGCTCCCTGGTGACCTAGGAAAATGAAAATATGTTTTAAAATCTTGACACTGTTAACCAGGAAGGAATAAATGTAGATTAAGTAAATGACTTATTCTTCATGATGGGGTTTTTCCATTTGGATGGACCTAAGTTCTAACTGAATAGAGTTTGACTCCTGAATGTATGTGGACACCCGAAGGAGCCTGTTGATTATTTATTAAAGTTGACCTACCCATCTTTGTAGGATGAGGATGTCGGCCACCTTGCTGTCTGAGTCTGACTTGAATTCGGGAGTGGGCTAATCTTGTCATGTTCACCCCAGTTCCCAAGAAACTAAAAACTAGATTGGAAAGCATTGGTTTCCTACGAAAACTCTAAACAAGATTTGTCATCAAGTGACAAACTTTTTTAATAATAAACTTTCTAGGGTATTAAAAAAAAACGCTATTGTGAGGGAACTTCCTTTCAGTTTTTAAACATTTGGTGTATGTGGCAATGGCAAGGAACAAGAGTCTCACTGCATCTAGCATTGTGCTCATATTTAGGTGTGAGGGAAGCCGGCTTCCCTGATAGCTGTGCCAACCTGGTCACAACACAGGCGGAGAGCCGTGAGGTGTTAGGGACCACCCCATGTCGAGATAACTTGGGAGCGTATGAAGCCACTCAGTCAGTTGTAGGGATTTAGTCATTCACACTCCCTACTGCTGTGTTCTGTCATCCCATTAAGTATTCCTTAACTATAGTTCTCTCTGGGTCTGAAAGCATTAAAAATTACTGCAGGCGCAAGGAAAGGGGGGTGTCACCCCTCTCCCTGGCCCCAAGATAATTTGAGATTGATCCTTCATAAGATGCTTTGAATTCAAGTTTGAATTACAAATTTTGTTTTGTAATTACTACACTTGTTGACTGAATGTAAATGCTATGGAATCTAGTAGCTATATAATGTTCTTCATCATTTGGGTAAGTGAGATTTTTAAATACTGAACTACATTTGTCTGCAGAGAATGTATTAGAGTAGTGAACAGTAAGATAAATCGGAAGGTTTATGAATGCCAGCCTGCATCGACATGTCATTTGATTTCTTCTGAAAGCGACTAGCTTTCACGCCACCACATCTCAACACAAAGCACCAATCCAGACTCACTTCGGTCTAGTCAGCTGTGACTCGCAGACACTCAGGACAGGGTGGAGCCGCCCTTGTGGGTTTTGAGTTTCCAACTGTACAGGAGTAGAAAGCCACCTGTTTCTCCCTTGGAGTGGCAGGTAATTTTGAACAGTTGACTTGAGGTTAGCAGCCCAACGCTCTGCACCACCAAAAACACCGTCATCGCATCATTTCCAGTGCAGCCACCCTGTGGGACAGGGTAAAGCTGACCCTGTTGGTTTCCAAGACTGACTGTGGAAGTAGGTAGCCTATTCTCTCCATGGAGCTGCTGCTGGTTTCAGACTACTGAGTATATGGTTAGGGCTTCCTAACTGAAGCACACCTAGGCATTCTCTAGCAACTTGGACATCGAACAAGGAAGACTAGATAATCGATGCATGTGAATTGCCGTGCTGGAGAAGAGGAATATTCAAGGTACCGTGGACTGCTGAAAGGACAAACCACTCCGTATTGGAAGAAGGCCAGAGTGCTCCTTGCAGGCAGGGATGGCCAGCCGTCAGGAGAGACCATTCCCTGGAGAAGGACATCGGGTTTGGTAAAGTGGAGGGGGTCCCTCAAGAAGATGGACTGACACAGATGGCTCAGGACCGGGCAGTGTTTCCTTCTGTGGTGCACAGGCGCCCCCCCCTTGAGTCGGAGCTGACTCGATGTTACCTAACAGGCGCTTTCATCTCTCCCCAGTTGATAATGGGGTGTCTAGTACATAGTTTATGCTAACAAAACCGCCTGCCATCAATACCAACTCGAAGCAACCTCGGATAGGGCTTCCAGGACTAAATTTTTTTTAGGAGCAGATGCCTTACTCTGCCTCAGAGCAGCTGGTGGGTTTTAACAGCTGACCATCCGATTAGTAGCCGTGGGCGCTTGGTGAATTTTATTTTTTAATCAACTGAGGATTATTCGATGGCACTTAAAAATCAGTGTTCTACACCTTTCCTTTGGTTCTTTAATGCTTCCTCGCCCCCACTATCGTGACTCTAATTCTGCCTTACAAATCTGGCTAGACTAGAGCATGTACACAGGTACAGATAAGAACTGAAACACAGGGAATCCAGGACAGATAAACCCCTCAGGACCAATAATGAGAGTAGTGATACCAGGAGGGGAAGGGGAAGAAAGGGAACTGATCACAATGATCTATCTATAACCCCCTCCCATGGGGATGGACAACAGACAAGGGGGTAAAGGGAGACATCAGACAGTGCAAGACATGGAAAAATAATTTATAAATTATCAAGGGTTCATGAGGGAAGGAGGGGGGAAATGAGCTGATGTCAAGGACTCAAGTAATAAGGGAATGATGGCAACAGATGTACAAATGTGCTTGACACGATGGATGGATGGATGGATTGTGATAAGAATTGTATGAGCCCCCAATAAAATGATTAAAAACCAATCAACTGCAAAAAAAAATCAGTGTTCTATTTTCCTGTGAAGATGGTTATTTGACCCGTAGTGGCCCTTGAAGACGAGAACTGCCCCTGTGGATTTCCAAGACTAACTCGGAATAGAAAGCGTCATGTTTCTGGGAATCAGAATCTCCTTGGTGGCAGCTTGTAAGAATTACAAACACGTGGTGAATGAATTTCAAGAGTTAGGCTGAGAATGAGCCATGGGGTGAGTTTCTTTCCAGAGCTGATAGGTGACTAAAGGCTGAGGGCTTCCACCAATTGACCAAGTAGCATGGTCCTTTTTAATGATATTTGAGCATACATGCTCCCACTCTATGCAGGACCTTCTTATTGGGATCTCTTATAGCAGTTGGAGTACTGGTCGGGCACCACCCACTTTTGGTCTCCAGACCATTAAAGCTGGTGTGCACATGGCCTATGAGACCAATTGCCGCCATGTGTATGCATTTTCTTCTCTCGCTCCTCCAGGCCAGGGAAGACAATGTGTATTGCATTTTCTTCTCTCGCTCCTCCAGGCCAGGGAAGACAATTGTTGCACCTTAGCTGACTACACGCAACTTTTAACACCCCAGTTGCTATTCAGGCCTAGCGACTCATGGTGTTTGGTTATGTCTACAGAGAATTCATAATGTGGTTCCCTGTATGTTCCTCCACATTTGTGGATGACAGCCTGCGTAGATAGCCGTGGATCTACGAGTAGATCACCATTATGACAGGATGGTGTATGTAAGAGTATTTACCACTATTGCCTTTAACTCCTGCACTCCTCCCAGTCTCTCCCCCTGCTTCCTTCATTTCTTTCTTCTCTTTTTACTGCCCTCCTCTGACTGTTGTCTTACCCTAAACGCAGGTTAACATGGCTCTGCCCGCGAGCCCCACTGCTCCTCTGTCACTGTTGTACTGTGGCTGTTGTACATGTGTTGCTGTCATGCTGGAAGCTATGCCATGAGTATTTTAAATCCCAGGCGGGTCACCCTGGTGACCCAGCTTCAGTCAGGTTTTCAGCCTAAGCACAGATTAGGGAGAAGGCATGGGTGGTGCACTTGTGAGGGATTCACCGCTGGCAAAACCTCAGGAATGAAAGCAGAACGTTTTCTGACATCTTGATGATCCCCTCAGGTTGGAAATCACTCAAATTACGACTGGGAAAGAGCTGGCTCCTCAAAGTACAAAAACCAAAAATACGGCCACTGAGTCAATTCCAACTCGTAGCAACTCAATAGGACAGGGTAGAACTGTTGCTGTGGGTTTCTGAGAATAGAGTGCCTCATCTTTTCAGAGAGCGGCTGGCAGTCAGTTTGAACTACTAACCTTGAGGCCAGTGGTCAAATGTATCACCCCTATGTCACCAAGGCTCTGCAAAGTACCATCAACGCTTCTTTTTTTATTAATCTTTTTTGGGGGAACTCTTAACAGATATTACAACCCATAGTTCAGTTACATCAAGCATAATTGTGCAATTGCTGCCGCCATCAATTTCAAGACATTTTCTTTCTTGAACTCTTTGATATCAGCTCCCCTTTATCCCCTCCCTCCCACACTCTACCCCCCAGGAACCCTTATTATATATGCATATAGAGAAAGCCATATCTTACACCATCCAATGTATCCTTTCACCTACCACTCTTATCCGTTCCCCTCGAGTGGGTTATACAGTCATCATTGCTATCAGCGCCCCCTCACCCCTCCTCTTTTCCCATACTCAGGGAATCATCACTCCCATCACTGTTTCTGAAAGGTTTATCTATCTAGGATTTCATGTATCGAATGATCTTTAGTATACAAATGAGCATGCACAGGTCTAACAAGATTAGTGAGATAAAACTAGTAAGGGGAGGAAATATTAAAGAACTAGGCGATAGTTATGTGTTTCATCAGTACTATACTGCACCCTGGATATATCATCCCTTCTGTGGGGGACTGTCCAATTATCTTACAGGAGGGTTTGTGGTCTCTACTTTGTCCATGCTCCTTCACGTCAATTTGTTTGTTTTTGAACTTCTGATACCAATTCCTATCGACACCTCATGATCACACAGGCTGGTGTGCTTCTTTCATGTGGGTTTTGTTGCTTTCCCTGCTAGGTGGCTGCTTGTTTAACTTCAAGCATTTAAGACCCCAGAGACTATTTCTTTTAATAGCCAGGCGCCATCAGCTTTCTTCACTACATTTGCTTCTGCACGTTCTTTGTCTTCAGCGATCCTGTTGGGAAGGTTCATATCATACAGTGCCACATTATTAGAACTGTTCTTGTACTGAGGTAAGATTTAAGTAGAGGCCCCAATCCATCTGCTTCCTTGTTGTATTTATGTATATCTTGCCTGTCTTATATAGATAGACACCAAGAGAAAACAAGAGAGAGAGAGACCATACAAATAATTCCAAGTCTAACTGTTGTCCTGACCCAGAGTAGAGTATCTATTAAATAGTGACCATGCCCTGTTATAATCCATCAGTCCAATCCACCTTTTCTTTCAGGGATCTGTATCACTGGACCCACTTACCTGACTGCATTTATACCCTTTCAGTCCTCAGCTTTTGTGACTGAGGGGCACCCATTCTACAAGACCCCATTGCTCTTCCTGCAGTCAAGGATGGAGCAGTCTAGCTCCCCACCCCATTAGACTTTCAGTGTGGCCCCCTTGTGAACATCCCCCAACCAGTCCAGATGAGGTGCCAAGCACTGCACCCTGAGTCAGAAGTCTACAAAGCGGGTGTATAAGCAAATGTGGGGGACTTTGTGGCTTTGCTCCCCTTGCTGGTCTCTTGCTCTCCCCTCTTGGTTTGCGCCCATGTGAGCAGATCAGACTGGTCGCACTCCCTGAACTGTATCTTCAGTGCTGTCCTCTGTAGTGCTGTCATCTAGGGAGGGGACATCATGTCTCAAAAAGTACCATCAATCTCAATGATGCAGAAAAAAAAAAGCTTTGGGGACCTTTACCTGCTAATAAGGCACTACTCAAAATGTGATAAATAGCTGAAAACATCCATTAACAATGTGAATGTATAAAGTGTGAAAATAGGAAGTTGTGAAAAATGAAATGGAACATAAAAAGATTGAGAATTCATGAAGTTGCATGGTAGAGTTTTGTACAACCAATAAATATCTCTTCTTTTTTATAATAAATCATTTTATTGGGGGCTTGTACAACTCTTACCACAATCCATACATACATCCATTGTATCAAGCACATTTGTA
>NW_022107431.1:84194531-84209577 GCF_000313985.2 Echinops telfairi | reverse complement strand
ATTTAGGAACTAGAGGAAAGTTGCATTCTTCGTCATTGCTGAGCTAAAATTTTAAAAGGGAAACTTGAGAATTATAAGGAAATATGCAAAGACCTGGAGTTAGAAAATCACCAGGGAAGTGCATACTCAGCATAACTCAAGTTGAAATTACTGGGGTGGGGGAAATATCAAACTAAGATTTGCGATGTTGAAGGATTTTATGGACAAAATATTAAATGATGAAGGAAGCATCAAAAAAAGGTGGAAGGAATACACATAGTCACTGTCATGAAAATATCTATCCAATACTCAACCATTTCAAGCGGTAGCATGTGACAAAAACCAGGGCTATTTAAAGGAAGACATCCACACCACACTGAAGGAATTAACCAACAGTGAGGCTGCAACAGTGGATGAAATGCCTATTGAAATTTCTCAACAAACTAATGTTATGCTGGAATTACTCAATAGTCAAAGATGCCAAGAAATTTGCCTGTTCCTCATTTTTGCCCATTCCAAAGAAAGGTGAGCCAACAGAATGCAGAAATTACAGCACCACCAACAGCAACAACCCAAAAATAGCATTCATATCAAGTGCAGGCAAGTAAAATTTTGCTGAAGATAATTCCAAAACAAATTCAGCAGAGAATTGTAAAAAATTTAAGCTGGATTCAGAAGCAGATGTGAAACAAAGGGTATCATTGCTGATGTCAAATGGATCTTGCCTGAAAGCAGAGATTATCAGAAAGATGCTTACTTGTGTAGATCATAACAAATTATGCATAACATTGCAAAGAATAGGAATTCCAGAACATTTCACTGTGCTCAGAGTGAACCTGCCCACAGGCCAAGAGGTAGTTGTGGGAATAAAACCATGACACTGCATGGTTTCAGGTGTGTGTCAGGGTTATATCCTATCAACATACTTATTCAGTCTGTGTGCTGAGCAAATCGTCTGAGAAGCTGGACTACATGAAGAATGACATTGGAATTGGAGGAACGCTCATGAACACAACCGTACTTGCTGAAAGCCAAGACGACTTCAAGCATTTGGTGATGATGTTCATAGCCTTCAGTATGGATTAAAACTCAATGTACAGAAAATGAAAATCTTCACAGCTGGACCAACAGCATCATGATAAACAGAAGGACGATTACAGCTGTCTGGAACTCCATTTTCCAGAGACACTAACCATTGACTCACAAACTTCATCTGACCCTTAAGTATGGCAAGGCTTCACTTCATGTACTTTGGACATGTTATCAAGACATGGTGTCCCTGGAGAACATCATGCTTAGTAAAGTAGAGAGTCAGCAAAAAGAAGCAGGCCCTTGAGTTGGATTGACCCAGGGACTGCAACAGTGGGCACCAACATCGCACAGGCAGTGTTTTGTTCTATTGTGGCCGAGTCAGAACCAAGTGGATGACAATAAGATTTTCTGCTGTTCGTTACCATCACATTTCTGACTCAGAGACCTCCCTCCTGAGTGCAGAGCAAAACTTCTTCATAGGGTTTCCAAGGCTCTCGCCTAGTGGAAGAAGATCGCCAGGCCTGTCTCCTGAGGTACCTTTGGGTGGGTTTGAACTGCCAACCTTTCAGTTACTAGTCAAGTATTTAACCATTTGCAGCAAGCAGGAAATTTTGTGCAGATCTAGGGGAAAATTTCATCTATTAGCTCTTTTCTGGGTGTCAAGGCACTTGCCATCTCAACAGCCCCCTTTTAAGAGGTAGGTCAATTCCTAGTTCCTATATTTCTGTAGCTCCTTTTATCATTGTTTAAGAATTAAGTAATGTGATGTGATAGAGTAATAAGTGTAATGTAATATAGTAATGAGGAAGCCGGTGTTACAGTGTGACAGAGAACGTCACCAATGCCTCTGAAAGCATTGCCAGGTCCTGGAACCAGGTAGTCAGGTCAGGAAAACGAATCAAATTACAGACAGTGCTCAGCTAAGGTACTTTGGGACCACACTATGCACGATACACTGCAGTTAAAGAAATATGCTATCTAGATCGGTTGTTCTGGGCAGTGGTCCAATTCAAATATGCGGTGGGCATCTTTCATTCTAGGTTGAACAAAGTCCACACATGCGTTCTCAGGAACTGAACTCAGTAAAATCAACTCGGCTAATTCTGTTAAGAGTATCATTGCAGGTTTTATAGAAATTCACGATTCTACAAATGTGCTTGACACAATGGATGTGAGTATGGATTGCGATAAGTTGTATGAGCTCCTAATAAAATGATTTAAAAAAAAAGAAATCCACATGATTCATTTTTTTAATCATTTTATTAGGGGCTCATACAACCCATCACAATCCATACATACATCCATTGTGTGAAGCACATTTGTACATTCATTGCCCTCATCATTCCCAACTCTTATAACAATCCATACATCAGTTGTGTCAAGCATATTTCTACATGTGTTGCCATTATTCTTTTCTAGACACTTACTTTCTTTTTTAAATTTTTATTATTTTATTGGGGGCTCGTACAATTCTCATCACAATCCATACATACATCCATTGTGTCGAGCACATAAGTACATTCGCTGCCCTCATCATTCTCAGAACATTTGCTCTCCACCTCAGCCCTTAATGTCAGTTGCTCATTTTCCCCCTCCCTCTCCCCCCCCCACACATGATTCATTTATTTAAACTTTTTTTTTTTTTTTTAGCAAATAGGATATCAGATGGTCTGGAAAGAATAAGACATGTTGTCTCACCTTCAGGAACCTGTTTTATAAGGGGAGAGAAAACATCCAAAATATGACTATATAACATAATACCTGGAAATTGCCATGAGCAAGATACAGATAAAACGTGAGGAGAAAACAGTGCTGAGAGGAGGGTTGACTTTGAGAGCATGAGATTGTATCTGGCTTGACCTCTCCACAGCATTTTACAGTTGATCACACCTTCATTCTTGAAACACTTTCTTCACTTGTTACCACACCCGCCTGGTGCTCCTCCCACCTCAGCCCGTTTCTTGGTTTCCTGTGATTATTTTCTTCTTCTCCTCTTGACTCCTAAATATTAAAATGTCCCGGGGTCAGACTTTGTTCCTTTTCTCTAACTACACTCACTGTGAGATCTTCTCCCGTGGCTTCAACACAGTTCATATGTTATCGGCAGCGTGCCCTGTGCCCTGAGTTCCACGCTTAGAACCTGCTGCCTGTTTGACAGCCTGGCTCAGATATCTAGCAGACAGTTCAAATTTTAATTGGTAAAAGAAGATCTTGGCTTTCCCCACAAACTCTTACCTCTCCCACTCTTTCCCGCTTGAATAAATTTCACCCCATCCCCAAATCTTGGAGTCATCTTTAGTTCCTCCCTTCCCTTCATACTCCATATCGAATCCATTAGCACCTCCTAAAGATTCATCTCTGCCTTATAAATATACCCTGAATATATCCCACCCAAGAGAGATCTGATGTCCTTACCAGATTCTGCCGGCATCTCTCATTGCCTGGGCTACACTGGACACCTTGTCCATCTTGCCTACCCATCACCACTCTCTTTCCAGGAACTCTGCACCTGATAGCCTCTCCCCTTGGCACTTGGGTTACTGCTGCACTCCACCCATTTCTCTGCTTCAGTGCTAGCTTTTGCACAGGCTTGCCCAGGCCACCTGATCTAAAATTGTGCCCCAGTTCTCACTCTACCACCCTGCTCCCCTCGGCACATTCTTTTTTTTTTTTTTAACTATTTAAATATCTTATTTGCTTCATCCTTTGGTAGATGAGAAAAATACGTTACAAAATAACATTATACAGAGGACAGCTCACAGTACACGCTACAAAGAACACAATTCCATACCCCAGCCAGGGCTGGTGCTAAGTCCAAAGAGAGGCCTCAGAAGCCTTGAGAACCAGGCCTTGGCTCCCTGCAGTGAAGTCTTCCCTCCAGTCCCCTCTGTCCCGTCCTCAGTGTATGTTGTCAGGTGCCATCGACTCCGTTCTGGACCATAGCGACCCTACACACATCAGAACGAAGTACTGCCGGGTCCTGGGCCGTCCTCACAACGGTTCCCACGCTTAAGGCCAGGGCTGCAGCCCTGGTGTCAATCCATCTTGCCTAGGGCCTTCCTTTTGCTGCCCCTCTGCTTCACCATGCACGAGGTCCTTCTCCAGGGACAGGTCTCTCCACATGTCCAGTGTGTGAGACGGGCGTCTATTAGCACCCTCCATCAGTCCCCTCGGCACATTCTATCCACTTCATAGAACATCCACCGCTCTCAGATGAGGTGTTTATTGACTTTCGGTGATACAGCGAATACTTACAGTTTATCATGCCCTGGGCACCATCTGAGACAGCTACTAATACCCACAGGCTACAACTGACTGGCCGGACAGTTAAATAACTCTCCCCATATCCTGAAAATGATATAGAGCCAGGATTTAAACCCAGGCAAAATGAGACCAGAGTCTGACCTTTGGTCTCACACCCGAATGTAAGCTCAGGAAGGCAGGGGCTCGTTTCATTCTCCTTTGTCACCATTTCTCTAACAGTGGCTGCCACATGGGGTGGTGGTGGTGGTGGTGGTGGTGTGCTGCAGGGTCCGTCCCCACGCAGAGGACCCCGTGTTCACCAGAAGGAAACCCTGCCCGGGCCCGGGCCTACTCCACAACCGTCGCTTGGTTTGAGCTCCTTGTTGCAGCCCCTGGGTCAATGCATCTCAGGGTTACTTGCTCCTTTTGGCTGCCTTTGTACTGTACCCAGTATGATGTCCTTTTTCAGGGGCTGGTCTCCCTGATCACATGTCCAAAGTACAAGAGGCAAAGTCTCACCACGCTGCCTTCTTCTCTTCTCTTTTTAAGAAACTGTACAATCAAATTTAAATGTATTATTACTGCATCGTTGCTAAACACAGTGGTAAACACCAGCTTCCTTGTTATACATAAATGGACCTGGTTTTCAGCATTTACTCCTTGGGCCTAAGGAGCCCTGACCATCGGCACTAAAGCAAAAGTATGTTTGTGCTCTTGAAAATGTGGAGTTTTATCGCTCCTATCAGCATGCTATATTGTTTTCGGTTTCCTTTCCACTGAAATGTCAAATTCCAGGCTGTTTGGGGCACTCTGTGTGTTGTTTAACGAGGATGTGACAGACAGCTCCACGCCCCGCTTTGAAAGAGGCGTTCTGGGTTTTAGGAAGAGCGATCCTTTCCGAAGTGGCTCTGTCTATGGACGCAGCCGGCTCCGCACGTCTCCGCCAGGGGGAAATGCTTTCTGTTTGCCTCCAGGGGCAGAGCAGCACTGCTTCGGAATCTGATTTAACGCACTCTCAGTGAACTGTGGCTTGCGTTTGTGGTAAACATTTCCAGCTCCGACGCTCTGTGGGGATGTGGCGGAGGGATCCGCCTTCCAACAAGTGCAATGTACATACAGCGGTGGGCCCTTGCTTGACCTCCTCCCGCTGACATCGAGTGAGAAGCAGTGGGATCACCTCACTGCTGGCTCTCACTGGAAGCGCTTTCCCTGATGAAGGCAGCCCCCGGGAGCATCAGACACAGTGGTTGTCGGGAGGAACGGCCATTTACCAAAGGGTGGTTCTTTGAGCCAGATCAATGTAGTGTGTCCTCGCTCCTCTCTCAATATCAGTAAAAGAGGTGTGCACCAAGCCACCTGTTTCAAAGGTGCTGTGGAAGCTTCAACTCACAACCACACCGCCTGCCATCGGGTCTATTCTGACTCAGAGCGACCATGTAGAACACAAAACTGCCCCTGTGAGTTTCTCAGACTCTAACTCCTGACAGGAGTAGAAAACCTCATCTCTCTCCTGCAGAGGGGCTGGTGGCTTTGAACTGCTGACCTTGTTGTGGTTAGCAGCTCAACACATGCCACTATGCCACCAGGGCTCTAGAAATAACTTATCTGTCTGAAATTCAACTTTACCTGGGCATCCTCTATTTTATCTGGAAACCCCATGCCCCACTCTCAGCGTATCCCCCACTTTTACTTAGTCTGTATCCCACTTACATGAATGACTCCATACGTATAGTTCCTGGTCGGGGGTAGGTTCTGCAAGGGCAGGAACTTGGGAATGCTTTATTCCTCATGCCTACCGCAGTGCAGTAGCACATTGTAGACTCCACCCATATTTAGTCCATGAATGAAAAGGACAGGAGACTGCTGGCATTCTAAAGCGAGGCCAGGGCTCTTCAATCGTCGAGTAAGGGGAGAGCGAGCGAGAACACACAGAAAAAGTGTAGAGTAGAAAGAGAAGAGAAGACCTCCAGCTGGGCAGAATGGCCGTGTCTGGGGGCACCGCGAGGCAGGGAAAGGCAGACGCCAAAAAAGACAAAGAAGAGGGCAGATGCCAGGTAAATGCCAATCAAAATCGGAGTAGCGTTTAAGAAAGCATTAAAAAAGAAAAAGAAAGAAAGAATTCACACGCTACAGAGGTATCTAGGGAAATGATATCACAAACCATGCCTTTAAATATGGCAATTCAACACTTGGGAACCTTCACCAGATCAGTTTGGGCAGAGTGGGTCTGATAGCTATCACGTTGCAAGGATCATGAAGTAAGCAGGTGGTGAGGAAGTGGAGCTGGCGGTGTGGATGACTTGAGAAATGTAGTGATGGAGAGAAAGAGACCGATAAGAACATACCTGAGATGGTAGTAAAGTGGAGAGAAAATGTATGTGAAGATATATTTTTTACCTCAGCGAGACCATAGTACATTCATTAATAATAAGAAGAAGGCTAGAATAGAACAAGAAGGTGATCACAGGGGACGTGAGGGTAATAGAAGGCCTGAGGAGAAGCAAGAGGGAGTGGATTGCGAGGGGATGTTTCAGAAATAAGAGGAGGAGAACAGGGACTATTATGGTCATTTCTGGTAAGAGTGCCTCTGGCTGGCCATCTTTTTTTTTTTAACTTATCCCAAATCATATTCTCCTCCTGACTAAAGAGTATGTTTCATGTAACCATAAAAGAGTAACATCAATGTAAACATCGTTGAGGTTTCGTAGCTCTGAGATGTCTGGTAATCTCACTGTCATCAACACCTGGTTTTTGTTGGGGTTTTGGTTTTGCCGCAGCCTTTGGGTCTTCGCAGTAAGTCCTGTGTCCATGAAGTTTTTCTTTCTTGCTTTTTGTTTTGGCAGCTTACTGTAAATATTTTACATCTGACTGAACCTTGTAGTGGAATTGATGGGGGGAAGTTTGCACAGTTATTTTCTTTTGCTAGCTAAAATGTGATTGAAATGTATCTTCTCAAAGAGGCGCTCTACTTGACGATCACTCAAAATGCTTATGTGCATATCAAACAGCAATTCTTTTAGAACTAGGCAAGGCAGTATGAAACCATATTTCTTTGGAATGTGAGAAAATCGAAAACTGCTTATTAAAACAGGAGATGGATGAAACACCAACCTGTGGTAATGACTGATCAGTTGCTTATTTGAGGGATCTGTTGCTTGTTGAGTCAAAGGGAACTTGAGAAATCTTTGCCTAAAATGTTTTGTATGATAATAGTGTGATTCATTATTAATGGTTTGGGGTTGCTTTAAACTGTTTATACATTGAATTAGGTAATGGTTTTTAACCTAAAACCAATATAATACAAGTGGGTTAAAGACAAAACAACCGTAGGATTTATTTGAAAAATCAGTTCCTAGTTTAGACTATATAAAACTGTAACTGATGTCTCCCTGCTCCGATCCCATCAGTGTATTTCTCTAATTGCCAGGGCAGTTCAAGGTGAGGGCTTGACAGGCTGGGCGGGCCACCCTTCAATCACACAGTCATGCGACAGGTCTCAGACACAGGTGAAAAGGCTGACTGTAATCCAGAAATGAAATCTGTGCCAGAATCGAAAATGGTCTGCTTCTACGACAATTGTCCTGTTCTGATTCGGTTTGTAGTTTCAAATAGATGATAAGCTGGGTGGGGAAAATGAAATAAGCAAAGCCCATTGCTGGCTAGTCAATTCCAACTCAATGTGGACCTATAGGACAAAGTAGAACTGCCCCATGGGGTTTCCAATGCTGAATGTACAAATATTAACCTCTACAGAGGTTGACTGCCACATCTTCTCCCATGAAATGGCTGGTGGGTTTGAACTGCTGCCCTTTGGGTCGCAGCTGAGTGTTTCACCAGTACCCCCAGTGCGCTTTGCACATAGGTAGTGCGTACTCAGAGTTCAAAGGGCGAGAAGCGTGTTTCCTACTCTAAAGTTAACACCCTGCCCCTGTACTCTACTCTAGCCTTAGGAAGCCAGTCATTAAGTGCGGCACCTCTTCCTCAGGAGGGGTGTGACAGGATGAAGCTCCCTCTCCTTGGGGGCACAGTATCTACACACTACACACATCGTTTGAAATTGTGTACAGGCAAGATTCTTCTCTTCTCCCCCATTGATTTATTTAGTCCATCTAATGTTTTGGATGATGGCGCAGCAGTAGGTTGTTTATTTTGTTGCTTCTGCGGCCATTAGACACTCTTTCCAGTTGACTCCTGAGACCCTGTGACATACTCTCATCCTCTTGTGACTAAGCATGTCCTTGCTTTCTGGTGTTACAAGATGTTCCATGCTCATCTTGTGTATTGCCTGCCTCGGCTCTCTTATGTTGTGGTTGTGCTATCCTGTTGATTCCCACTCATTGTGACCCCATAGGACAGAGTGGAATTGCTCCCTGGGTGGCGTGGCTGTAATCTTTCCAAGAGCAGATGGCCAGCTCTGTTTGCCCCTGAGGAGCTAGTGCTGGATTTGAGCCAGGGATCTTTGGTTAACAACATTTAAGTGATCAGCTAATGTGCCACCAGTGCTCTTACCCACTCCTGGTCATTTCTCTGAGGTGTGCAGGTTCCTTTGATTCCTTTTATATTTCAGAACAGGCCTCAGCATTACTTACTCACCCACTGACTCACTCACTCATGGATTCAGTAAGTCAGTGAGGATTTATACTCAACTCTGTTGCTAATCATTGACCTAGATGCTTAATACACAATGGGGAACAAAGCAGAGAAGATGCCAGCCCTGAAAAGCTCATGTGGTAGTTACATACTCTGGTGTCAATTTGGGACTTGAGAGGATTAAGAATGAAGGGGTGGAGCCTAGTCTGTCAATCGGATCATAGCCAATGAGGCCTCTGAGTGGGCATGGCCTCCTCCTGAGAATTCTGGAAAATCCTGTATTCCTTCTTGGAGACAGGAGACACTATCTCTCACTCTACTCACTCCCTTGGAGACTCTACTGACAAGGCTGACTTCCTGCGAGGCATCTCTGAGGAGAAGTCACATGGACCTACCCTGATGCAGCCCTGGGAGCTGGAAGAGCCACATGAAGACCCCTGCCAGCGCTGAGATGCTTACAATGCCACTGGATCCAAAGACTTTCTACTTACTGGCCTGTGATCATCCTGCATTCGGCATCATTACATGTGTTTCGTGAGTCTGAAGAGGATTTTCTAGATTGGTATCGGACATATGGGCTAATATCGGACTTATGGGCTTGGACTGGACTGGGTTGGGATGCTTTCTTAATGTACAATTACCCTTTATATAAAACTCTTTCTTATACACATATGTGTGTCCATGAATTTGTTTCTCTAGTATACCCAGACTAACACAGCTCACAACGTGATGCTGGAGGCAGACAATGAGCAAGCCTCGCAGAGAAACATATAATTATAACTCTGCTGCCTGCTCTGAAAGGAAGAGGCAAGGGGATGTCCCTGGTCATCAAGGCTGATTTAGATCAGGTGGTCATAGGAGGCCTCTGTGAGAGGTTGAGATGAAAGTAGAAAGCTGGAGGTTGAGAGTCAACCATTTAAAGCAAAGACATGTTTTCAGAATAAAAATTAGTACGTTGTGACTAGCTTAAAAAAAAAGAAGATACCAGAAGAATTGTCTTATAAAACTGTGTTCCCTTTATGTATCGGGATATGTTTATGTATTGGCTGGTTCATTTTATGAAATGCTTGTCTTACTGCAAAGAAGAATCAAAATTAAATAATATCATCAATGTCGCTTGTTAGCAAAATTTTGCTGAAGATAATCTAAAAATGGTTGCACGTTAACAAGGAGCGACCAGAAGGTCACACTCGCTTCAGAAGAGGACTAGGAATGGGGGCTATCAGCTGATGTCAGCTCAAGTGTCACTCAAAGTGGAGAATCCTGGCGAGATGCTCTCCTGTGTTTTCTTGACCACAGGAAGGCATGTGGCGGTGTGGGCCCTGACAACTGATGGCTCTCGTTGCAAAGAATGCGACTCCCGAGCACCTCACTGTGTCTGTGTAGGACCTGGGCATGGATTGAGAGGCAGGTGTTTGCATAGAGCAAGGGGACATTGCCTTTAATTTTTGTGTCTCAGTTGTGTGGCAGAGCTGTACTCTTTCACCACATCCCATGTCCATGAGTAACTAATCCAAGATGCTGAGCTTTGAGAAGAAGAGCGTGGCATCAGGATTGAGGGCAGACTCCCAAACAACCTGAGATATACTGATGAGAGAGCCTTCCTTGTGAAACGTGAAGGTGGTGTGAAGCACAAACTGATAGGCAGAGCCTTCAGTGTGGGTTACAACGACACACACGGAACCCGAGAATCCTTACCACAGGACCAATGAGAACGTTCATGATAAATGGTGAAGAAGCTGACGTTGTCAGGCATTGCATTCCTCTTGGATCAATAATCAATGACCGTGGAAGCAGCAGTCAACAATTTATTGCATTAAGCAAATCTGCTAGGGGAAAGAAAGAAAAGGAAAACAAAAACAAATAAATAAACTCTTTAAAATATTAAAAAGCAAAGACGTCACTTTGTGACTTAGGTGCACCTGACCCAAGCCACCGCAGGCACACTGAGGCATTTGAATTGTGGTGTTGCTCAAGAAGATGGAATGCGGGGTGGGCTATCGGAGGAATGGACAAATCTGATTCGGAGGAACTGAGCCGGAATGTTCTTCGAGTGAAGATGGCAAGACTTCTTCTAGCTTGCTTTGGACAAGTCATCAGAAGAGATCAATCGCTGGTGAAGGACATCCTGCGTGGGGAAGGAGAGAGTCCGTGAGACAGTGGGCCACCGGTGAGCTGGATCGATACAGCGGCTGCGACAGTGGCCTCCAGCACAGCCGCCATGTGCGGGTGGCCCAGGACTGGGCGGAGCTGTATTCTGTTGCACATTGTGGGTCTCCATAAGACGGGGTCAAGTAGGAGGCACCTGACAGTCACAACAACACGAGACTGAAAACCTAGACCAAGAAAGCCTCGGTCCGCGGAAGAATCCGGAGAGCCCAGCGTGCCTGGAAGAAAGGAGCACGTGGTGTGAGGAGCGTCCGAGACGAGGCCGACCACAGGCTGGGCGGCCACCGCCGTGCAGCGGCTGAGTGGGGCAGCGCCTCCGAAGGGTTTTCAAGAAGGAAGTATTGGTCTTGCTAAGATATCTTCGGCCACCTCATGAGAAAGGAGGAAGAAACCCAAAGAGTTTAGAAGTTCTAGAAGTCCATCAGCAGACACGGACCGTGTGCAGGTAAAAGAGACTTTGCTAGAACGCGTGGTTCGCGTTCCATGGTGAGTCTCAGTCTCCCAGACACAAGACCAAGGCCTGAACCGCAGCAGCCCTTCCATCGATCATGGCGGAGGGCCCAGCTACCTGCCTGGACTAAAGACCGCAGAGCACGGGAGGAGTTCAGGCCTATCTGGGAAATGACACGTTTGCAGCTAGGTCGGGTGTAGGCCTATCTGGGAAATGACACGTTTGCAGCTCGGTCGGGTGTCGGGGAGATGAGGAGGGAGGGAAGGGCCCTTGCATTCACGTCTAACCCCGCTCCCTCCGTTTTGATTTCTTTTCTGACCATGAGAGGACAGAGGGTAGTTAACAGGGTGCATTTCACTGTTTGCCAGCCGTTCTCAACCAGAGGGTCACGACCCCTTTGGGGGCCGAACAACCCTTTCACGGGGTTGCCCAATTCAAAACAGTAGCAAAATGACAGTGAAGTAGCAACGGAAATAATGTTATGGTTGGGGGTCACCACCACATGAGGAACTGTATGAAAGGGTCGGGGCATGAGGAAGGTTTCAACCCCTGCGCTTAGTCATCTTGGTCTGAAGTGGAAGTCTCAGACTTTCTCGAGAGAGCCTGAGATGGAATGGAATCACAAAAGCCAGTCCTCATCTCAGATTTTCAGACCTATAGGGTCTGCTCTGCTTTGAGGTCAGCTCTCTGCCGCTGGGGAGATAATGGTCTGCAGTCCTGGTGGACAGCTCTGTGGGAGTGAACCCTGCGGGCACTGCGGAGGGAATCATTTAGATGACCAGCTGTGCGCCATAGAACCCCTCGTCCACGGCCAGTTCTGTTCGTGCCCACCCTTCCCTCTCGGGGTTGATGCCCAGCACCTGCCGTGGGCTGCCCAGCCCCGGGCTGCTTTTCTCAGCAGAGTACAGCCAGCTGTTGTGCTTGTGGTGTGACCCTTGACTGGGACCAGAGGGAGCAATGAACTTGGAAAAGCTAGACCCCAGGAACAGAGTCTTCTCCAAAAAGGCAGGCTCCAGGGATGGGCGCGCCGGAAAGGGTGATTACTTTAGAAAGACGGGTCACTGGGAGGCTCACACGGGCATCCGACGCTTCCGCCCGTGGTGCTTGTATTGGTAAGAATTATCCAGTGACAGAAAAGCAAACCCACACTGGCCAAAGCCAGCCCAGGGATCGGGTGGCCCCATACAGCAAAACCCCCAGTGCTTGATGCAGAATTCACACTCTGCTCGGCTCACCAGCTCCGCCTCGGTTGCCTGGCAGTGCCGCCTCTCCCGGGTGCTGGCTCCACCCTCAGGCTTGCACTTCTGAGGACACACACGGCTGAGGAAGTTGTGAACTGTGTGACGTCTGCCTAGCACACCATCCAGTTCCACACGAAAGGGACTGTTCTCTCTGGTAAATGTTGAGAGCAGAGAACCGAGGAAGACTTTTCTAGAAGCCCCAGCACATGATTCCTCAGCTCTCATTGGACTAAACTCTCATCCTGCCGGGTGAAGGGGACTGTGAGTGGCTTAGGTACACTAGGGACCCTGCCAGGGAAAGTGCATAGAGTTGGGAGGAGATGGCTGTCAAAGCAAAGTCTGGATGTGGTCGCAGAGGAAGAGGCGGAGCGGTCAGGGAGACCACCTCTAGCTGCTCCCAGCCTCAGCATCGCTGACTTGAGAGGCGAAGTTGGAAGCAACGCAGACGTGGCCAAGAAGACCATTGTTCAGCGTCTCAGTTTTGTCTGCTTCCAGCTCAGGCTATTTACCTCTTCAAATCTCAATTTCTTTATCTGGCAAAAAAAAAAAAAAAAAGAGTGACTAATAATACGCCAGGGGATGAATATATATATATAACTGTAGACGTTTCTGTTCTTTCTTAAAGTGCTGAATACAGACCTGTGCTCGGCAAGATTGAGCCCACGTTTCCACCCAGCAAGACAGCAGAGGGAAGGAGGGGCGCCCAGGCTACCTGGAGTCCGTTGGGCAAGTCAGAGCCCGTCCCACATCTTCATCAAAGAAGGGAGTTTCACTGTTCAGAACCAACTAGAAGCAGCAGGTGTTCAGGGCCGGGGTGGTGAAGTTTCAGCTTTGATTTTTCTATGAAGTTGTTCAGGTTATTAAAATGTCAGCCCTCTTCTCTTGTTTAAGAACTGGTTTCATTTCCAATGACACAGCACCATCGTGCTATTCCTTGATTCAGTCACGAGAACCAAAACTAGTGTGTGGTGAGTTTCAAGTCATTTGTATAGCAGCTAGTACAGAGAACAACAGACTCTTGTGGAAACAGATGTATTTGCTATCTATCTATCTGCTGCCTCCCAGACTCAAAACCTGCTTTCTGAAGTGACCGAAGTAAAGCATGCCTTTTCTGGCTGGGCCCTTGTGGGAACCTTTCTGTTTCTCTTGAAAGAACACGCCTTGGCGTTACTGACTTTTGGGAGTGCAGAGGAAATCATCTGACGAGCCTCCACGCATGGCTTACAGGTCTTGTGGCATTGCATGAGAATGCGAACATACATTTAATATTTCCAGAAAGAGCATGGCCGCAATCATAATGTTAATGTACTTGCAGTAACCACACGGTCAGTGTCTTCACAAGGTTTCCTCGTCTGCCGTGTCTCTACACGCAGGTGCAATAACAAATGTTTGCAGATGAAGAAACAGAGACATTTTGAGGACATGTCTCAAAAAAAAAAAAGAGAGAGAGTGTTGGTAAGAATTAATTTCTACTGTGCCATTGCTTGCTCTTTCTGTGGCTGGCTGGGTTCTCTTGTGTATGGAAATGCAAACACTAACAGTAAAAGCCCCATAGGTTGGTGGTGAGGGATAACTTAGCTAACGTACTTGGAACCACTCTGGGGCCACCGTTTGCACTCAAGAAATGTTAGTTCCTCGTTATTTCACTGACCATTCCTCTGCCTCTGGGACACCCGCATGCAATCTCTACCCCTCATGTTCCTGGGCTCTTTCCAACCCCTGTCACGCACTGGCTCTTAGGGCCCAAGCTGTCTCTCCCCAGATCAACAGACAAAGGCCAGCTTTGCTTCCATGCTAGCATGCAGGCGTCCCTCTGGGGTTATCCGACTCAAACCCCAAACCAGACTCAATGCCATAATGTCGATTCTGACTCACAATGACCCTGTAGGACAGGGCAGGGATTGTCGCTGTGGGCTTCCAAGCTGGAAGACTTTACAGGAGCAGGAAGCCTCATCTTTCTCCCGTGGAGCCACTGATGGAGTTGAACTGCTGCCCTGGAGGTTAGCAGCCCAGTGCATAACACACCATGTGGCACTAGGGCTCCAAGGGCCATCCCGATAGTCTGTCCTCATGCTCTCAGGGGCACCAGTTGAAATATGAGGTTGAGGATCATGTCTGTGTGGACACACGCTGTGCCTCCTGTCCTTTGATTTGTTTTGGAATCTGTGCTGTGACGGTGTCAAACCAATTTTTTCTTTTTTTAATCTTCCCTCATTTTTGGTCCACGGTTTGACTTAACTCCTGCGTAATTATTTATTTAAAATTTCTACAGGGCGACATTGTTAAGAAAGACTTTCTTCAGAGTTGGGAGGTAAAGGGCATTTATAGAGGTATAGATAAA
>NW_022107431.1:84192174-84193347 GCF_000313985.2 Echinops telfairi | reverse complement strand
ATGGATTGTGATAAGAGTTGTATGAGCCCCTAATAAAATGATTTTTTTTTAAAAGAAAGCCTTTCTTCATTTTATTTCTTTGACTTTCTTATTTATGAACTCATTCTTGGTTTTCACTGATCTTCTCTTCCTCTGTTCCCAATAATATTGTTGCAAATTTGTGCTTCATGAATGTAAAGCCTGCCTTCTCTCCGAGGTTGGGAATTCCCCGAGGCCCAAAACCTCAGGTTTCTGTGTGTGACCACAGGGCCATGGGTGTACCCTTCTTGGAATAACGGATGGAAGGACTGACTACAGAGACAGAACGTTTTCCTCTACTTAAATCCTCCATTTTTCTGCTAAGCCTCCCTTATGCTCTTGCTTTCTGCCTGCGTGGAGGGAGGCCTCAGCGGGTGGAGACACGGATTTTACAGGTTACTGGTGTATCTGTCCTGTGTCAGGAGGCCCTGAGCGTGCTGCACCAGAGGTTTCTGGGACCTGGTCTGTTGGAGGAGGTGTGGACGGGCAGACTCTGCGATTTCCTCCAACGTGTGATAAGTCTTCCCTTCATGGCCATGGTGTTTTCCGATCTCTGCTCCTGCCCACAGCCTCACTTGTCTGCCTTCCCCTGCGTGGTCGCTTCCACCTCCGACCCGGCGGGGTGGGGTGGGGGTGGGGGTGGCCTCGCTTCATGCCTTGGCCGTTACTCTTGCTTGATCCTTCCATACGTCTCACATTGGTTTCTGTTCCCCCTTATTCTTTTTCTTTCACTTTCCCCCGCCCACCGGTCCTGGTTCACAGTGCCATCATTACTTACAGTGTGGGAACAGGGTGCTCACTGTCTCCCACATGACCAAGCCGCCCTGGATTTCGTACAACCGACATTCCTTCCCTGAACCACTCGGACAGACAGAACGGAAGCTCCCCCACTGCCAGAGCCCAGCTCTCATTGTGAGTCCTGCTCCCCTCCCCTGACCCCACCCCCCCTCAGCCAGCAAGGGCAGGACAGAAGAGGAAAGCCACAGGAAATGACCCGAGAGCGCTGGTCAGCATCTGTTGGACCGTGTGAGCTGGTGTGCGACCCACGGTGCTCTTCAGGACAGCTTTGCTCTGTGAGAGAGCGACACAGACAGGACTCTCTCCGAGAAGTGACAGGGGCTACACATCAGACTGAGCCCAAGGTCCTCCTAATGC
>NW_022107431.1:84189440-84191810 GCF_000313985.2 Echinops telfairi | reverse complement strand
TGGGTCTTTTAAGGACCGAGTTTCAGAGAGCAAGCACAGTGCTTATGCCCGACATGCAAACCAGATGTGGCTAAACACTCTCCCCCTTTGACCCTGCGCACTTAGAAAGAAAGGCGCGCTTTTGTTGGTGCGCTCTCCCCTGACCAGTGTGTTTCCTTCTGGTTTGCTGCACCGCAGCCAGAGCAGCAGAGGGAAAGTGACTCAGCGCCCAGCCCTGCAGCCAGACTCTCCACTCTGCTGGCATTTTTCTCCAGCAGGATTTCCCCAGCAATTGCTTTGTCACCCAACCAAGAGCCAGGTGGATTGGGCTATCTAGTCTCTTTGCTGGCTGGTTGAGGAAAGAAGCAGGCGAGGCCTCTTGCTTCTTCTCCAGCCCCAGAAGGGAATGGCAGGCCTCCTTTCAGCGCCTTCCTTTTCAGGGACAAGTAACTAAAGCCTCCTCTTCCCCATGCCACCCCCGCCAGGCTCATCTCACTCATAGACCAGGCAAAAGGAGTCAGTACCGCAGAACTCAAGATGAACATTTGTAGTCAGAGGTCTTTTGCATCCTTCCGTTGTTGTCTAGTATAATACAGAAAATGCAAACAATATGTATGCACTCCTGCAACAGTTCAATAAGAATTGACCTCAGTAAAGGGGAAAAAAACCCAATAGGAATGTTTCCCAATAGGCTAAAAGAATGAAATGTTTAGCAAAAATTATTTGTATAAAACTTGTAGTCAGTAGTGGAGAGCAAATGTTTTGAGAATGATGAGGGTAACGAATGTACAAATGTGCTTTACACAATTGATGGATGTATGGATTGTGATAAGAGTTGTATGAACCCTTAATAAAATGATTAAAATTTTTTTTTAATCAGCGACCAAAAAAAACCTTTTAGGCAGTATCAAAGTATTCCAATCTTACCTTTCTGACTGTCCTATTGAAGCACTCCCTCTATAATACGGCTCATACAGCACTCCCTCTATAATACAGCTCATACCAGATGTATACATTTTTCAACGGATTTTGAAAGTTCAGAGAGCCAGCAGACCCTGAATCCTCAAACCCTGGACCTAGGGGGTCACAGTGACATGAGGGAAGGACATATTTCTATCAGCTGAAAAAAAAGAAAGAAATGAAGCTTTACTGTTATTACTGGTCAGAGTAATAAATCTTACTAATGTTTACTATACATATTTACAAGTATAACAGCAACAACAACAAAACAACCCAAACGCACTACCATTGAGTCGATTCCAACTCAAAGCAGCCCGTATTGGTTAGGTTAGAACTGCCCCTGTGGGTTTCTGAGACTGCAATTCTTTACAAGAGTAGAAAGCCTCATCTTTCTCCCATGGACTTGCTAGTGGCTGCAAACTGCTGACTTTGAGGGTGGCAGCCCAAGACATAACCACTACCAGGGCTCCTTCAAATTTACAACTAAGTATAAATATGATCAAGATGTAGGTTCAAATCTTTTGGGAGTGGCTCATATGATTTTAAAATGTTTGGCAGGACATTGGCTCTGGCCAATATGGAGAAATAGAGATGAAATTTACTCTCCTGCTTGAAACCCCCCCTTCCTCCTCAAGAACTAAGTCAAAATAGATCAAATACGGGGTTGCTTTTTTTGTTGTTGTTGTTTTTTAGCACTGGCCATCAGGCAATGAAGACAAAAGGTCACTGAGATTTAGAACAAGTGAAGCAAGACATGCGTGTCCTTGGGAGGGAGTCCAATCTGCCCTCCTGCAGGGACCACTTCCTGGGGGTTGGGGGAGTCCAGTGTCCATCCTGAGTTCAGAGCCAGAGCTGAGCGTCTTGTAAGATCAGGAGAGCTAGGCTTCACGAAGGAGAGCACTGGGGAGGAAGGTCCTACACAGAGAGGGCACCTTGGCCATCGTTTGTGGATTCTCGTTGAGTATTCAGCCAAGTGCTAGTCGGCAAATGCATGCGAGGGAACTACCCAAAGTTGGAGGAAAGAAATCATTAGAGGAAACAGATCCTGGGTCTCATACAAAGACCAAAATAGCACCTGCTCCTCCCAGCCACCTGGGAAACCTCATAACGCACAGGGTTTGGAACTAGCACTCAAGAAGTCTTTCGTTAGAAATGTGGAATCATTAGTCCTGGAGTAAACACGGCTTTGGAGAAACTCAAAGTTAATTCCAACAAATCTTACAATCAAGAACCTAAAAGAGTGAACTGTTTTCAAATAATTTAGCAGGTTTCAACAATATTGGTAAGAATGGATAAGAATACAGAAATATCCAGTATCCCGTGAGGTAAAATTAATAGTTACTGGCAGCTAATAAAAGATCACAGGGCGTACAAGCAGGAGACTACAACGCATAGTGGGGAGGAAAAACTGATTCACTGAAATCAGCCAAG
>NW_022107431.1:84177977-84188660 GCF_000313985.2 Echinops telfairi | reverse complement strand
GGCCAGGCCCAGCACAGACAGGGACAAAGATCAGGAGGACAGCAGTTTGCATGGCAAGCAATGCGAGCAAGAAGACAGTGGAGAAGATGTCTGTGAACCCCACTCGCCTGCCTCCCTGCCAGCGAGTCCTTGCCGACCCTGGAGAACAGGGTGGCGCTCCCGGTGAGTTTCCAAGACTGGTCCTCCTGACAGTAACGGCTGATGGTTGTGAACTGCTGACCTTGTGGTTAATGGCCCGACTGGTACCCCCTATGCCACCAGTGCTCCTGATTTTTGAATTATAGAAAATTGGTGTGTTTTTTTAAATTCCTGTTGACTAGCATTTTGGACACGGCAAAATAATCTTTTACAAATGAAAAGGCACAATAGACTTTTTCAGACATACAACATCTAAAGAATTGCTTCCCAGCAGACTGGCACATAAGAATGTTAAAGGGAATCCTTCCAGAAAAAGGAAGATGTTAGTGAGTTGGAAATTGGGATCGAAACAAAGGAATAAAGGACACTGAACATGGAGTCGGGCTGCCCCATTGTGAAGAAGCCCGGCCAACCCCATGGAGAGGACTCGCTTGTCCACAGCCACAGCTGCGCTCCCATCCGCAGCCAGTACCAACTTGCCCGCTGAATGACGGGGCCCTTTAGGAAGTGCGCCCTCAAGCTCCGGTTCCTCTACTCCAGCTGATGCTGCATGGGGTAGAACAAGCTGTCCCCAGGAATCCCAAACTGCAGATTTGAGAACAAAAGAAATCATTGTTTTCATAAGCCATGCAGGTTTGGGGTGGACGATAGTTCAGAATAGATCATCAGAACAGGCTTATTGGGTGGTGGCCCAACTGGCTGTGCTGGCTGCACTATCACCCCAACACCTCTCCCTTCCTTAGTCTGTATTAAGGCCAGGTGTGTGGGGCTGGGGGTGGGGAGGCAGGGAGGAGACTGGGGAAAGACAGAGATAGACCACAGGGCTATACAGACGCAAACGAGGAAGGACAGCCTTGACTTTCATTTTGGACCGCTCCACTTCAAATCACTCTCCACTCTTCTCAGTCCTCGAGAAAGCCGCCCAGCCCGTCCTAAGAACTTTGCCGGAGAAAATGGTTAGAACATTCTAGCACAGGTCAATGAATGCCAATATTGCCTTGCCTCTTAAGACTTGATCCAGGGCCAGTGGACAAGATGAACCTGTGCTTGCCTACAACCCCCCTCCCACCACTACCACTCAAAGTGTGTCCGCGAAGCTAATGCTTGGTTCTCGACCCAAAGACTGTCATAACATCACTGTGTGACACCGCTTTCTACCGGGGCGTCCGGCCTTCAGCTGACTTACGGAGATTTCACTCCGAAAAACCAAAGGAAAGTGCCTCAAAAAAAAAAAAATTCTCCCAGGAAGTTACCTATTTTAAAGGGCATATCCCAAGAGAGAACTGCTATCTGATTTCCATTTGATCTGGAACCTCAAGACCAGAGCCCAGTTTTAGGGGAGTGGGGGTGATCTCTGCATGGACCCAATCCAGAAGGCGGCAGTACTCTTGCAAACGACAATGCCAAGCAATCAGACAGCAACATTTTTCTCTTGCAACCCCCAATGTAACTTTTTGAAGTGGCAGCTGGTGTTGGGGACTCGCCGGCAGAGTTATTGTTTGTCTCCATTTCAATAGGTCAGGAGATGGAGGCACTGAATGGTCAAATAAGGTGACGACAGCCATAGAGTGAGTCAACAGGAAAAACCAGGCCCAAGATGCCAACGGTGTTTCTCAAGGGGCTAGCACTGGATTCTACTTTGGACACTGGGAACCGAGGGACGATGTTGCCTGCTTCATCCACAGAAAGAATTTTTTGTGCCACTCATTGCATTGATCTTGCCCTAATGCTAGCCCTTCCTTGCTGGTCTCCTTAATGGCCCAAGGTCCTGCCTTCCTCAGTGTCCCTTCCCACGGCCCCTTTAAGCTCCCACCAGCTGGACTCCCCACTTGGCCTGCACGTTCACCAAGGAGTCCCCTTTGCCTTTGGCCTTGGCCAGGCCCACAAGCTTCCTGTCCTGGATCGCTCAGAAACGCAGCCCTGACTTGGGGCGATGAGACCCTTTGCCTTCCTTACTGCTCCTGCTGCTCACACTGGTCTCTCTGGGTCCTCCGGGTTCCCCAGCTCTCTCACCCACTCTGTGCCCTCTTCCTCATCTTCGTCTTCTGCCTGTGAGACCCTTTCCATATTCAAAACTCCTGAAGCCTTCGCATCCCCTCCTGATTTTCCAAAGACAGCTAAGCCTGCCGTTGTTGCTTTCCTCCTCTGCTCATGGAAATGGCCTCTCCAGCTACCATTTGTCCACAGAGGGCTTTCTTCCCAACGCCTCACATTTACATTTAAGGTGATGGGGTAGGTCAATCCTAAGACAGCCCTCCCGATTTTCTCTCTCCTTGTGGGCATGCCCTGTGAATATGATGAATTGTACTTTTATGATTTAATTATGTTACATGCCATGGTTGACTTTATGAAAGGGAGATTAGCTGGATGGTTTGAATTACCCCACCATTAAAAGCAGACCATGTTCTCTGGCCGGTGGAACAAAAGAAAGTCAAAGAAACATATATTGGCAGGCCTGAGAGAAAGCCAATCTCTATGTTGTGAACTGCTAATGGTGGGACTGGCCTCTGGGTGCTGAGTGGTCCCTGACCAAGGCTTAGCTGGAAACTGGGACCCCATGCCTGTCACAGCGGGGACCTGAGTTCAGCCAGCAATAAGAATGAGCTTGAAAGCAGCTTTTTCCCCCAGACCCTCTGAAAAGAACCAGGCCCACACCTTGAATTTAGCCTTACGAACCCTTGAATCAAGAACTCAGCACGGCATCCTGGACCTGTGCCCTGCTGAACCACGCGTGAGCCAGGATAGGGGTTATTTCATAGCACAGCGCTGCCCATCATTTGTTATGCAACCACAGGAAAAGAGTGCACGTGGCTATTGAATTGTGTTGGACTTGTGTGTGTTTGTCAGGAGGGACCAGTCCCTGGAGAAGGACATCCTGCTTGGTAAGGGGATTCAGCAGGCACTCTGCAGGAGAAAGACGGGACTTTGTTCCCACCATGGAGATTTATTGCCGTAGAAACACGCAGGGGCTGTTTTACTCTATCCTCTAGGGTCGCAGTGAGTTGGAATTGACTTGAGGGCAATGAGTTTGGTTTTTTGGTTTGAGGGAGAGATCGGAGTGAGGTAGACTGGTTGTGTAGGCATACAGGTGGTGGGACTATTTTCAGACCATGAGAACAGATGCCAATTCATCAGAGCCTCTCTCGTGGCCCTGGCAGTAGAGACAGAAAGGAAATGAGTGTCAGTGTCGTTCGCATACCCTTTTGGCGACTTGTGCTCACATGGATAAATTACCATTTATACTCGTGCATAAGCCGAGTTTTCCCAGCACATTTTTAATGCAGTTTTTGTGGTAAAATTAGGTGCCTCGGCTGGTATTCGAGTATACATGGTATGTTAAAAGGCACAGTTACCGGACACTGACTCAGTCATGGGTTGGACAGAGCACATAAGTCAGGGCCAGGGCCAGGCCCGTCCTTCCTCCGGCCAGCCAAGTGTCAGTGCTAAGATGTGTTGCCTGTATCTGGTATTCAGTACTAATATTTTACCTTTGTCTGTTCTCCGACCTATGTCTCAGCTGGTGGTCTTTTGAGCGACTGTGATGAGAGAGCAAGGAGGGAAAAGAGCATCAGGAGCCGGAAGAGAAGAGACACTGCATGCGAAAGGGGCCTGTCTGTATGCTTGACCTTCACTGAGAGAAGTAGCCAGAAAACGCTAATCCAGGAAAGAGAGGAGGAATGAAATACCCTCCTACCTCCTGCTCTCTGGTTTTTGCTAGCTTCCCATTGGCTAGTCCCAGCTGGGACAATCAGAAAACTACTCCAGTCGGTCAGCTCTCGGCTAAAAGTAGAGATGGATTCTGGAGGGACAAAGAGAAATATTTTGCATATTCTCCAACATTACTATTGTCCAAATTTCTGCGATTAACAGGCAAGTGATTAAAAAAATAGGCAAGTGATTTTACTCAACTGTATGCTTTTAGTGTTTAGCCCTGGTAGTGTTATGCATTGGGCTGTAATTCGCATGGTCAGCAGTTCAAAACTACCAGCAGCTCCTCAGGAGAAAGACCCCCGTAAACAGTTACTGTCTTGGAAACCCACAGGGCGGTAGCTACGAGTCAGCATCCACTTGATGGCAGTGAACTTTTGTTAGTTATTGTTTTAGAAGCGCTTCCAAGGATGCAAACATTGCTGCATTAATGGAGATAAGCATGATCCCATTGGTAGGCAGTACGCGTAGGTTCTCCGGAGGAGGCAGGGCAGTAGAGCTCCAGGCCAGGAGGGGGAAAAGAGCCTTCAGCTGCAGCCACGGACAGGGTCATTCTTTTAAAAAGGGGGTCTTTTCGTCCTCTAAATTTCTCGTCTAAACTACCAATAAAACATCACCTCATTCCAGGACACACACACACACACACACACACTGACGCCAGTTGGTGTGACTTTTAGAATGGCAAACAAGAAGACACAGGTATTCCTGCAAGTGTTTAGTTTGGTTGTTCTTGAAGACAGCTTAAAAAAAAAAGCAAGAACAGCTCACTACCATCAAGTTGATTCAAACTCCTGTTGACCCTATAGGACTGGTTAGACGTGCACTCGTCACTGTCCAAGACTGTACTGTTTACGGGCGTAGAACATGCCTTTCTATGTGGAGCAGCCAGTGGTTTTGAACTGCTGAACTTAGGGATTGCTGCCCAGCATCCAACCACTTCACCACCTGGGCTCCTTTGAAGACAGGTTGGTTGCCACAAACTGGTCCTTTGGTCCATTCCTTCGACCCTGGCTTCCTGTGCCGCCCTCCCTTACTGATTGCCTGAGCTACGGGCTGCTACATCCTCATCCTAATTTTACAGGGGAAGAGCCTACAACTCGGTCTTTGTTAACCAGCACCCACACCAGGCCAGGCCAGAGAGGCTGTTCCTCCTTCTTGCTTGGTTCTGGGTAAGCACACATCTTCCACCCTCACTTTAAAGGCAGACAATTTGTTTTTATCATTTGCCAACACAGCTGAGGATGATTATTAATTAATCAAAAACACTGACTTTTAACTTCCCACGCTCTCTCCAGAGATGCTCCAGTGACAGCCCGCATCTGGACTTCAGGGCTGTTTAGATAGAAGCGGGCACCATGCAGCAGAGGCTGGCGGTTTGGGTTTTTTCTTTTCTCTCTGGTTGGGTCTTTTTAAAACACAGCCCACACTTAATCCCGTTCAGCCAGGAAACTTGGTGTTAAGGTGGTCCTTTTGCAGGGGTTTCTGTTGGTCCTTTTTGTATATAAATATAGCTGCCTTTGAAACCAGAAATGCTATGTCAGAGTTTCGCAACCCAAAAAAGACAAAGGAAAATGAGTCCAGGGCACGTTCTCTGTGCATCAGAAGCAAAAGCTGCAGCACCCCCAGGGTGCGTTTCCATGAATAATGAAGCGCCTTTGTGTTACCCTGCTCACCAGCTTATGTTCTGGCCAGCCGGCTCTCAGGGTGAATACCTAACAGCTCCAGAGAGCAAGTTTGCAAGGGTACATTTGAAATAGCAAACAAAGCCTGCTCTGATGCTGCTGGCTGAGACGGAAGCAACTGCCTCCTTCCTCCCACACCCCTTCTCCGTGAGGTTGCACGATTGGGCAGCCATCCCCCCTTGGGAAGTTCATCTTTGTGGCTAGGCAGTGATTGGCAATGAAAAAAAGGAAGGGGGCGAGAGAAGATGGCTCACCCCAAATGACACAGCAAAGCCCGAGGGCTGCCCTGGGAAGGACGCTGATGTGCAGTGGGGCTTTACCGCTGGCAGAGATTGGGAGACAAAACTCAACGCTTTGGCGGGGCTGCGCGTTCTGATAAAGATGTTCAGGAAAACGAAACTGGCTGCTTACACGTAGTGAAGGCCATGTCCTCAGAATCTCGCATGCCTGGAATGAGCAGGTTGCACTGTAAATTCGGGGTCCAAACTGAAGATGTGAAGGAGGGCTTCCTGTGGTTTCTTGGGCCCATCTTTCAGGAACACACCTTACCCCCCTTCCAGCTTCTCCAAGTGAACTCCTGGGAGCTGTTTTGCCAGCATCCAAACCATCCAAGTTTTTGTTTCTTCTCCGGGCCCTCCTGCCCCCTGTCTTTCTTTCCCTTGTCTCTGTTCATTAGCATCTCTCTGGAGGTGTGTAAGGCAAGAAGAGGAGATAAAACTCTGCATGTCACAGTCCATTTGCTTCTTGTCAACAGCTCTGGCGAAAGACAGAAGAGGAAGCTATGGGCCAAGATAAGAGTTCAGATAAGGTTTGGGGATTATCTTTAAAATTCATTTAGTGTGGTTACCCTCCCTATCACCTGAGGATAATAGGGGGTTATCTTTATTATTGCTTTTTTTTTCCTTTCCAGTCATTTCTAAGTTCTTGATGAGATAAAACTAGGGTAGTGCCTTTATATCTTGGTGACATAAAACTAGTCCCAGGCCCAAGATGCCCAACGGTGTTTCTCAAACTAGTCTAGCAGCTAAATATCCATCCCATTGTTTAACTGGCTGAAACCAACTGTCTCTGGAAGTGGAGGCTTTTGGATCTTCAGGTTGATGAGGGAAATCTTCTAACATTTTCTCAGTTTAATAGTCTGAGCAGCTCCCCAGCTCTTCTGATTGGGTGGGAAGAAAACAAAGTGAATAGATAAATTGTGGTCTTTGATCACAGGAGCAAGCCCAGGTGGTGCAGTGGTTAAAGTACTTGCAACCAACCAAAAGATCAGTGGTCTGAACCCACCCACATCTCCATGAGAGACAGATGCGACAGTCGCTTCCATACAGATTACAGCCTTGGAAACCTCATGGGGCAGTTCTGCTCTGTCCTGCAGGGTCCCCATGTATCAAAATATATTCAATGGCTGTGGGTTGGGGTCTTGGTCCTTTAGATAAGAACCTTCAGTCCTCCAGCTCACCTCTTCTACCAGTTCCTTCTACCCTCTGACTCTTCTCCCTTGTTCCTTTACCTTCTATGCTCCCATACCTATACTCTCTTCTGCATGCTGCCTCACCCTCTCCTTCCTCATCCAAACACACGTGACCCATGCTCCCAAATTCCCACAAGGAAGGCGACATCACTCTTTTTTGATAATTCTTACAATTCTCAAGAGAGGGCTGTGATTGGCCCAGCTTGAGTCAAGTCGCCCCCTCTGGTCCAATCAGTTCTAGTGGAGGGTGGACTCACGGGGATAGCTATAGCTATGCATCCGAGAGGTAGTTCTCAGAAAGTGGGTAGGTGCTGAGGCAGGGCCATTCTGATGGTTATTCATCTGACACATGGAAAGAGACATGGTATATGTCTCCCTTGCTTGACATCTGGTAAAAAAATAAAATAAAAGTGTATGTTTAGGAAGACAGATAGATACCCATCACTCAGTGCCAAGGACTATGAAGGTAAAACTCTGGGTAGAAGAGACAGTCTTAGGAAAGTCCCCAAAGGGTTCATCTTGAGGAGAATGGGTGAACACAGTTCGGAGGTCATGAATTAGAACCCAGGGAAGGGCAGTGAAACGAATGAACTGCAGCTCCGGTTCCACGGTGCATGGGTCTCAAAGGCCTAGTGATGCGAACTGAAAGCCAATCAAACACGAACTGAAAGCCCATCAAACCCCTGCCTCCTGGATGACGGGACCGGCAGAAGGGTCAGAAACACGTGAAACTGACCAGTATATTATATATGCACATAATAAAACTATCAAGAAAAGCAAGAGGATGATGGACACAATTCAGGATTAGCTCTGTGGTCAGGGAGGATGGGATTAGGGAGGAATGAGCAGAAAACTTCAAGCATGTTAGTAACATTCTTAACTAGGTGGTCCATGCCATGACATATTTGTTATCATTGAATTGATACAGAGGTACTTTTTTGCTTATGTGCTGTGTTTTGTCATTTTAAAAGCAGTCAATGGATGCCATTAAGCTAGGGTTTTTGAATATTGAAACCATGTTCCTGTCTTGAGTGATGGGCAATGACGTGGTTTGGTCCCCGGGTTGGGGGGTGGGGGAGATCGTGGGTCCTCCTTCTCTGGTTGCTGTCCCTATGACAACCATTCCGGGTGATCTGTAAGCAGTGGGGTCCTGAGAGGGCCTGAGGTATCAACAATGCTTCTCTCTGGTTCTCTGGCCCGAAGTCAAGCTGCAGTCCTTAGACTCCGGGACTTCTGTCTCAAACATCCCAGTCATTCCCACCCCAAAAAGCGAACTCACTGCTGCGTGCTTCCATCCAAGCTCAATGGCGTGAACAGCTAGACGAGAACATTGGGAGGCCGGGAGTTTCATTAATGAGAGTGAAACAACTCACCATCACGTCGATGCTGACTCATAGTGGCCCTGGGGGAGGACGGGAGAGCGCTCCTGGAGGGGTTCTGAGGCTGTAAATGTTTACAGGAGTAGAGAGCCTCATCTTTTTCCTGAGCAATGGCTGGTGGGTTTGAACAGCTGACCTTGTGCTTAGCCATCCATGGCGTCACCCACAACGCCACTCGGGCTCCCAAGTGAAACAACTAGAAGAGAAATAACGAGAACATTGATCCGATGAAGCATATAACCAATGTCACTGAACACTGTGTCTAGAAACTGTGGGATGTAAACCGGTTTTGCCCGTGCATAGTTTCACCAAAAGTCAAATAAAATAACCCGTTGAGACATGTCACCCAAGCACACTGCGCCGTGGAAGACCCTCAGACAGGTGGGGAGTGGGAGGCGGCCCGCTTCCTTCCTCCATGGTTCCTTCTCATTCTTTCCAGAGTGAATGAGCATCTGGTTGTTTCCATTCCAGCCCTGCAGACTGGGACATCCTCTCTGGCAGTGCTTTCAATGCAACCAAATGAGCACATCTGTGAACCTCATGGAGTTTGATTTTGTGAGATCTTGTCTGTAGTGGGAAAGAGGGGGCTTTCTACTCCCATAAAGAATCACCGTCTTCAAAACTCACAGGGGTAGTTCTACCCTGTTCTAGAGGGTCACTGTGAGCCGACATGGACTCGATGGCAGTGGTTGGATTTTGTAGATCTTAACTGTGATGGAATCCAGTACAGGGGCAAAGTTAAGGCTAGCAAATTCCAGACTCCTTCCTGCCTGGATGTTAGAGGCAGGCCAGGGATGGGGAAGGGGGCGTGGGTGGGGGTCGGGGGAGACTTGGAAGGTGCTGGGTCTGGGGAGCCCATTTCAGGGGTGTGGTGGACACCTGGAATGGCCAGCTAGGGAGTGCTGGTTTGCGGGACTCTTTGTCTTTCAGTGTTTCCCAAATAGAGAAGGAAAAAATATATTTGGTCAACACCATCTTCTGCCCTCTTTTAATTTATTGAGACCAAGTGGTTGTCTCCTACCTAGAGACTGTGCTACCTTAGTGTAGACAGGCAGGGATTCCTGGGATCCACAGAAGGAGGAAAGCCTAATGTCTTTGCTTAAAAGTAACACATTGCAGATTGCAGATGGCCCAAAGTCATAAAGGACTTATTGTAGGAGGCAAGGTGTGAGCAGGTAGGCCATAGGCCATCGGTGCCAGGGCTCTGGGCACTGTTCCCTTCCACACCACAATTACACCAGACCTTTCAATGTGGTCAGGGCTCCTGGTGGCATAAAGGGTTATGAGTTGGGCTGTGGCCCACAAGGTCAGCAGTTCAAAACCACCAGCAGCTACTCAGGAAAAAGATGAGACTTTCTACTCTCATAAAGTTACAGTCCCAGACACCCACGGAGCAGTTCTACTGTGTCGTATAGGATCACTATGAGTCCGAATCAACTCTCTACTGAGTTTGTTTTCAAACACGTTAACTCGCCCTCCCCACCCCACCCCCACCTCTCTTTTAGGCAAAATGTAACTGATTTCGGAGGGCCACAAAAATTGCAGATCTTTCCTGTTGTGAGGGGAAAAGAAAACACAACATTTTCGTGGGCCTCTACTTAAGGCGACCAGATTTAAAGCGGGACACCATTGACCGGGGGCGGGGTGGGGGTTCTTGATTAAAAATTTGGTCTATATGGACCAAGTAGACCATTCCCTACCTTGTGCTGCATTCTTTCCAAAAATCGGGACTTTTTTAAAACACCAAAAATCAGGACGGTCCCGCCAAAAGCGGGACATCTGGTCACCTTACTCTACATGTATCTCAAGCCACCCATATGCAAAGGATACGCTGGCCCTGTCGGGAGCCCTGGTGGCATGAAGGTGAAGCGCTCGGCTACAGTTCGAAACCGCCCAGCGGCTCCTGGAGAGACCTGGCAGTGAGACCCCTGAAGACGTCTCTCTGCAAAAGCCTAGGGGAGGTCTGAGTGTGTCACAGGGGCCGCTGCGAGTCAGGACCCAGCCAAGGCAGTCACAGCAGCCACAGACGTGAGGAAAGCCGTTCCGAGGCCCTCTCTTGGGCCCTGGGGGTCCCTAGTCTGTACCAAGTCAGGGCAAGGAAGGAACCCTACCAACTCCTAGATCAAAATGCAAAGCTGGGGGAGGCGAGGAGAGGAAGTAAAACAGGCTGACCACATTTACAGTTAAGTCGCAATTCTTAGGAACCTTGTCTTGTCTTTCCTTACAGAAAGGACGGAGAACTTCCCATTTAATCTACCTTGAAAGTTGTCCATGGAACAGTCTGAGCTGGAAGGCCAATGCCATA
>NW_022107431.1:84168061-84177821 GCF_000313985.2 Echinops telfairi | reverse complement strand
CATGTGTGTGTCTGTGCATGCATGTGTGTGTGTCTGTGTCCGTGTGTGCATGTGAGTGTGTGTGTGTTCTCAAACTCTCATGTGCATGCTCCAGTGTGTACATATGTTGGTCTTCCTAACATTTTGGAGATAGGTGTGTTCCAAGCCTCAGACTAAGCAATAGGGAAGTCCACATTTTAATTTCGGGTATGATCCCAAGTTCCTGTGTGGCCTTGAAAAAGCCACTGAACCTCCTGGCCTCAGTTTCCCTGTCTGCAAAACAAGGCTCATAATCCCAACGTGGATGCCTCACAGGGCTGCTGTGTGCATTAATTATTGTTTATAGCACAAGTGGAAGTTGAGCTGTGTTAATTATTATTATCATTTCTGGGTCTTCCAGCCAAGTGTAAGCCGAGCCCTTGCCTCACTCACTTCAGTTCCTGAGATCTGACAAGATACAGCCCAAAGCTGTGAGTCAGGCCATCAATCAAAGGCTACTCAGCAGATTGGACCTGGCTCACCAGTAAGGCAAAGGGTCCAGGCAGCGTTGGCAGCCTCGGACCTTCCACCTGGGGCCTGGGGACCTCAGGGACCCACAGGCTTTGCTGGAAAGTCATTCTAACAGAGCAAGAGTTCTGAAGGTGCTGCCACACTCCTGCCCCTCGCCTCTCTGTGTACCTGCCACTTAATTTACTAAGAAGTCTGGAGATCAATACAAAGATGCTCACCCTGTTATTAGACAAGGCCCTAAATTGTAAGTTACCGGTGGAGGAGCTTCAGAAGTATTGTGATCACTCCTGAGGAAAGATGACAAGTCGCTTTCTTCTGGTCACTCATTTGACTTCTGACTTTGGTTCTGACTTTGGAGTATGACAGTTACCAGATTTCCTTGTCGCCAGAGGTCCGCAATTGATACTGGGTTCTGCCGCTTCACCTCATCCAGACTGCTCCGCGGCATTCCTCCCCACTGTAATTTAACGTACAGGCAGCAGGTGAAGGAGAGAAAGATCAGCTCACCTCACCAGTCGCCATCTCCATCATCAGCATCAGCATTGCAGCGGAGTGTCCTGGAGAGACCGCGTGCTTAACCCTCTGCGGGGAGGTGCATCTCCACATTGCCAGTGCTAGTGGGATGCACCGTGCCAGCAGGTTGGGATCTTGCCTGTGTACAGACCCAAGAGGTGGGAGCAACAAACAAACGAAGAAAACAGTACACCAACCCTCCCCCCCACCAAAATCAGGGGAACTCATGATCTCATAAAGGACTTAACAACTGTCTGGGTTAACAAGGAGCCCTGGTAGCATAGTGGGCGCTGCACTGAGCTGCTAGCCATAATGTCAGGGGTTCAAACCCACCAGTGGCTCTGTGGGAGAGAGATGAGTCTGTCTACTGCTACAAAGATGGACCATCTTAGGAACCCATGGGGACAGTCCTACTGTCCTGGACAGCCTCAGTGACCCAAAATGAACTCGATGACAGTGGGTTTGGTGTTTTTTTTCCCTAAGTCCAGGGAACAGGGGTCTCTAGGTGGTCCCAATGGTCAAGCATCAGACTACTAACAGAAAGGTGGGAGGTTCGAACCCAAGCAGAAGCACCCAGGAAGAAAAGCATAGTGATACAATGTCACATCGGTCCTGGCCAAGGAAACCCTCTAGAGGGCAGTTCTGTTCTGAAACACACGGGGTCGCCATGAGTTAGTGGCAACTGTCTAGTTGTGCAAGGCACTCTATTTCCTGTGTTAACCCACTCAGCAGGCCCAGAGCAGTCTCTTTTAAGGAAATCCTGAGTCCCCCTGGAGGCACCACTGACCCAGCCGGGAGCACAGCCAGCTGCCCAAGGGCAGACCATAGTCCTGCCCCTGCCCTTGACATCTTGGGTCCAGGAAAGCACCTACATCTCCCTGCACTGGTCCCTGCCTCTCTCCTTCGGAACCCCATCCTTGGTGCTGGGTACACCCTCCTGCCTCTACTCTTCACCTCCAGTGGCCAGCCCCCTCCCTTTGTCTCCCCTGCCCCGCCACTCTGCAAACCCCAGCAAGCAGGCTCTCTGCCTGCTCAGCACAGCAGGCAGCCGTCGGGGTGGTGGTGGGTGCTAGTTCACTAATTAATGATTGTAAAGCACTTTGAAAATATAAAGAACGAGATAAATGCCGAGTATTATTGTTATTAATTATGAGGAGGAGGCTGTTTAGTCATCCTTTGCCCTGAACTCAGCTCGCTGCCACCACTGTGGCCCCAGGCTGCTCTGTGAGCGAGGAGGAGAACTCTCTCTTTGCAGGCGCTGTTTCACACTGAGTCAGTGACAAGGTGGAGGCAGGGGCCAGGAAGCCTCCTCTCCTCGGCTCCCACATGCTCACTCAGCCTGCTGTGCAGCTGTAACACGAACAGTTACCGAAAGCAAGCCGGGGCCTCGGAAAGTGCGCCCCATTTCCCACTCACCTGTGTGGTCGGCTCACTGGTGTTTACGCGAGTTCTGGACGATGGTGGTTAGGCTGCCCCCATCCGAGGACAGAACAGAGCCCCGCGCGCGCCCGACACCCACCATCTTCCATTCAATGCACGGACTCGCTTGTACACTCGATAATTATTTTATCACGGGTGGTTGGTTTTAGGACAGGAATGTTTGAATGTTCGAAATAGTTCTATGAACGTTGGTTCACTGGGGAGGCTCCTTGTGTGGGCTAGGCAAGGCAGGTACAATTCCCTCCTTTTGACACATAGAATGGCTCAGGGAAGTGAGGAAATGTGTACAAGCCCAGGGTTTGTAGGCTCTGATGATGGGTGCCAGTGTACACCCCAGCTCTTCAGAGCCCCAGGCGAGCAGTGCCCTCAGACCCATGAGGTCACGGTAGCAGACTCCAGACACCTGGCAGGATGTGCAAGGAAGTGTCAGAGGCTTTGTGATACATTCAAATAAATCAAGAACTTTCAGGATGCCCTAATCTCTGCACAGCCCTCTGACCAGAAGCCCCAGCCCCTGCCAAGCATTTGGAAGTTCTCCATGCCCTCCTGGGATCATAAAAACTGATATTCTACATAATGCGCGTTTCTTATTCTCCTTCCCCTTCCCCTGCTTTCCCCTCACAGATAACTGAGAACCAGAGAAGCCAGATGGTGCATCAGAGGTGACAGCGCTGGTTAACACAGCAGGTTGATGCCTGCTTTTCCTGCTTGCCAGCATAGCCCCCTCCTCAGCACCATCCAGAACTCAGCATCCGGTTCTCGGTTGCTGTGTGGTGAGGTGTCAGATGCTGACACAGCCTTTCCTTGGGTATTTTCCAAGATTTCTTCATTGGCTGTTTTCCAAAATGTCTTCGGAAATAAGCGCTAGACATAGCCTGAAAGCACGTCCTTGTCCAGCAGGTCTGTCAAAGAGGACACGTGCGGTGTGTATCCTCTTTCCCAGAGGTCGCACCCTTCCTTCGCTGCAGAGCCTTTCAGCTGAGGTGCCTCTGTGGACCAAAAGAAGAGGCACCTAACACGCCCACCCCAGTGAAGCTTGGTTTTGAGTCTGCCGTTGTTTGGTGCCTTCACGTTGGTTGTGACCCGTGGACCTGCCCCCTCGCTTCTGCTGCTCTGAAGTATTTATGGGAACGAGTCCCCAGGCAAGTAGGTAGCTGGATTCCAACTGCCAATTTCTCAGTCAGTCGAATGCTTAACGCGGGCACTACCAGGCCTCAGTTTGTTCTAGGTCTGCATGCCCAAAAGTTGGATCAGGAAGTGGAAAGGATGATTTATTCCTGAGCCTAAAGCAGGGGAGAAATTCTCCACACAGCAGGGCCACCCTTGCAGCTGACTGTAAGATGCAGCTTCCCCTCTGGTAACGCCCACCCACGAATCGAATTGCTGTCTAGTGCCCAAGCTGCTATGGGATTTCTTTTTCTAAGCAGCGAATTTAGGACATAGTAATGTTTTTCTTTTCATTTGCATCTTCAAAATACATTGCTGTTCAAGCGTGTATCCAGAATCCTTCCTTTGCCTGGCATTGATCTCTGAATGAAGGGCAGAACCACCCTGGGCAACGCTTGGGCTCTGTCTTCTCTTGGCCCTCCCTGCCCCTCTTCTCCTCACTGCAGCCCTTTGAAGGGCTGCCACTGCTACCCACTACTGAGGGCATGTGGCAGGGAGGCACAGCCCTGCCCCCAGCGGAGGGTGACGTAGACACAGCCGGCAGGGGTGAGTCTTTTCATTTACTTTTGAGTCAAAGCTTTATCCTGAAGGGAGAAGTCCAATCCAGGAGAGAAACGCCAGTGCCTAGGCTGGCCCAGCAAAGGGACACCAGCTTGTCGGCGCATTCTTGGGAGTCAAGTGGAAAGGAAGCTAAGAGTATTCCAGAGTAATGCAAACACTTTGGGGGATTTTCTGGCACAGGCACCGCATAATTCACACAGCCCACCGATTTTAAACGAAAGAAAAACCATATCCCTGAACTGAGCCCATCACCTATCAGAGGGATCCCTCTCTTCCTCCCTCAGAGTAATTAGCCTGGCTTGAGCACCTGTAGGATGCTGTGCACTATTAGGTATAGTCTCTCAATTATCCTCAGATCTGTCTCAGAGCTCTGTTTTTCAAAGGAGCAAGCAAAGGCACAGAGAGGATGAGAGGTTTGCCCAAGGACACACAGCTAGTTGACAATAAAGCTGGGGTTTGAAATTGGTCCTTCTTGGCTCCAAAGCCCAGACTCGTCATTTCTTGGGTTTTTAGAGACCATAAGCCTAGCAGATTCGCTCAAGCCACCTCAGTCCTCTCAATCTGATGGCGAAACCAACCCCTCCCCACCCCAAAACCAAACTCACTGCCATTGAGTCAATTCTGACTCATAGTGGCTCAATCGAACGGTGTAGAACGGCCCCTGTGGGTTTCCAGGGCTGTAACTCGACAGGGGAGTAGAAAGGCAAGTCTTCTCCCGGAGAAGTGGAAAATAGTCTCTGAGCTTTTATAATCCTGAGAGAGTTGTCCAAGACATGTTAGAGAGGTAGGGGTGCTGCGCTCTTGTGTTTCTGGTTTTTTCTCTCCTGTTGACTCACTTGGGGATTTCTGGCTGGGGCCAGTGCCCCTGGGCTAGCAGGAAGCATGCACATTGGCATCTAGGACAGAAGGATCTAGGTGTGTGTCTGTGCATAACTTCCACACTCAGGCCAGAGAATGTAGATCTCTTCAGCAGGCCGAGATGGATTGTCTTAGTTGACTGTGATTCGAACCCCTCGACATGATTTCTCCTCCCATCAAAATCCATGTACTTATGCAACTTCAGTCAGCCTGACTTGACAAGCACAAAGACAGAGACTTTGTAAAAGATCTTTCTGAAACGTCGACCACGTATTTTAAGAGGGCTCGTAGAGGTTCTGTTGTGTCTTTGCTTAGTTTCACCAAACTCCCACTCAACAGCACATATGAGGGGCTTCAAAAGTGTTAGTGGAAAAATGGAATTGGAAGGTTTTTAAAATTAAATTTTAAATTAAATTTTAAAAATTTAAGGTTTATTGACATAATTCACATACCATACAATTCGCTGATTTAAATGTATTCAAAAAGAGTTGTGCCATCATCACCATAACGCATGTTAGAGCATTTTTATTCTTACACTCGTTATTACTAGTTGCCCACTTCCCCTCAACCTCCTCTACCATACCCTGAAGAAACCATGGTTTTAGGGGACATCTTACTTAATCTAGTTGCTGTGTATATAGATTTGCCTACCTTGAATTTCATGTGATGAAAAACATACCCCCCAAGTAAAAAAACCAACAACAATAGCAAAATAAAACACAGAGAAACCTCAATCCAAAAGAAACCAGAAAATAATACAATCCAGAACAAATTAAAAATAGGTCAGAAGGAAGAACAGATGATAAGATGTGAAAATTTAACCTAACTGCGTCTGCATTAACCCACCTTCCAGTGCACGCTGTCTGCTAGCATGGCTATCCACGTTCCTGGTCAAGGGTCAGAGGGGCATCTCCTGGGGGTTCATTCACGTGGGGATGCTGCAAATGGACTTCAGGCTTTCACTGTCATCCGTAATCTTCTGCAAACCACGTGCTCAGAATTTAGGCTTTCATACAGTTTCCTCCTCCAGTCTTGGATTTTATTATTTATGGTCCTTGGATCACACAACCTAACGTACATTTTGTGGTTTTAGGGGGCATCTTACTTAAAAGGCACTCATTTTAAGAATCCATGAACTTTTTGAAACCCCCTCGTATACCACGTAGATTCCACCAACAGAAAATTTGGCTCTTAATAACTGGTGTTAAGACTGTTTGACTCTACCCTGGATATTGCTCCTGTTTCCCATTTACCTCATCAACATGGCAGCGTTCCTCTCCCCTGAAGTGACTTTGGTGGAGTGTCACTAACAGGGAAGCTAAAAGCTGAAGGGAAGAATCATGCTCATAATAATACTTACCTATAGAAAGCCTTTCATCTGATGATGTCAAAGCACCTTATGGACAGTAATTAATCCTCACAAAACCTCTGCTTGGTAGTTAAGTGTGATTAGCCCATTTTTATAGAATGGGGCATGGAGGCAATTCAACCTCTGAAGTGGAGAACCAGCAAAAGAGAGTGATGCCAGGCTCAGCAGGTAGAAGCCAGGCCCTTGTTACCTTGACACCCTTTCCCTCCCCATTATGCACATTCCCCAGGACACCCTAAATATGCCCATTAGCAGGGAGGGGTTCCAGAAGAGTCTCAAAGACTCAAGAAGTCAAAGGGAGGGTGAGGAGTAGAATAGAAAGAGAATGCAATAAATAGCAATAAATAGCCCAGGAGGAGGTTAGAGGTTTTCGCTGACTTCCTGTAAGTATAATCCTGCCAGCCACAAGTGAGGGAAACCAAATGTCATGCAAAACAGTGAAATTATCACCCTCTGGAGGTGGAACTCTGTACACTAAATGTCAGAACAACCCCTTCTCTAGCAACGCATAACTTTCAATACTATTTCTAGAGACTCCTAGAATTTGTCACTTGGCCATGATATGAAAAGAGCCAATTAATCTGTTTCCCACCATGGAGTACAGCACCACATGCCCCTCTACCTCAGCTGCGGGGCTTCCAAGAAAGTGTGGAGAGAACAGATGTTAGTCGAGTGAATCACACCTTGAACACACTGAGGCTTCTGATGGGTAAAGGACTTGGGTGGAGAATCAAGGCAAAGCACAGTCATCGCCCCACCTGAGCAGCTTTTAAGTTTAGCCCAGTGGTTAGAAGTGTGGCTCTGAAGTCACGTAGGCCCGGAGTTCCAGCCCGGCCCCTCCCCCATGCTAGCTGTCCTCCTTGACCAAGTGGCCTGACCTCTTTGAGACTCAGTTTCCTCATTTGCTAATTAGACATGTCCTTGCTCATGGGTTGTTGGAAGAGTTGTATGAGCAATGCTAGTTCCTAATAAGTGTTCAATGAACAGTCATTCAATGAATGTATTATTGTACTCTTAAGTTTTACCTTTATTGAAAAACAAAACAAAACAAAAACTGGAGAAATGTCCCTTACTTGGATTCCATAGGGTTCAAGGAATGCTAAGGTTCTCTAAGCTGATTTAAAGTGTCCTCCAACTCCAAGTCTATGAAACATGACTGGTTTCACTGGGCTTAGGAAACCTTTATTCTGCAGCTCCCTTGGGATAGCACAGATCCAAATGGCAGCCAATATCGTTTCTAGGCGGATCCTTGTAGCCTTTGAGGCCACTCCCACAGTTTTTAAGACAGCCAGCCTTGTTTTTTCTTACAATAGAAAGCAATGGTTGAACATTTTTTTTAGTAGCTTCCTGAAAATTTGATCAATTATATTATATTATAGTCTCCTTTCTTCCTTAAAGCACACATACACATGTTTACATATTAATTCAGAACATTCTAAGTCCAGGGGTATTTGGGCAGAGTGAAATGGAACCATGAAAAAAGGTCTCGAACCTACAGCCGTCAAATTGATTCTGACTTATGGTGACTGTATAGGACGTGTTTCTGAGACTTTAAATCTTTACCAGAGCAGGCAGCCTCTTCTTTCTCCCTTGGAGGGACTGGACAGCTCGAACTGCTGGCTTTTCAATGAGCAGCTCAATTCAGAATCCACTGGACACCAGAGGTCCTGGAACTGTGAAAACTGACTTGCCATCCAGTCGATTCTGACTCATAGTGACCCGATAGGACATAGCAGAACTGCTCCTGTGGGTTTCTGAGACTGTAAGTCTTTCTGGGAGTAGAAAGCCTCATCTTTCTCCCATGGAGCAGCTGGCGGTTTCAAACTACTGACCTTGTGGTTATCAGCCCAAAGTGTTAACCCCCTATGCCATGGCCCATTGAAAATGGGGACAAATAAGTGCCTCTGTAAAGTTAGCAATACCCTTTACCAGACATTTCCATTCTCTACTTCATTATTTTATGTTCATGGATTTTGCTCAGAGCCCAGCAATAGAAAATTCAGGCATTTGGAAAAATGAATTTATTATTATAAGAGTATAGGGTGCCTTTAAATACACATACTACTGGCCTTATTCCTGTTTAGCTTTTTAAAAACAAATCTAATTATAATTATGTGAAAATATATGCATGCAGAAAGATTGGAAAGAAAAATGAAAAGTTGTTGGGGTGGTAGAATATGAAATATTTCATTTCTTCATAGTGGACTCCTCAGTGTTGGTGTATATTGCTGCTGTGTTAGGTTCTATCAGGCAGTTCCAACTCACAGAGACCCTGTGTGCAACAGAGCAGCACACTGCCTGGCCCTGTGCCGTCCCACGACTGCATATTCGATCCCGTTGTTGCAGCTCCAGTGCCGGTTCGTTTCAGTGAGAGCCCTCCTCCTTTCCAATTTCCTTCCACTTTCCCAAGCATGACGTCTTTTTTCAGGGACTCGAGTCTCCTGGTAAAACGGCCCAAGTATGGGAGATGAAATCTTTTCATGCTCACATCTAAGGAGCCCTCTAAGCTGTATTTCTTCCAAGACACATTTGCTTGTTCTTTTGGCCACCCGTGGTACTTTCAATATTCTTCATTAACACCATAATTCGAAAGTATCCATTCTTCTCTGATCTTCCTTATGCACTGTCCAACTTTCACCTGCATATGAGGCCGCTGCAAATACTACGGCTCGGGTCAGGTGCACCTTGGTGCTCAGTGACACCTTTGTTCTTTAACACTTTGAACGGGTTTTGTGCAGATTTGCCTAAGGTGAGACATCACTTGATTTCTTAACTATTACTTCCCATGAGCATTGATTTTAATATCATACATAAACTTAAGAAACACTTCAGTTAAAACAATATGTCTAGGAGTAACAATGACCAATGAAAACATATTTAAACACAGGACAGTTAATCTGCCATCATTTCTCCGTTAGAAGGTCATCTTCATTGACAAAAATAGGTTGAGCTCTCCGCCTTAGCCGCTATTTCCATTCTTTAGGACTCTCTGCAGGCGTGCAATCCCTTTGAAGGAAGGATTTGGTAACAGTCTAGCCTTTAGTCCGCTCACTCCTGGAGCTGCTGTGGTAGAAAGTAGAAAACCATGTCAAGATGTGAATCAATGTCACTAGAGTATCTCTGGAAATAGAAACTCAGCAACATGTGATTTTATGGAAATTACCAAGGATAAAGTCCTGAGAGAAATTGCCAGAAAGAGTGCAAAGTGGCCCGTATCCAGCAGGTCGGAGCTGGGTCTCTAGCCTATGAAAGAGGAAGCTAGGGCAATTCTTGGACCCAAAGGCCTTGGCTAGATCCCTTCTGCGAGCCACAGGCACCAGCCGGCCTGGTTTCTCGAGTGGGCACTCTTCATACAGCAGGCTG
>NW_022107431.1:84165830-84167377 GCF_000313985.2 Echinops telfairi | reverse complement strand
ATTGTTGACAGTTATTAAGCACCTACTATGTGCCAGCATTTTACAGTGTTATTCATTTTCATTAACCTTGCAGGGTGGATAACTGAGCAGATAAGGAAACTAAGGCTCAAGAAGGTAGACCATTTGCCTGAGGGGAAAAACCAGTATTTGAATTTAAGTCATTTGATTTCAAAGCCCTTGCTCATTTCCCTAGTAAACACTAATCTTTTCAATGTAAGATAATAGGAATGTGATGTAGGGATGGAAAGGTTGAGAAACATAAAGGAAAAATTAGTGGGAGTTGATGAGAGATTAGGTATTACAGTCACTGGGTGGTACAAACAATGAAGTGAAATCATTTACTTACGGCTCTTCTATCCATGTCTTTATAACTGCAACAAAGTGATTGCATAGGACCAGGCAAATAGGGCGCGTGACACACTAATAAAGGAGATTGCTCTGTTTTGTCATTCCACTGGATCTAGGAGCGAGCCATCTCCGACACAGAAAGAGAGGCATCCTGAAATCATCAAGAAAGAGGAGTCAGCAGCAGAGCACACGCGAGGTGCTGCCGATTGTGGTGGAAGTACCAGAGGGCCCAGACGCCAGGCCATGCCAAGGCGGTCAGACGAAGGAGAGCTGCGCTGGGCCCATGCGGCCGAGCAGGGGAGAGAGCGTGTCAGGCTTGGAGATTGGACCAGGATTAGTCTATATCGATGCAGAGCAAACAATCCAAGAAGCTGGATTGCATGACGAAGAGTGTGTCATCAGGATTGGAGGAAGACATGACCTTGACGACGGAAAACCAAGAGTATTAGGAGTAGGTTCTGATAAAGACTGAAGACTTTATCTCTTTTTTTGTTGGCAATTTAAAATTTTTAGGTTTAAAATTTTTGAACAGTTTTATTGGCACTTCATCCACATGTCCTACAATTCAATAATTCAATCATATCAAGAAGAGTTATATAATCATTGCCAATATCAATTTTAGAATATTTTCTTCTTCCTTGTTTACATTGTTATTTGTGTAATATAATGATTGTTTTTTAAATTATGGCAAAAATATACACAACAAAACATTCTCTAATTCAACAACTTCTACACGTATAATTCAGTACCATTGATTTTACTTTATGTACAACCATTATTGACATCCTTTTCCAAATTAGTCTACTACCATTAACATCAACTCAATGGTCCTTAAGCAAAAACACTTTCATCTTCACCCATGGTAACCATTGGTCAAGTGTAGGGTTTTTTTTTCTTTCTTAGTTTTCTTGACATAGTATTTACATAACATACAGTTCCATAGTTAAAGCACTTTTAAACAGAGTTATATATACATCATCACAATCAACTCTAATACTTCCTCCCACATTCATTGTTTGCGCCTCAAATCCCCTCACCCTCCTCACCCCACCTTCACAATGTCCCCAATAAACAATTATACCAGTTATTGTCTCTATGCATCCACTCCTCTGTGCTTCACAAACTGAGAAGCTCAACAGAAACAATAAAAAACAAAAATGACTTGAATTCTACCTTGCAAGTCTGGCTAGACCAGAGGA
>NW_022107431.1:84117619-84164731 GCF_000313985.2 Echinops telfairi | reverse complement strand
CATGTTATAAGAACTAATCACTCTTGGATTGGAGCTAGAATTATGTGGGAGCCCAGAATCCATCTGCTTGTCCACGGATTATGAATGACTGATTTACTTTGGTGGTCATATTATGACAAAAACAAAACCAATAATACCAACCAAACAAACAAATAAAGGCAGAAAAACAAAGAAACAAAAAAAAAAAAAAGAAGAGCAATGTCAATCATCCTCCTGGTGTATAAGGCAATTACATTGATAACATCAATAATGTATCCGATGACAGAATTTAAGATATTGCTGATATGAGGACTTCATTCGAGTATAGTCCAATTGTTAGCTGCAATCCATGAGTTGCTGCTTTGTACAGATTGATTTCTTAATTGATTGAGCTGCTTACACCTAGCATGGGGGTTTGGAGTTAGGGGAAATTTTCCTGTGTCATTTCTTACAAGGGCAGATCCTTGTCTATCAGATTAAAACCTATCAGATTAATGCAAGGGGAGCATTGAGGTACTAAATAGATGGTGGTTCTGGGTCTCCTTTCATTGGCCACCCACTAAACCAGGGGTGCCACCCAAGGTCCAATGACCGCCATTTCCACAGTCTTGGGGTAACCATCCTTTGCTTCCTCTCCCAACAGAATATTTCAGTCCTAAGTCTAAGGGTACAGGTAGTTTGGGGGTAGGGCCCCGTTTGTTTAGTCAGGCCTCTTGGTTGAGTCCTTCTGGTCTGGCCCGGGGGGTTGGGAGTGGTAAGAGGTAGGGGCGAGATGCCATGTTCCCTATAAGGCCAGCATCTAAAGTCATCATAGTACTTAGCCCATGGCATGGTTCACTGAGAGTTCTTAGTGCCTACCCGGAAACATAGAACTGGGTTTATTCTCCCCTTAGGTTCCTTACAAGTATTGTTTAACATCCCTTTCCGATGTGAGGTTGCTCCTCCCCATTTTACACACCATGCTCACCAGCAGACATATTAATGCTTCCTCTGAAAAAGAGATGCTCCCTCTCCTGGTCTTCTCTGATTTTCCAGTTAGGCTCTCGTCTCATTCCTGTGGAGGGCCTGTCACTGTTCTCAGTGTGGTACAGCATCAAGTGGATGGTCTTTCCCCTTTCCCCCTTCTTGAAGGAGTGACCCCACACAATGGAGGTCTCCTCTTTCGAGGTGCTTCTTGTGAAGGGTACATAAGGGGGGTGATGTCTGGTTCATGGCCGTTCGGCAGACTTTCTACCCCTTTATTTGGGGATTGGGTTCTAAGATTTGTTGAATGGGTGTTTCTCCTTTTAGTACTGGACTCATAAAATATTTATACTTTTGTGATTGACTAACTTAGCTCAGCATACTGATTCCAAGTCCTTCCATGTCATGGCGTGGTTCATGCTTTCAGCACTGTTTTGTAGGGAAGCACAGTATTCCTCTGTGTGCATGTGCCATAGAGTCTGTAGCCATTTTTCCACTGTTGGGCATCTGGGCTGCTCCCAGTTTCTTGCCATTGTGAACTGTGTTGCTATAAACATGGAAAAGCATATATCCACTCATGTTGTGTCTCCTATTTCTCTGGGGTATGTATGCTTAATAGTGATATTGCTGGATGGTGTGGGATTTCAATTCCCAGTTGTTTTAAGTATCACTATATCATTTTCCACAGTGGTTTTTTTTTTTTTGTATTTACAAGTCTACCAGCTGTGTTTACGAGTTCCAGTCTGTCCACAGCCTCTCCACCATTTGTTGTTTTCTATTTTGTTTTTAAATTGGGCTAGCATTGGGGGTGTAAATGGTATCTCATTGTGGTTTTTAATTTGCTTCTCCCTGATGGCTAGTGAGCATGAGCATTTTTTTTTTCATGTGTTTCTTAGCCATTAGTACTTTATTTTGATGAACTGTTCTGTTCATGTTTTTTTCTCATTTCTTATTTGGGTCATTTGTTATTTTCTTGTTGAGTTGTTTTAGAGTTCTGTATATTTTGGTAATTAGCCCTTTGTCCAATATGTCATTGATTAAAAAACATTCTCAGTCTGTGGGCTATCATTTCCCTCTCCTGATGCAGTCCTTTAATGTGCATAAGTGATGTCAGTTCAGCACGTCCCAGTCGTCTGTCTTGTCTTCTGCTGTGTGTGCCTCCGCCATTACACTTGGTAGTCGGTGTGTGTGTGCCCTGCAATAGGGCCCTTAAGGATGAGTCAACCAGGACGCAGTAAAGCACCGATGAAACACACAATATTCCTCTGGTTCCTTGAGGCTTCCCCACCCCCCAGTAGCATGGACAGAGGTACAGATAAGAGATAAGAGCTCACAACACACGGAATCCGGAATGGGAGTAGTGAAGCCAGGAGAGTAGCAGGAAGATGGGGAGAGGAGGGGAGGGAGGGGGAACCGGTGGCAATGATCGTCGCATAACCACCAGCACCCCACCCCGGCCTAGGGGGACAGACAACAGAAACCATGGGGGAATGGAGACAGCAGTCAGTGAAAGATGTGAAAATAATAATAATGTATCATTTATCTAGGGATCACAAGGGTGGGGGAGGGAGAGAGGTAGGGGGAAAGGAGCTGATACCAAGGGCTCAAATGAAAGTAAATGTTTAGAAAATAATGATGGCAACATATGTACAAATATGCTTTATATAATTGATGTATGGTTTGTTATAAGAACTATAAGAACTCCCATAAGATGATCTTTTAATTAAAAAAATAGAGCCCTTAAGTTTGTTCGGGCTTTCTGATGGGTGTTCCTGAAAGCTCTGGGGTTTATGAGACTACAGTCTTCAGAATGGATCACACCTCCATACACAGGAAATAAAAATCCTCACCAATCCCCCCAGCACGAGAGGAGGAGAAAGGATTGAAATTGTTGGGGATTTCTTTTACTTTGATCCACAATTCACCCCCGTGGAGGTAGTTATGAAATCAAATGGTTGATTGCATGAAATTTTGCCCAAGACTTCTTTAAAAGTGTGAAAAAACAAAGAGGCTCCCTTGAGCCCTGAGCTGGACCTGGTCGAAGCTGTGCTGTTTTCAGTCTCCCCCTGCACGTGAGAGCCGCATCATGGAGAGGGAAGAGTGCAGAACGGATGCCTTTGCATGAGGGTGCTGGCAGAGAGGGCTGCGCATGCTACGGACCCCCCCAGAAGGATGAACTAATTTGCTTGGATGAAGTACAATCAAAATGCTCCTGAGATTCGAGACTGGCGAGACTTAGCCTAACATACTTAGGATACATTCCCAATCTAAAGGGACCGGTCTCTGGAGCAGGACATCGGGCTTGGTAGAGAATCAACTGAAAAGCTCTTCAACAAGAGAGCTGGACGTAGTTGCCACAAGAATGGTTCACACGCGGTACCCATTCTGAGGAGAGTTTGGGACTAGGAAGTGTTTCATTCTTGTGTACAGGGGGGTGCTATGAATCAGGACCAACGCGCTGGCACCAGACAGCGAGAACAATATGAATTCTTACCATGAAAACAATGGAACGATTTCGTTTTCTGAAAGAAGCCAGAGTTTGGGTGGAGAGTAGAGAGAATCCATTGGCTCTGGGATCTGGCGAGTTCAAATTCAGGATCCAGGCACATCTGGGGCTCCAAGTCTGAGTCTTCATTTGGGGGTGTGACCATCCCAGGCCATCCTGTCCACCACCTGACTGTCCCAGACACTAGTCAGGTTCCTTAAGCCAAAAACACCAGGGACCCATGTCAAAATTTCTACCCTTGGCTTAGCTTCTGGGGCCAGGCCTGGACACCGAGGTCGTGAGCTAGCACCACTCCGGGCACATTCTTCTTCCTCGTTTGCTCACAGTTCCCCAGGCCGGTCCTGACAAGGTGGTTGGGGAAGGGGAGGAACGCTTCTGCTATTTGTGCCCTCTGGTAAAATGCTAGGGGCCTCATCTAGGTGGGTGAGCCCTTGCCAGGAGAAACTTGATGGAGGTTCCTGACCTCTTTGTGCCTCCTATGGGCATCACCCCATCTCTCTACCTCAAAGCAATAGGGCGGTGAGCAATCACTAATAAAAAGAGCCATTTGACAGCCAGCAGCTTACCTAATCATAATGATAGCAAAAATAGTAATAATGTGTCCAGGAAAAAAAAACAGCAATTCACTGAAAATTTGGGAGTCCATTCCTGAGGGGGGAATTAGATGCTTCCATAATCACCTTACTCAAGATGGTCTTTAATAGAAGGTAATAACCAGAAATGAAACCATCAACATAATGTATGCCATGTCATAAAAAAATAATTGTTGGCTCTGTCCAGCTCCCTGGAGCAAGCCTCTGCCCTGCTTCTTTCCTGCCAGCTGCAGTCTTATGGGCAAATGACCCGTCCCCAGTGAGCAAGCTCTCCAACTCAGGGCCGATAGGTCCTGTGAAGCCTACCTGTGTTCCAGCTCCGGAGCGGTCAGGAAGCTTGAACTCCAGGCATGGACCGTTTCCTCTGTGGGAGAAAAGAGTGTGGGGCTGATCTGGGATGAAGCCCTGTCCCTCCTGTCGGGTAACCACACGGGTGGCTTTCAAACCCTCTGGCCTGGAACGGGTCAGATGCTAACAACACCCACCCGGGTGGGCCTCTGTGTGGGACCCCCAGCACCGCAAGACACAGAGCTCCCTCCGGCTCTCAAGATGTTGGTCATGTGGTCAATTTCCCAACCCCCGAGTCTAGAGATATGTCATTTCTTTAGAAACCAGCCTGAACACAACACACTGGCATTCTGAACGTGCTAATGTCCCTAACCAGCGTGGGGGGTGGGGGGGCATGCACATGAGTCATGTCCTGCCAGGCACACACGTGTGTCATCACGATAGTTTATGGGCTGACATTGACCTGCAGTCTCTCTGTCCTTGTGGACAAGATCGTGACCTTGGAGGCACGATTCTTCCCTTGAGCGGCCTTTGCCCCGAGAATCCCCTGAAGCAGCGGAAGGCAAATCGTGTGGTTACTGGGTGTGACGTAGCACTTTTACCTGTGCCAGAATCCCTTTGAAGCCGTGACATCTGGGAAGGATCCCAGCTGTCTTTGGGAAGCAGCAGCCTGGGTGTAGAGACCCTGCCCTGTCTTACTCATACTCTCGGAGCTGATTCATGTCAGTGATACAGCAGCGGCTTGGGGAGCCGGACAGCACCCTCTCTTACACACCTCTCTGTCACATTGAATCACTGGGAACCAGCTACATCATTTGGATTTTTATTTTTATTTTAGAACTTGTTATTCAATTTTGTTGTGGTGGTGGTAAATGCGCGTGCCAATCTGAAAGGATTTGCTGATTCAACCATTTTTACGTGCTTAATTCAGTTGGGGGGGGGGGTGTTTGGGTCATGATGGTGTGTCGCCATCCCTACTATCCATCTCTAAATGAGGCTACCACCATTCATGAAAGCTCGGGGTCCCCGAAGGTAAGACTCCCTTTCCTCCCCTTCCTACCCCCAGCCATGTTACTTTGGTCGCTACATTTTCCCTTTTCTAAGGCACGTCTAAGTGGGATCGGACCGTAGGTGGCCTTTTGTGACTGAAGTGTGGCTCAGAAGGATGTGTCCCAGGCTGATGGATGCTGCAGTGTGTACCACGGCGTCTCAGGTTTTATTAGTGAAAACTGATGAGCACACTAGGCCCCCAACTGAGGCTCCTGGGTAGAGAGACTCCCCAGCAGCTTCGGCCCCAGGAGACTTGCTGCACGTGAACCATACCTCCACACCTGCTCTTCCTTTGCGTGGTTCAGCGACATTCCTGTCGTCATTCGAGGCGGTTGGTGTCTCCTTCCTTCCTTGGCAAGCTTCGGGAGCTGAAGGGAGACAGGATCATCTCGAGGAAGCCCCGGAGTCGGTAATCCCTCAACCCCAGCTTTGGGTTTAGAAAATCCCCCCTGCCTGTCTCATTTCCTCTTCCAGCCCTGCTTTTGCCCGAGCCTGCCCTGGTGCTTCCTTGCCCGCCACAGCCGAACAGCATGGCCTGTTCATGGAAAATCTGCTGGGCACACCGTGTACCCGATGAAAGGCGTTCTCTCTCCCCCCACCCCAACACCCCTGTTTCTCGGGAGGAAGAGCCTTCCTAGAGTGGAACACCAGGGGAACAGGGACGAGACTTGTCCCATGGCTTTGACGTCCAGCCCTAAATCCCTGCAGTTGGTGCTGCAGGCTGGAAAGGGTCTCCTCTGGGACTTCCCAGCTAAGCCACAGCCAACACCTCCCCTGAGGGGCTCGACCCTCGCTGTCCCCTGGGATGGGGTTACTAGCCACAGGCGCCCTCTGAGTGCCTTACCTGCAGCTGGTCTGAACAGAAACATACCCTGAGGATTTTGAAGATGTAGAACAAAAACCAGTTTTTGAATGCCTCACTAATAATGTCTCATGTCTATTGATTACATGTTGAATCATATTATTTGGGATGTGTTGGATGAAATCGAACACATTATGACAACACATTTCTTTTTCTTGCTTTTAAAAAATGTGGCTACTAGACATTTTAAAAATTCCATTGTATTTCCCTGGGCCAGCCTTGTCGAGGGAGGGAGAGACAACCATCACTATGTGAGAGAGCTCCTGAGGTCGCCCCCCACCCTGGCTCGGCCTTTTACACACCCTTCCAGAACACAGCCTTACCGCTGATCCCTAGTGGTAATTTCCACGCACACAATCTTGATGAGATTAAGGAAAACCGTTTTTTAAAAAAATCCTTCCTTACTACCTGGCTCATGCGTTGTTCTGGGGACTCTGTTCCTCTCGGCGTTGGTGCCTTTCCGTGTGGTTACCCCCAAGGAGGAGTTCTATGACTGTTGCTATTATTAGGACGGATGTTAATCGCCGTCTTCTTTTGAGTGCAGGTGAGTAAACTATTCCACAGTGTGCGTTGCGTGCCCATTAACTCAGGGCACCGGAGCACGTGCTGGGAAATTAGCTCTTCTGGGAATTAAATGATACCTCTGAGTCCTGAAAGACTTCATGGGCAGGAAAGTGCTGCCAGGCGATGTTGCCCTGAATTCCAGGCGGCGTTGCCTTCCCAGGCAGAACCCACTGCCCCTGCGTTGACTCCGAATCCCAGTCACATGAGAGGACAGAGGAGAACTGCTCCCGGGGTCCCAAGACTGAATCTTTACAGGAGCAGAGAGCGTCGTCTTTTTCCCCATGAAGTGGCTGTTCGAACCACTAACCTTCCAGACAACAACCCACTGCTGACCCCACTGAGCCAACAGAACCACTTGCTAGTGCAGAAGGAGCTGAAAACCCATTGGCTCTGCTGGTGATTCTGTGGCAGCTGGTCCCTCGAGGGGTCTGGTAGGAGCATCACAAGCCTGCGTGGGCTATAGGGCAGCCTCCTATTGCCCCCCCCCCCATTTGTCCACCAACCTGCCACGTTCATCTTCCTGAAAACATACAAGGGTTCTTGGGACTCCACTGCTCAGAAACTTTGATACTTTCTAACACCCCCCTCCCACCCCCAGAATGGCTGGCTTCAGTGCTGCGCCCCTGGTTCCTGCCCTCACTTCATCTCCCGCGCCTCCACACATGATCCAGCCCAGCTCCCGGTTCGTTCATTCCCTCCACAAGTGCGTCTGCAAAGCCCACAAGTGTGTGCTGCCCTTTTTACTAAGCCTTGAAGATAACCCAGATACCACTGAAATCTACTGCTAGGGGAGAAATAATAACTGTTTCCATTGTAGCTCTAGCGGAGAATCTCAGAGGCCCTGGGAAGGAATTACTCGTGTTTCCCTAAGCCTTGGCTGAGTGGCCTGGTGGCACAGTGATTAAGTGCTTGACTGTAAAGGGATTGGTTGGCGACTGGTTGTTTGAAACCACCACCAGCTAGCAGTCTGCTTTCCCGAGAGGTCACAGGCCTGGAAACCCCAGGGAGAGTCCTACTCTGTCTCCATGTAAGGTTGCTTTGTCAGCATTCGGCTTGGCGGCAATGGTTTTTGTTTTATTTTTTAAGCCTTTCTTCTCTCCCTGAAGAAGGCTCATGCCTTACCTCCTTAGGCGGACCCACGAAACAGCGAAGTGCTTAGGCCACGATGGAAGAGAGCACCGGGGTTAGCTAATTGGTCTGAAATATCAGCACTCTCCCAAGTTTCAGAGTCTGTGGTGGTCATCCTCTGCCCAGGAGCCCAACGTCCAGCAGTCCCTGCGAGGCAGGGTGGCACGAGAGCGTCACATAGGGGCTGTCACCATGCGCAGACCTGCCACACTCTGAACAAGCCCTTTCCTTGGAGACTGTCCCTGTGAACTTTGTTTCCCCCTGGACCAATCCCGGGGTTGCTGCACAAGCAGATACCTACACTTTACCCTGGATTATGGACTATAAAGTTCAAAAGATTTTGATTGCCAGGGGGGCACTAAGTAATTCTTTTTTCTTTTTTTGCTCCCTGAAAAGGGAGCACTAGGCTAAATACGTTTGGGAACCATGATCTAGGTAATGGATCAAACTGTTGGCTCACATGATTTCCACACAATTTTTTCTAATCACAGTATGTTTTTTGTTTTTGTTTTACATTCAGGAGGGTACTTGGATTGAACAGTAGCATACCCTTTCTTCTTGTAAAATGCCTTAGATCTTTGGATAAGTCTCTTCCCCAAAGGGTTGGCTCCTCCTCATTTTGGTTGCAAAGATACCCCCAGGAAGGGGGCGTGTGGGGATGACAGCAGTCAGTGTCACGGTGTCCACCCTCAGGTTGTCAACCAAGGAGCGATGAAGCAGGAACCCAGGTGACAACATCCACCCATTGAGACACAGCGTTACTTCATCCAAGTCCACAAGGAGTTTCTGTGGAACCAGAACCATGGAGTTTCTTGGTAGCTGCAATGAGGCGTTTAATGAGTTTACGTGCACAGGGACCTTATGAAATCACCACTTGCATTTTCTTCTGCATGCTGAATTCACTGGGTCAGGCAGTTGTAGTCTTTATTTTTAAAAAGTAATATTTGACTCTGTGTTCAGTGCAAGTTTATGCAACAAACTAGGTTCTAATGTGCTCGTTTCTATACAAGTTGCTCAGTGACGTCACTCCGAATTGTCATGATCTGTCGGCAGTCTCTGGAGTTGCTTTCCGGCTGTTTCCGGTGGTCTGGTTTCCCTGTAGCCTGTCTTCTCATCTTTACTCAAGTAATTGTTGCCCTTTGAGTCTCCTATAGATTTTTTTTTAATGGAGCACTGTGTTCATGGGTAATATCCTTTATTTTGTGTGCCAAAGCGTTGTTTCGCTTAAAATCAACTTCAGGGGCTAGTTTTAGCATAAAGTGTCGAGATCTCAGGGCAACTGTTTTAGAGCGTCTTCGCGTCTCAACTGGGACAGTAAGTTGGGACTTCTTAAGAATTTGAGTTCTGTTTTGTGGTTTTCTCCCATTCCCGCAGAAACTCTGCTGTGCCCTGATCAGGACGTTTGGTGAGGGTAGCCGGGCACCATCACGTCCTTCTGTCTCATGGGAGATGAAGCCATAGTTCCTGTAGGCTGTTACCCACACGGGGTAGTTTCTTCTCTGAGACTTTGGGGCAGCAGTTTTCTAAGAAAGGCCCTCAGGAGACTCATGTAGCTCACCCCAAATCTTATACTCCAGGGTCTCTGGGATGAGCCCCAACACCCTCTGGTGCAAACTCACTGGCCTTGGAGAGCTGTTGTTGGGGGTGCCCACTCCCTAACTCTTCACTTTCTTCACTATCAGTTTTACTTCCTGGCCTGCTGTTGAAACTTGTGCCTTTCCCTTCTCTGCTCTCCACAGCTCCTTGTCTGCTATTGAAAGAGCTCACCCTATTATTACCCTGGATTTTCTAGAGCTCTGAGGGGTGCTCGGTGGCGGTGGCGGTGGTTTGGTGCCACCTAGTCGGTTCTGACTCATTGCAGTCCTGTACCCTGCAGTCTGCTCCCGCTCCAGCCTCACCATGTTCTTGTGCTTGAGCCGATTGTGGCCGCCACTCTGTCAATCCGCCTTGTCGAGGCCCCTCCTTTTTCGCTGCCCCTCCACTTTAACAAGCATGATGGTCTTCTCCAGGGACTGGTGTCTCTTGACAGGCAACATATCCAAAGCACATGAGATGAAGTCTTGCCATCCTTGCCTCTAAGGAGCATCCTGGCTATACCTCTTCCAAGACAGATTTGTTTGTTCTTCTGACAAGAGCAGTCCATGGTATTTTCAATGTTCTTCAGTCTGAAGTTGATCAAACATGCAATCGAGATACATTGCAAATTATCAACGATTGGAAGGCCAAAGATTGGAAACAAAGAAGGAGGAACCGTAGGGGGAAACTGTGGTCTTGGTGATCGAAATAAAGCTGGGGATTGCTTCCAGTATCACAGTGACACACAAGCCACCACAGTTTGACCAACTAACAGAGAAGTGATGGTGTTTGGTGGTAAAGAGCACTTAGTTTCGTGTGAGTGGAAGGAAACTATGCGCTCTGGACTCCAGCTCTGAGCAATGTGATCTGCCATTTGTTGTGACACACGTAGACAATGCCTTTACATAGTCCACGAAACACACATGACCGTCTTTCTTGTATCCTCTGCTTTCAACCAAGGTCCATCTGACACAAGCAATGATATCCTGTATTCCATGTCTTCTTCTGAATGCAGCTTAGGTTTCTGGAAGTTCCTTATTTGTGTACTGCTTCCACTGTTTTTAAATTATCTTCAGCAAAATTTTACTTGCACAAGATATTAATTTTGTAGTTGAATATTTCTTTGCATCCTGTTGGATACCTTTTCTTTGGAATGGGTTCAGATCTGAATCTTTCCCAGTTGATCAGCCAGGTAGCTGTCTTCCAAATGTCTTGGCATAGACATGCCAGGGCTTCCAGCGCTGCGTCCATTTGTCGAAACATCCCGATGGCTATTTCATGAATGCCGGAGACTTGTTTTTCACCAATGCAGGATAGACTTCTTCCTTCAATAGGATAAGTTCTTGGTCATATGCTATCTCTTAAAATGGTTGAATATTGATCCATTCTTTTTGGTCCAGTGACTCTGTGTAATCCATCTGTCTTGATGCTTCTTGCAGCATTTGATATGTTGTCCACAGAATCCTTCATTATTGTAACTCGAGGCTTATTTTTCTCTCTCTCAAGTTCCTTCAGCTTAAGAAATGTTTAGCATGTTCTGTCCTTTTGGTTTTCTAACTCCAGGACTTTGTGTATTTCATGACAATATTTTACTTTGTGTTCTTGAGCTGCCATTTGAAACCTTCTGTTCAGCTCTTTTACAGTATCGTCTCACTCTACATTGAAGAGCAAGCTTCAAAGCCTCTTTTGATATTAATTTTGGGCTTTTCTTTCTTTCCTGTCTTTTAAAAGAGCTTTCGCTTTCTCCACATACCATGTCCTTAATGTCATCCCACAACTCGCCTGACCTTTGGTCCTCAGTGTGCAAAGCATCAAAGAAGTTCTTGAGATGTTCTCTAAATCCAGGCAGGATATGTTTCAAGTCATATTTTGGCTCCCATAGACTTGTTCTAAACTTTTTTTCAGCTTCAATTCGAACTTACACGGGAACAGTTGATGGGCTGTCCCACAGTAGACACCAGGCCTGGATTTGGTTGATATTATCGGGCTTCATCATCTCCTTTCACAGATGTAGTCAGTTTAATTCCATCTGGAAAGGTCCACATGTATAAGCGCCATTTACGTTGTTGAAAAGGGGATTTTTCAAGGAAGAAGTCGTTGATCTTACAGAAGTCTGTCACGCAATCTCCAGCGAAATCAAGGCCTTACTTTCCAACTACCGCCCTGCCTCGTCTCATTCCAGGCACCAGGGATTGTGTGCGCATGGTGAGGGCATGCTTAATCAATTTCAGGTTACAGAAGTTGGTAAAAAAGATCTTCGGTTTCTTCAACTCGGTCATTCGTGATTGCTGTGTAAATTTGAATAGTAACTGCATTAACTGATTTTTCTCGTAGGCATGTGGATCCTATCCCATAACTGACAGCGTTGTACTTTGGGGCAGATCTTCCAAGGTTCAGTTTGATGACAAACTCAACGTCATTCCGCTTCAGTTTGTCATTCCCCGCAGAGTCAACCGTACGTGCGTGTGATTCAAAAGGGCCAATCGCAGTCCGCTTCAGTTCACTAATGCCTAATATCTTGATCTTTACGCAATCCATTTCATTTTTGACAACTTCCAATTTTCCTAGACTCATACTTTATAGATTCCATGGTCTGATGATTCCTGGAAGGTTGCAGCTGTGCGTGCAGTGTCGTTGTTTTTTTTAATCTCATTTTGAGTTGTGCCCATCAGAAAATAAAGGTCCTGGACACTGTGCTCCATCCATGGCCTTAAGGCCGACCGTGCTTTAAGGAGGCCCTCTGCGCCCGTCACACTCTGAGTGCCTTCCCACCTGAGGGCCGGCAGCTGACGCTGCAGACAGTGTGCTGCTGGTGGTCATGTGGTCACGTAGCTCCAGGTCCTTCTTCCCGGTCGGCCGGAGTCTCGACCTTCCGCTGGAACCTGTTCACCAGGGGTGGGGTGGCGGGTACTCCAATTACTTGTGCACAGATTCTAGCATCACAAGCCACTGCAGCACGACAAACTGACCAGCGAATGGCAGACATGAGTGTTCTCGCTGCCAACGAATCCATGTTGACTCAGACCCGACACGACAAGGCAGAGCTGCCGAGTGAGTGTCAGCGACGGCACCTCTTTCTGGGAGCAGAAAGCCCCATCTTCCCCGCGGGGTGCCTGGGGTTTCCGGCTGCTGACCTCAGTGAGCAGCCCAGCGTGTAACCACCAGGCCATGAGGGGATGCTAGGCTATCCCAAATCTTCTGTTCCTTAATGATACCATCTAATAAAAACAACTCTTATCAAAGTTGTTGGAATTTTAGTAATGGCCTCACCAGAAGCATTTTTATTTTAAGAGAGAACTTGGGAGAGAGAGTGAGGAAGAGGTAGAGACAGGGAGAGGATTGTTTACCCCAAGAATGAATCACTGTTCATTTGAAAACCTTCCCATCACATCTCAGGAGCAGATGACTGGTTGCTCTGCTGGGGACTAGCTCCAAATGTCTCCAGCCTGCTGGAAAATTATGATAGAAGGACCTTCATGTAGGTGCCTAAGATGTGCTGCTGAAGGCTGATGATAGTCGTTGATAATACTTAGAGCTGACTGATGCTACAAGGGTGGGTGACTATTCCCATACTATGAAGTTTGAAAAGGCTCTTCAGCCAACATTTGGGGGAGGTGTGATTATTTTGGAATGTTGAACATTTGTAACGTGGAAGCATGATCATAAGAGATTCCGTTGATTTTGGAATACATTGTTCCATCTGGTCAGCTCATAAGTGACAGGTTCATTTTCAACCCTGGGAATTAAATCATTGCACACAAATGTGGCATGAATCTGGACTCTTTCTATCTAGTACAATAATAGTTTTAGAATCCAGGAAGTAAGATGCCAGTATACCAAAAGGGAGGAACCCTGGGCACAGGCCAGGTCCTCCACAGACGTGACCAGACTGCCCATGTATATCAAACGGTCACTGTCCTGGGCTGACTTGGCTCACGCTGATTCGTGAAAGCTTCACTAGTGTCCATGCAGGGCTCCCAAAAGGCCCACAGGAAGATGTTTTTAAGACTCATGAAGTTACAGTTAATTATTATTTTCACAATTTAAGAGCAGGTCACTTGATGGCAAAAAATGATGTTTGTCAGGACCTATTTTCGTTGGTGACAGTCTGACTCTACCTCTGGGCTGACTCACATGCAAGCCCAGCATCTAAAACTTGGCCATGCAGAGATCTTGGGGAAAGGAATCCTTTTGGCTATCTTGGGGTTTCCTGTATCAATAAAACTCTAACCATTATGTGTAAAGATTTCTTTTGATCCGAGTCTGTTGTAGCTTTGGTGACTTCGGATGACCTGGTGAAATACATAGTCGCTCTATGTCCGGCCCTAAGCAAGCTGTGGATGGGACTGGCCAGCTTCCCTGCTCGGTCAGGCACTGATGCCTTTGTAAAGCACTCCTGCCACCTGCTTTTCCCCATCTTTAGTTCACACTCAAAGGACGTGGGCTGATTCTCAGCATCTTTCCTGCTGGGCTCCCCTCTCAATTTATTGTTTCTAGTTTGCTGTGGACTGGAAAATGGACCACCTGTTGTTTTTTTTTAGAATTGTGTATAAAGAGTAAAGAGCATGCGAATGACTCTGAATGATAACTAACAAGCTGAGTGCTGGTTTTTAATCGCCAAGTCTGTTTGGGTAAGGTCTTACCATAAAAAAATGTGCATGATTTTGGCACACATGTCATTTCTGTGTGACCTTTAGAGCTCCATGCTGCCTTCTCCATTTCTCAACATTAGAGTTTTGTCAACACAGCCACCAACTCCAGACCCAAAGACATTAGACTAATGAAAAGAGTTACTCTCCGTGGATCCAGATTACAAAAGATGAATTTTTAAATATTAAGACGTTATTGTTCTTTGATTGGCCAACTGATGACCGGCCAGCATAAAGGTGATGGAAATCGGGGAAGGGGAGGGAAGGAAATAGATTCTGGAGCCAGATATCCCCCTGAGTAAATGGGAACAAGGATGTGGGTGTCGGGAACTGAACCCATTAGAATCTGTCAACATTCAGTGAGTGTTGCCTCTTCTTTTGAGGCAGGAATTAGAACGAGCCAGGGCTTGAGGCTGATTCTGGATCTAAACTAGAGTGCATTTCCTGCTACCCTGCCTCCTGCTCTAGGGAAAGGAGAAAAGGAGGTAAAAACAATGGAGGGGGGGGAAAGAAGCCGTACGGGTACACTATCTCTCCCTGTGTCTGCTTGTCAAATTAACCTCACCCACCTGGAACTGGTGAAGGCAACCAGCCTGGTGATCTCTTTCACTGAAATGCTGGTGGCAAGTCCCCCATGCCACGAACATGTGCGGAAACGAGAAAAGACGAGGGAGCTGAGTTGAAGGAGTCATGGGTGAGACTCCACACGCAAAGGGCTTCAACCATGGCTTCCACGGCCAATGTCTCTTCGGGACTCCTTTCCTAGTGCCTACGGCAAACCCTGCAGAGAAGTCAGAAGTGAAAGTCATCAGGATCAGGCCTCTTGAGCAAGCAGTGTGCTTGATGATCTCAGGAAACACAAAGGCATCGGCAAGGAAATGAGTCTTGAGTTGTCAACTGAAGACCAATTCAGCAAGTGAAAAGACAAAACTGAAAAGGTAGCATAATTAATTTCGTGGCACAGTTCCCCTTACCCCTCCCATCTGTTAGATGAGTCATTTCCAAAGACAGACTTCGAAACCCTGAACAGGGGCTAGAAATGGAGAATGAGGATTAGCTTAGGTATTGACACTTTTTTAACATTTTTTAAAATTGTGACCTGGAACACTGGACATAGGGTAGAACTTTCAAAGTTTTTGATCAAAGTTCAGCAGTCATCAAAGAGAGGTCAAGTCAAACTAGATAGTTGGGTTTGGGGGTTGTTTTTTGGTTTTGGGTGAACACTCAGTGCCAAACAAGTACCTCAGTTCCCTAAGCCCTTGCATGAGGAGGTTGATCCAGGTTGACTCATGTTGCCTCAGTGGTGGAAGTCCCACTGAAAACATCATGAGGAATGGATGAGACTAAATTAACTCAGATGTCTGTGGAAAGAGGTGGGAGGGGCCATGATTCATGGCTGGGATTGCGATAAGTTGTTCTTGTCATCATCCACTCCAAGTGGTCCAGAGTTCATTTCTGAAGTCATTATATAAAAGAGGAAGTTCACTTGTAATAAATAGAAAGTAAAACATTTCAGAGCTACCCAGGTGAGACTCTGAGCTGCTAGAGGCCCTTGCCCAGACGTGATGAGATGGTTGCTCACCCCACCTGTGGGCCCTGTGCCCAGGGCTTCGCTGGATCACAAAGACACGGCAGGCTCAAGGGCAGAGCAAACGTAGCTAGAGCGCCCAGCCGAGGTGGCCATTTGGTCTTTAAGATGTCCCCTTCCGTAGTTGATAGCAGATGCTTTATTTATTCATTTTTCTTTCGAGAAAAAAGGACCAAGGTTACCAATGTGTCTTACTGCTTGAACTTTCCAGACCCAATATTGCAGGAGATTTTATATGACCCACGACTGGGGGAGAGATATTTGATGTGACAGCTTCTGGGTTGGACTTGGTCCGAGGAGGAGGAAGTTTGGGCCCCCGGAAGGGCACTCGGGCTGACTGTTTTCTGGGTGTTTGGTATGATCACTCACCTTTCTCTAGCTCACGAGAAGGAAACCTCCCAGTTTCTCTGCCCACACACAGTTGCCTCCACAACCTGACCTCAGGGAAGTCCCAAAGCTGACTCGCCATGCTTACCTTCGCAGTGTCCACTGTTGTCTGAGCAACCGTCATGCTCTGGGCAGCACCTCTACTCAAAACCAAGGGGCCTGTGATTCCGTGACACCAGGCTCAGAGAGAGACCGAGGGCGGACTCCCAGCTCTGAGCTGGACGCCCGGTGCCTCTGGCCAAAAGTATGCAGTGGGACCTGACCCTGGGATGAGGGAGTGAGGATCATTTTTGAGGCCCCTCCCCCTCCTCCCGCTGAGACCCTACCGGTCACTGCGGCACGCTTACCAGTGGGAACAAGAGTTTGAGAAGCTATGCAGGCTTCCTGGAAGTTTGCCAGGAAGAACTCACAGTTCTTCAGACGAGGTGACCCTCTCTCCTTGATGGGCACCAGGGCTCCTCAGCCCCCTTTGGGGCCCTCCACTTCCAGGTAACAGAGAACACTCGTGAGCGTCCCATAATTATGTCATACAAGCAGCAGAGGTTCTTGGGGAAGGAAGATTCTTCTCCCTCCGCTAGCAGCTCTTCCTCTTGCTCGTCTGTGTTCCCCAAATGCTGTCACTCACCCTTTCTCACACCCCTCTGAATAACTGGTGGAACAATAACCCAAAACTCCAAGTGAGGTAGCCTCATGTTCTGGAAACCCCTTCTTCTACCCTCCTGCTAACCAAAAGGCCAATGACTCAAACCCGCCGGTTGCTCACTAAGAGGCAGGTGGGGCAATCTTCTCCCATAAAGACGAAGGCTGTTCTACTCCGTCCTACAGGGTTGCTATGAGTCAGAAGCAACTTCATGGTAGTGGGTTTTATTTAGCTTGTTAAAAAAAGGCGGGTGGTGGGGTGGTGGGGATGTGTGTGTGTGTGTGTGTGTGTGTGTGTGATTCGTGTGAAACTTTGCAGAACAAATGGGTCTTCCATTCAACCAGTCACACACATTTTGTTTCATGACACTGATTGCAATCCCTACACCATAATAGCACTCCTCCCCCTCCCGCCATGTGTGCTCCCCTTCTCTAACTCTCCTTTCGGATCCCTTACTGCCCTGTGAGCTTTATCCCTGGGCAAACCACGGCCCTTCGATGGGTGTGTGTGTGGGGGGGGAGCTTTTGATGTGTCAGAAGCCTTAGATTGGGGGTGACTGGGAGAGATCAAGAGAGAATTCAAAAGAACGAGTTCAAATTAAATTGTCCTGCAGAGGAGAATCAACCCCAGGTTTTAGACCTCTATAAAAACAAGCTCTCCCTTTCCTTTAACTTAATATTTAGTATTCACTATTGAGAGCAGACCAGAGTATTAGAGCAGGTTAAACAAATTTTTTAACAACAAAAAAATTATAATATATGAGGGCAAATCAAAAAGCACCACTATTGAGGGTCTCCAGTTCATACCTACCTGGATTATTCCGAATAAAACATGTTCAGACACATCTGTGGGGTCAGTGGAAGGCTGTGGACAGTTCTGCTAGCAATGTTCTTGTCGTCGTCCCTTTAGGGGGTCTTCCAAAAAGATCCCATCAAAACAGGGGCTTTAGAGGGGTCTGCTGGGCCAGTTAAGCTCAGATCTGAGAGGTTAGCTGAGACAGCTCTGACGGCTGGTTATAGAGACTCTTCAGGGGTCGTTTTGATGTCGCTTCTTGGACAATCACAAAGGCTTCTTGGGAAGAAGTTTTAAGAAAATTGAAAACTGCATTGGTGAGAAAAAAGCCAAGCGAGATGCGCTGAGGAACTTCTGTCCCGTGTGCACCCCACCCCCCACCCCCTCCCCGCCCCCCTGCCCTGGCCCTGCTCATTCTAGGAGAGGAAGAGAGGCTGTCCTACAAGAACTCCTCAGGAAAGCTTACTCCGCCCGCTGCATGGCCCTCCCGACCTCTGGTTGTTAACCAAACTCAAAGAATAGTTTTTGAGATCTTTGGGAGGTGAAAACTGCCATCTGGACACGATGCATAAATTGAAGACTGTAGAATTCTTTAGGGAAGGCTTTCCCCCCAAAACGCCCTGCTATGGAGCTGATGCTGACACATAGCAACCCTGTAACCAAGGGAGAAGTGCCCCTGGGAGTTACTAAGACCGACACTCTAGGGAAGTAGCCCAGCCTTTCTCCCTCGGAGCAACTGGTGGTTTTGAACTGCTGACCTCGCAGTTAGCAGCCCCGTGTGTAACTACTGGGCCACGAGGCTCCTGCCAGGAAAGGGTGAAAGAGTTGACAAGCCTGCTTTAAGGAGCGTGTGGACGTAGACGGAGGATCTGTTGAGGAAGTGCAGCCTGACATGCTGACAGTTTGTTGAATGAAGGTGTCAATGAGTTTGCAGCAATTACTTTTTCACTTACCCTAATAAGTACTTGCCACAAAACTCAGGACACCAGAAAAGGTATTCAAGTAAAAGAAAATCTCTCTTCCACTTTTGTCTCCTAACCTTTTCTCTCTACCCTAGAAATATCCAATCTTTCAAAATCTCTGGAAGAATACCTGTTCAATGCTGTGCCATGCACATATAGGAATTGTCATACATATACATTTTTTCTTTCACAAATGGTAGCACAATGCACAATATTATAGTTATTGAAGCAGCATCTTGGAGCACTTCCATTTTAGTACACATAGAAGAGCCTCATTATTTTTCATCGCTACACATTATTCCATTTTATTGATGATCATAATTTGTTTCATCGGTTTCTTACTAATAGACATTTAGATGTGTTCTAAATTCTGTTATAGCATAAGCAATGCTACAGTGACGATTCTGCAGGCAGCATTACCTGTTCTGGCAGTATCATCTGTTGCCCTGTATTGCTCGTTTTATTTTCCTGTGTAACAGTCTGTTTTTTCAATTAGATTGTAAGCACCTGGAGAACAGGATAAGACCAAAGATTGACTGGATTAAAAAAAAAGGAAAAAAAAAACAAAAGATGGGCTGGATTGAAGCTCTCAAGTGTGTGGTGGGAGTGGTGATACCGGGAGGGTTGGGAAGGGTGGGTTCGAAAGGGGAAACCGATTACAAGGATCTACATGTGACCTCATCCCTGGGGGACAGACAACAGAAAAGTGGGTGAAGGGAGACGTCAGACAGTGTAAGATATGACAAAATAATAACATATAAATTATCAAGGGTTCATGAGGGAGAGGGGAGCAGGGAGGGAGGGGAAAAATGAGCTGATGCCGGGGGCTTAAGTGTAGAGCAAATGTTTTGAGAATAATGAGGGTAACGAATGTACAAATGTGCTTTACACAATTGATGTATTATGGATTGTGATAAGAGTTGTATGAGCCCCTAATAAAATGATTTTTAAAAAAGAAAAAGCTCTCAAGTGTGCCAGTGATCCCTTAGAAATAAACAAATGCCGATTCTAAGGCCACATGACTGGCCTACATCAAAGTACCAGCCAGTCACCAGGAAGCACAGATAAAACAGAAATGAAAACAGCGATTGAGAATCTCTCCCAAAGATCCCCTTGCAGAGGGGTCTCGGGGAGGAGATGAGCCAGACAGGGTGTGATGTAGCAACGATGAAACATACAACTTTCCTCTAGTTCCTAAATGCTTCCTCCCCCCGACTATCATGATCCCAATTCTACCTTGCAAGTCTGGCTAGACCAGAGGATGTACACTGGTACAGATAGGAACTGTAAACACAGGGAATCCAGGGAGCATGAGCCCTTCAGGACCAGTGGTGTGAGTGGCGATACTGGGAGGGTAGAGGGAGGGTGGGTTGGAAAGAGGGAACCGATTATAAGGATCTATATGTGGCCTCCTCCCTGGGAGACGGACAACAGAAAAGTGGGTGAAGGCAGACGTCGAACAGGGCAAGATATGACAAAATAACAATTTATAAATTATCAAGGGTTCATGAGGGACGGTGGAGCGGGGAGGGAGGGAAAAAATGAGGACCTGATGCCGGGGGCTTAAGTGGAGAGCAAATGTTTTGAGAATGACGAGGGCAATGAATGTACAAATGTGCTTTACACAATTGATGTATGTATGGATGGTGATAAGAGTCATATGAGCTCCTAATAAAACGATAAAAAAAAAAGAGAGAATCTCTCCCAAAAGCAGCTGGGTTTCTCAGCATTTACTAGCACCCTTGGACAAGATCCTTCCATTGGTCACCCCTGCAAAACGAGCAAACAATTTCTCCAGAAATCCTGCCATCTCGGGAGGCAGGCAGGTGGCTCCCGTCATCGGAATTCCATTTGGTGTTGACTCCAGTTCACAAAACGGTGTCCCAGTGACCTGGAAAAGTTAAGCATCACCCAAAGTGCCTGACCAGCCAGTGAGTGAGGCAACCTTTCCTCCCATTGGAGAATCTATCTAGTTCAGCCCAGAGGAAGATGAAGAAGGAGAAGAAAGAGAGGGGGTGGGGCGAGGTACATGCAGAGGAAAAACACTGTGATGGTATGTCAGCTTTGGACCAAATCAGAAAAAAAAAAAAAAGAGGGAATGAGTAGATGGCTTTAATTGTCCCTGCATCAACTGTCATAGGTAATACATGCAGAGAATGTCCCTTTGTTAACAAACAAGGCGGGTGTTGTTATCATGATGTTTAATGAACACTCATTATCACCTGGTAGCATGACACATGTGGTCTGATTGGCTGATCTCAAAACAATTATGTCGACATCTTTCAGACCATAGAGCTTCGTAGTTTCGCAACGTAGTCCCCCTTAAAAAACAAAAATCATTTTCCAGACAGATAAGTGCTGTATTCATCTCTCTGAACATTCTCTGCTGTTTCCCCTCTGCCTAGAACGCTCACGTGTGGCCAGCCGTCTTCTGGCGGCAGCTGGTTTCCTCTGCCCCCCCTGTGGAAGCAGTCTGACATGCTCACTTGTCTGCCCTTCCTCACTGGGCCTAAGAAGAACCCCCGCTTCACCCTGGTTTCCACCCCTCGACCAATAATAGTCTTTTTGTCGGATGTATAGGTTGGAAAACAATGAGCAAACCACACAGCACTATGGAGCAGGAAACCCAAATCTCCCAGTACAGAATTGTCAGCATCATGGGCGGAGCATATAACGACCCAGGAGTTGGAGGTGGACACTCGTGAGCCTGAGTAAAGCATCCGGGAATCTGAAGGGTGATAAATAGTCCCCGTTTTCAAGTTCCTGTCTCACCTCAAAGTGCTGGCAGCTCGCTCATCACAAGACCCACCTGGGCACCTGTTGCCTTGACCCAGAGGGCAGGGCGCCATGTGCTGAGTCATCAGTACCTCCCCAAGCTCGGAGCCAAGAGCAGCAGGGCAGCCCCACCCTGTTTTCCCGGGCCACCTTGACCGTAGCACGGTGCTGGGCAGGACGGATATGAAGCGAGTACCACCAGCTGGTGTTTCAACAAGACCTTTGCATGCATCGCAACCGCATGAAAATGAGCGTCAAGCTTCTCCATTCATTGACTTGTAGAACTGAATGGAGAAGTCCTCGGGATTAACTGCTCTGTTTTTCAGATGTGGAAACAGGCCTAGAGAGGTTGCGTGTCTTGCTAAAGTCACCCAGCTGGTCAAACCAGGAATAAAGCCAGGTCTCTTGATTATCTGTCCCCCAATTGTCTGTCACTGGTATAATGTGTCCATCTTGAGACACCAGTACCTCTTTCCCTTCCTGGCATCATTGGAGTCCATTCTTTTAGAAGAAAACAATGACTTGACAGGATTGTGTTGCTGGGGAGGCTGGAGAAAATTTCTGGGACATCTCAGCGTAGAGCATTTGACATAATGTTTGAAAAAGGAACCACTCTTAGAGTTTCTTTTGTGTAGGGCCTTACCTAGAAACTCCTGTTTAGGAAGGTCTCGTCAGCATGTAGGGACCAAATGACCGCCTACTCCTTCGGAATCAGTTAAGGGTTCTCCTGGGATCTGAGGGCATAGCTCGCTCTAACAGTGGTTTGCTGTTGATAATTCTGTTCTAGTATTACCCTAGAATGGCAAGCAGAACATGAGATTTGCTATTAGACATCAAAACCGAGATATGGTCAGAATTTGAAGTGTTCCTTTTGAGCTAGAAATGAATTCGATGTGAGTGGTATTCAAAATGCCTATAAAGTGAAATGCTACAAAATGAAAGCTGGATAGTAGCATTTCTAACTCAATTTGATCCCTTTTAGCAGATAATAGAAGTAACTTATTTAAAAGAGGCCAATACTATTAATCAAATCGTATGTAGCCATCTTCCCCCAGAGGCAAGTCACTCTTTGAGAGCAGGGTCAGGTCTTGCCGTACTTGATCCTCACCCTCAGGCTTTCCTAATAGACGTATTCGAAACATAACACACAGGCAATAAAAGTGCGTTGAACGCCTGCATCAGTGAATAAGCACACCGGCTGAATTTTTCTTTCATTCTCAGCACAAAGAAAGGAACGATTTGAGACAAAAAATAACATGGATAAAGGGTGCTTAGGATTCACGTAGCGGATCAACCTGTGAGAAGCGCTAAAGCTGTCGAGGAAGGAGAATCGGGGACACATTTTTCCCTTGCAGGAAATGGGCCCCAAGAGCGCACGGCGATGGCCATGACAGCGAGTGAGTCCTCTCACTCTCTGCCACACAGCCAAGCTCACACACGGCCCAGTGGAGGGTCCAGAATACATTTACAGCGGACCTGTTTTGTAGTGAGAGAAAAATGGGGGGAAACTCAAAGTCATCCACGGGAGCAGGCATACTGGTCAGACGGAGGCACTGAGAGCTACGAGACTGTGGTCCTTGGTCACCCTTCAGGCCAACTGAGCCCTCAGTGACAATCCAAAGGGTGCATTGAGTCAACTATACGTTGGCGTGTTAGGCAAGAAGGGGGAATGGAGCCAGGAAGCGCTGGGAGCAGGCAGGATGCGGGAGGGAGGACAAGGGGACAGCGCTGCTGGAGTTGAACCAAAATGTGCCTGAATGGGTGCATGTCAGACCGATGAGCTTGTTCTATCAACCTTCACCTAATTCACAATAAAAAGGTTTTTTAAAAATCTCTTAGACACTAACAAAACAAAAAACCACCCCCAAGCCCAAGCTGATCTGTTAAAGTTGTGTGTGCGTTCTGTGGCTGCAGGCTGTTGTGCCGAGGTGGGAGGGTCATGGCCATGGCGTAGGTCGGGCAAGGTCCTAGACAGAGCTAATGATGGTGTGAAAATAAACCAGTTACTGAAGAAAAGCTATTGTTGGTTCGAGAGGGTTATTTATAGGGCTCACTGGGCTAAGTTTTTCTTCTGTTTCCATGTATGTAAAATGAGGGTAGTAAAACTTACCTCAAAGCACATTTGAGAGGATAAAATGCGATAATTACTGGGACAGAGCCTAGTAACTTATAGAATATAAAACAAATGAGAGGTATTATTTTCATAATTATTAATGTGTTATGGTAGGACCAAAATCAGGATTTCAGGTTCATGCTTACTTTCTGTTTCTTCTGTTGGAACTATGCCATTCCAAATGCATACGATAGAGAAAAAATAGATGTGACTCATGAGTCATGTGGTCTTTGGAACTTTAATCTGCTGCCCTCTTCATTTTATCTCCTGAAGGAAATGAACCAAAGAAGGAAAAAAAAACAACCCAAAAACAGTCAAGCCAAGGATGAGAGAGGCCAAAAGAGTTATTCTCCCAAGTGGCCTGCTAATTTCTAGAAAGCTTATCGCCTGCACATGCAGGGCCCAGTTGGTTAGGGTTTGAAAGCGGTCTGGGGGCCGTTGGGGTGTGATTTGTTCATCTGTCCCTGCATTTTGTTTTCCCTTCCATTTCTATCCTCTTAGGAGGCTCAACCCAACAAGTACGTCGCAAAAGCCTGGAAGCTTTGTTCCTGGCCTGTGGAAAAACAAGCCAACCCCATTCTGGGCCTTGAAGCTTGACAGTCTCATTTACGGAGTGACACAGTCATGCTGTAAACGACCGGAGACATTCCAGAGTTCATGACTTGTGTAACAACAACACTTCAAGGGTGGCTGCAGGCACGAGGCCTGACACGCCCCGGTGCGCGGTGAATGTGGAAGAACCACTCGCCCTGGAATGTGGCATGGCCGAAAGGCGACTGGGCCTTCCTCTCCATCCTCATCGACCCAGCCACTGGGGGCGGGAACTGGACAGACTGGAGGGACGACTCTATTTCAGGGAATGACAAACGGATTGCGCTGATTGGGTGAGAGTACTTACCTGCCTCCTGCTCTTGTTCCTAGGACAATGCTCAGGGAGGATTTGTTGAGGAGTGACTTATTTGAATGAGGAAGTCTCGCAGAGCCTCAGGAATCCAAACAACTGGCTACCCAGAAGGACGTCAACCTAGGCTCAGCTATGGAAGTTGAGGCAAGAGGCCTTTTCCACTTCATATTCTCACTGCCACCAACTCGCTGAGGAGGGCATTCCATTCCACTGAGAGAGAGAGGGAGACAAGACGGCAGCTCTCAATTACATGCGCACTCGCCCAGGAGGCTTGTAAACATTGAAAGAGTTGATTGTTATTTTCATTCCTGACTGGTTTGGTGGTGCAAACAACAACTCCATAAACTGCTGAAGTCCAGTCAGAGTGCTGAGGACATGCATTTGTGAACGTGAGGTATATTCAGGGCAAAGGGAGTCTGCTCCCTGACGAGGTTGGCTGTTGTGTAAACTCAGCCCAGGTCTCCGGGTGGACATCAAGTTTATAGTAAGGTGACCAGATTTTAACATTGGTAAAGCGGGACACTATGGATAAAACTCAGATCCTGGCAGCCGAAAACCGTATACCCTAGCTTGTCGTGCATTCTTTCCAAAAACAGGACTTTTTTTAAATGCCGCGGGATGCGGGGACAAATTGCTAAAGATCGGGACTGCCCTGCCAAACGCGGGACGTCTGGTCACCTTAGTTTATAGATTTAACCGAAGAAGAGCACTCATGATTGGCAGCAGGCGCGGGAAGTGTCAGCAGAATCTGCCCTAAACAGTTCAACCCAGAGAGGCAGCTGGGCTCCCATGCCTTTTCCTTACAGTCTACCATCTGCTGTAGGGACTCAGCAACCAGGTACCAGCCCTTCTCAGGAGTCACCGAAGTCATTGTGGCCATGACTTGGGCCTCCCTGAACTGCAGAGCTTCTCAAAGGGAACGTTCTTTCTTTCAACAATCTAGTTCCCCCGGGCATCAAGTGATCAGGAGTGGGCTACCAAATAAACGTATGCTGCTGCTGCTCTGAGGCCGAGAAAGCCCAGCAGGGGAAAATACGTGACCTTGGCCAGAGCACAGCTTAAGGAGCTCTTCTATCTCCCCCTCCCCAGCACCCCCTCCACCTCGGCCCCCAACACCTTCTACCCCCATTTGCACCATCAAAAGGGACTTTCCCTCTCTAACCACCAGGGTCTCCAGCGGTGAGCACAGGCAGTGACAAGAGGCGCGCTGTGGTTTCTGCTCAGTTAGAAGCACAGGAAAAACTTTCAAACAGCCCTTAGAAGGGAGCAAAACCCAAGTACGGAAGGAAGCACCGGCAGCTTTGTTCTCTTCTCTCTCTCTCTCTCTCTCTCTCTCTCTCTCTCTCTCTCTCTCTCAATCCTTCAGAAAATATATACCTTTTCATTTGGAGAAGCCCAGCTACCCAATAGGCCTCCGCAGAGATCGGCTTGCGAGCAAATCTTCGATTCCATTCTATCATTTTCAAACTCTCCTTGCTCTTTTTGGAACAAGATTGAGATCTGGATGTAAGAGATGCCGCTCTCATTTCTAAGTTATATCGCCAGTCTTAAAAGCTTTCTTCCCTTTCGTTCTTCCTTTTTTCTTTTTCAGCCAATCCTCTTAAGAGCGTATAATCCTTCAGGCTATAGATGAGCAATAATATATTATGTTTTCACATTAAACTTGGAGGAAGGGTTGAAACAGCTGTAACCTATCTGAGACGGGCTGAATGCCTTGCTCTGGGTAATATAATTTTCAGTCTGGAATCCACGTGTAGGTCAAGACGAGAGAAGACAAAAGCTACCCATTTGAAGCAATCCAACTATCAATTGTCTAGGGTTCCCGTTGGTTGAGAAGCTGGTTAGCAGGTGGGCATACTGAAAGTCTTCAGATATTTTGAGCAGAATCATGCATGTTGGGCTGACATTGCCTGAGACGATGGGGACCGAGGAAGAACAGATGGCTCACTCTCAACTTTCATCTTGGCTTCCAGGTAGATTGGTTAACTATATCAGGGCAATGTTTAGAACCAAGAGCATACCTCCTTAAACTCAGAAGCAACCACCTTTTTTTATGTGCAGTTGAATCAGAAAATAGGTCCCCGTATACGTTTCCTTTCCTTTGTAGAAAACACACTCTGTGCTTCCAAGGGGAATGAAACCATTTGTCCAAAATGGCATCTGAAGTTTTGCAATCGCCCAGTGCCTTCCATCTGAGGACCACGGTGCTCTTTCACTGCATTCCGGGAGTCTGAGGACTTCCCTGAGGAGGTGGGTTAGCTCTGTGCCTCGATTTCCCCTTTGGTGCACTATCGATTGACCTGTGGCTACCACAGAACCGCTGAAGCCTGACACCTGACTTTCTGCTAAAGCACACGGAAATGCCACCTCAATATGGCACTTCACCAGGGACTGGCCACCCCCGGGGTGGTGCGAACCCCTCAGTCAGGAGGCAGGTGGAAGGAGCTCAGCTTCAGAGACGCAGATGGTGTGAAGAGTTAGGAGCGGGATGGGTTCAGATTGATAAGGGGCCACAGAAGTTCATGGTTCTCTGAGGCACTCCATCGCTTTCTTTCTTTTCTGAAAATTCGGCAGAACTAGTTAAGAGTCAAGCTCCTGACAAGGCAAAAGCCAGTCATTTAATGCTATAAAACTCTGCTGTTTTGGCAAGCCTGCCCCAAGTACAAACAACATCAGTGGCTCCTCTGGGCCCTGCCCAGGTCGGCAATAGGAGCATTGTCTAATCTGCTAACGTAGGAAGCGGAGTCAGGAAGCTGGAATTCGGTTTCCAGTTCCAGCATGAACTTGTTAGGTGGCTTGGGCATCTCCCTTGATCTCTCATGGCTTCATTTTGCCCATTTCTAGGATGGAGATGCTCAAAGGCTGTCTGCCTCGAAGAGAATGGGTTGTCTTAGACCTTCCCACCGGTTCAAGGTCAGGAACTTCTAGCAGCAACAGCGAGAGCCCATTCCAAGACCTGTTGAGGAGCATCGAGGAAGACTTTAGCCCCATTAACCAGATATATGAACTACAAGCTCACCCTGCTTAGTAAAAATGAAACCGGTTCATTAAAATTCACCCTCATTGTTTGTACGGCCAACTGTGTGGAGGGGTTATTTGCTGGGTCACATATAGCTCTGAGCTGGCTTCCCCAGCCCAGAAGGTAGGCTGTCTCCCTGCAGCCTGCAGCAGAGATGCGGGTGGATGCCAAGAGAGGGCTAATGCTTACCAATCGAGTGAGCAAATTCCTGTAGAAGTTGTGACCATCAATTCCCACCTCCTTTCCATTGAGCCAAACAAACAGAAGTAGCAGTACTTTAGATACAGACGTGGTGTTCCACACTTGGCATTCCTGGGTGGTCCAGTTGACACATTCAGCTGTGAACTGTAGATTGGACGGTTCACTCCATCCAGAGGCACCTTGGCTGAGAGGGTTGGTAATCTGCTTCTCCCCAAATCAGCCACTGCAAACTTTCTGGGGTACAGTTCTACTCTGACACCCATGATGTGGCCATGAATTTGGGGTCAAGGGGGCAACTTAGTCTTCATTGGGAATAAGACAGGGAGCATCAGCCCCAAGCCTTGGAAATGGCCTGGACCACTTGGGACCAAGCATGTCTTCACCGTGGTTTTGCCTATTGTCGTGGGCCCCAAGCTGGGCCCCAAGCGCTTCCATTCCATCGCTCCTCTTCCTGATGCTGCCAGGGTGGGGCCCCACTCGCAGAACTGGTCCACTTCCTTATGCTCCCCGTCCTTCCTCAAGTATGTGAGGCAGTGCAGGGAGGGCTGCTATGCCTGGCATTTGGTTTGCCAGGCTTGAGCCCAGCTGTGACCTGAGAAGGCTATTGTGGCAGCTCTCAGCCTGACAGAGAGCCCCTAGGGAAGGACGGGGAGCCCAGCGTACAAAATCCGAGCAGCTCCCACACTCTAGGCTGGGCGACCATCTTGAAGCAGGTCATTTTCATTTTCAGAACAAGGCAGTGGCAGGCTGAGGCCGCAGGAGTGCAGGTCCCATGAGCTTCTCAGCTCCTCTTTCTAAGGCTCGCTCAGGTCTGCTTCCCCTGGCCCTGGGCCTCCCTTCCCGGCTCCTGGTGCCTTTGGCATCCTCCGGAGTCTATCGCCTGTCTTGTAGGCTGGAGAGATAACCAAGTCATGTTTTTTCTTTTCTTTTGGGAGGAGGGGTGGGGTGGGGTGGGGTTCGAGGCAGTAAGGTGGCCTACATGCGTCTGTGATGAAGGAGAATCACAATGAAACTAACTAGTCAAGTAGAGAGCGGAGGCCGCCGCCCACAGGGGCAGCCGGCACCAACTGCTGCCGAGGAGGTTAAGCGCCCAGTGGCCGCTTGGGTCAGGCTCTGGCTTCCACAAGGTCGTGATTCAGTAATAACTGGAAGCACAATTGCTTTTTCACTCACTATTTTTTAACGGTTTATTCATAAAGCAATTTTTCACTTTTCACTTATTTTCAACCCCTTTCATATCTATCTGTTCACAGTTCCTGTCTTGCCTTTAACCTTTCCCTCTCTCCTCCACCCTCTTGCTGTTTTAATTTCTCTGTTCTCCCTTTTGTAAACCATTAAGCCTGATTGTTTTGCTCAATGAAATGTTTCTCTCAAGGTCTTCTTCGGTTCTTCGTTACTGACTCATTTTCTTCCTTAGCTGCCACGATTTTGCCCAGCCCTTCCCCTTACCCCTGTTCCTTTTGGGAGGTAACAAACTTACTTACATGTTTCCCAAGCATCTCACAAGTATGCCTTTGGTTAGAAAAAAAAATGAAGAAGAGAAAATGAACCCACTAACCTAAACACCCTAGAATTCATGGTGTTTTATTCTAACAGAAGCTCAACTTAAGCAAAACCCATTATTTCCATTAAAAGAATTCTGATTCCTTTCAGATGAGCATATTAATTCATAGGGAAGTCCACGGTGCTCACAAATTAGCAGAATCTTTGCAAGCCCACTCTCTTTAGCCAAAAGAAGCCACAATTGTTGCTTCCATCCAGGCCGGCCCCTCACTTCCATTTGCTCTGACATCTGCTTTCTAAATCACAAAGATCTGCCTATAGCAACAGTCAGAGTTCCAAGGAAAACAAACCAAAAGGAAATAGAGCAATGTGGAATCTTAGCCTAGTAAAGAGGGCTCGGGGCCAAAAAGAGGAAGACCCTCGGTGAGATGGGCTGACATGGAGGCGATGGCAATGGGCCGGGAGGGAGCAGTGTGTGGAAGGAGGGCCCAGGGCCAGGCAGTGTCGCCTTCTGGTAGCCGTCAGGTCCCTATGGGTTAGAATTGACCGATTCACAGGCACCCAGCATCAGCAATAGCCGGTGTTAAGAGCTGCAAGACTTCCAAAACTCTTGGACATGGGGCCCGTTCCAACTCAGAGGGAGAACCGTTACCTCTGGGTTTATCCTGAGCCTCATCTCTCTCCCTAGGAGCAGCTGGTGATTTCGAACCTCTGATCTTGCAGTTAGCAGGCCAACACGTGACCCACTCTGCCCCCAGTGCTCCTTCCCAAAGACTTCTGAACAAAACAAAAAAACTGGAAGACAAGCCACGGATGGCTCCTTGATTTTTCAGGAAACATTGACCCCGGGGAGTTCAGGAATTTTCTCTGGAGTACCTAGTTAGCAAGGATAGAAGCAAGCATCCAGATTTCCCTGTTCACAACTCTTTCCATGAGTGCAGCCCTCGTGATTGTAGTTTTCGCCTAGAGGCCTCTCCGTGGAAAACAAAGCCTATGGCAATTCCTTTTCCATTGTGGAAGGAGCTCTCACCGATGGCAATGGAGACTGCGTGGCAGAAAGCAACCGGTGTGCACACTCAAATGGCACCCGGGGCATGTGCCACCCCTTAGGACTGGGAGCCATCGAAAAAGCCGCTCCACGTAGGCTCCTCGGTTGATGAGTCTCAAAACAAATGTCTGTAGGTTATTTAGACTGAAACTAGGGAACCAAGGGAGGGTCACATGGGAGGGGAAAAGGGTGTGTCTCACTTCCTTTGCCTGTGTAGACGAAAGAATGAGTCGAGAGAAGTAGTGTTGGTGGGAGAAGAAAAGGTAGAGGAGGTCTCACTTCAGGCAAGTAACAACTGTGCCGGCAGACCCTGGAGCTGCGTGACGAGTGTCAGGGGCAATGATCGTTGAGAAAGGTGTCATGAATCATTTTCCATCCTCTTTCAGAATTCTTAGGAGTCCTGGAGGCACAGCAGTTACGTCTTGACCTTCTAACTGCCACATCAGTAGTTCGAAACCACAAGCAGCTCTGAAGAAGAGAGTGGAGACTTTCTACGTGTGTAAAGTTAGTCTCAGAAACTCACAGAGGCAGTTCTGCACGCTCCCATGGGGTCACTATGGCATCGACTGGATGGCAGTGAGTTTTGGGGTTTTCAGAATTCCTGGGAACTCCACTGTGTGATTGCTTTTCAAGCATTTCACCCAGTTCATGTCATACTATTAGGGACAGATCCTCAAAATGAGGTTGTCCACATAGATCTTTTTATCCATGCTGAAGAATCTCTAGCCTTTCCTAGGGGGCCTCAGGAAGATCACCTGTCCAGTCAATTCCAACTCATGGCAACTTCCCATGAGTCAGAGAAGAACTGTATTCCACAGGGTTTCTGTTAAGTAACTTCTGTTTAGAAGTAGGTGGTCGGCCTTTTCTTCTGAGACATCCCTGGGGGTGGTGAAAGAAGCCCTGCTGTCATGTGGTTAAAGCACTCGACAGCTAACCAAAAAGATCAGTGATTGGAGCTCAAAGGCCATTCCGCAGAAGAATGATGAGGAGCGGAGCCCTGGTGCTGCAGTGGTTATCCAGTGAGCTGTGCGTGATCTGCTCCGGAGAAAGATGGGGTTTCCTACCCGTGTAAACAGGTAGAGTCTCGGAAACCCACAGGGTTAGTTCTACCCTGTCCTCTAGGATGGCTATGAGTGGGCACCAACTTGATAGCAATGAGTTTGGGAGTTGGATTTTTGGGGGGTCTGTAAAGGTCACAGCTTTGGAAACCCGGTGGGACAGTCCCACCTTGTCCTATCAGGTTGCGATGACTTGACATTGACTCAGCAGCGACAAGGTTGTTGTTGTTTGTTTACTTGATTAGAACCACGGACCTTTCAGTTAGCAAGTGAGCACGTTAACCATCGGCATCACCCCAGAACATTTTCTACCCAAGTCTTACATTTACCGTGTCCTCAGATGTGCAAAATATGGATGCTAGACATAGGAAGGGTTGACCGGAGCATCTTTGCATCTTGTGCTTTCAAACAAGCTGAGTCCTTGCTAAACTTTCCGCAGAAGGAGACTCTTACTTCTTCCCATGAAAAGGAATTCATTGTGGTAGAAACCCTAATGGTAGGAATTGCTCTTAGGCCAGCGGTCCTCAACCTGTGCGGCGCAACCTATTTGGGGGTCGGGCAACCCTTTCACAGGGGTCACCTGATTTATCACAGTAGTAAAATGACAGTTAGGAATTAGCATGAGGAACTGTATCAAAGGGTGGCGGCATTAGGAAGGTTGTGAACCACTGCTCAGCAGGTAATTCCTTCAGGTACCTAAGATGAGGAGGATCGCCCAGATTCCATGAACTCTGTTAACATGCTGCAATGTTTCTTATCCAAGTTACTTTTACCTCTCTCTCAGGGCTTTCTTTTTTCAAGATGGATTTAGAGGGCAAGTATAAGGTGACTAAACATTTATGTTAAATAAAATCTACCCTAAATTCAGAAAGAAGGAAATTTGTCCCTGACCAACTCGGCTTCACCCCTTCCCAAACCTATAAAGAAAAACAAAGTAGGAGAGGCTTATTGGTTTCCAGTATTTCGTGATTTGGACAATGACTATTGGCATAAGTCTGGTTAAAAATAATTTCTTAAGAGTCTTGCGGGATTTTTGTTTAAATTCCATGATCCAGACTGTATTGATATTAAAACGATGTACTTATTTAGAGAGCAGCTGTCAGCAGCACTTTGAAGAAACAGACTCATGCGCTCTGAGGGCTCGAACCCAAACAAGACAGGGAAGGGAGGCCGACCCGCAGGTGCGGGACCTTTTCTTGCGGCCGCTGTACACCCAAAAGTGGATCCAACAGAGGTAGCCAGTGCTCAGAACCATCGGATTTCTTTTGTTGTTGTTATTATTTCTTATGATTTGAAGTTGTTAGTGAAATAGATGCGGTAGGAACTAAGAAGTATGCTTTCTTAAAGGAATAGGAGAATCTTCTGGATTGGTTCCATGGACACACGGATTTCTCCTCCAGTTATAATTCTTTTAGCTGCCCCTCTGTGATCTGCTTTTTCTGCGAGAGCACCTTATCCTCGACTCCTAGAGGCTTGGTTTTACATCAGAAACCCTCCACCATGCGTCTCTAATTTTGTTCATTCCCCTGTTCTGGCTCTCCCTCATCGTCTCCTTGTTAAAGACAATTTGGATAATCAGAAAGAGAGAGAGATGAATAAGTTCACGTATACCAATTTATGGGTTCTAAATTGTCTTCGTTTCCCTAAGAGGGGAGGGAGGATCGACAACCATCTCTATAAACACCCATTAAGTGTATGTTCTGGTACATATGTTCTAGGAGAAATAGAATACATAACTTCTGCACATTTTTATTTTGTTGAAAAATGGCTCAGAAAAAGGTGACTTCTTTATCTTTCCTTATCTGATAAGCACAAAACCTCAGTCCAACGTTGAGGAGTTTGGCCTGGTAGACATAAGTGATCAGTGAATAGTATCATTTCGTGTAATGCTTCATTAAACAGTCAAGTCTACAAGCGTGTACATTTAGAATTCTCAAGTTCTTTGCCAAGTTAGCAAATGATGATTTATGGCAGTTTGCTATTACTCTCTGTGTCTTATTGGGCTCTGTTTGGTAACATTATTACAATGGTCCTGTAGAAATTAGGAGTTCAACCAGCACCATTTGGCACGTTTAAGACAATAGGGTTCTGGGTTTCTTAACTCCAATGACATGTTGGCAGCACTTCGAATTTGTGTTACAGATGTTCGGAGGCAGTTAAAGCCAAAGCGTTAAAGAAAAATAAATCGGGCACCTTTGAGTGTAGAGGGCAGGAGAAAACCTTACGTAGCATGAAGGTACATGAACACAATTTGTCAAAAATATTTAGATCTTTTCTCATTGAAGGCAACATCAAGTTGCTGGAAGTAACTTCTATTCAGGTCTGTCAAATTAGCCTCACATTTACTTGTGTGTTTCTGGAAGACAGGTTAGCTTCTGTGGACAAACCAGTGGGCTTATTCCCACTGATCCCTGGGTTGGACGCCAACAATGCATGCCCAGATTCTGGTAAAAGAGAAATTTTCTAGTGGAAAGTTTAGATGTGACAGAAGATGTAGGTGTAGGGCAAGGTGGCTATGCAGATGCATATATTCCCTGGCGAATATGCCTAATATAGCTTATACTCCATAGAAGCTCCCAGATCCAGCTTCCCAGGGCTTCCCCAGCCCCTTAACCCATGAGGGCTCTAAGATGGCCTGGAGTGAACCCACGTCTTCTTCACCTCTCTACGGGTCCTGTCAATAAGTGAAACAGACAGACATAGCCAACACAAGCAAACACACCTTCCCAGTTACAGGCTAATGCTCGAAGTATCTTTCTTGAAGAATACTTGTATGGCTCCTGACTGTCAGTCATTTTGTGGGCGATGACGGATCAATGTTAGCATGTGAGTTAGTTAATTGTGCCAGCCTGGCCGATAATCACATGTGGGGCTGGTTGAAAGGCGGAGGGATAAATGGGTGGTGAAGCCTCGCTTTTCTAGTTCTCGGGTCTCTTGCTTTGTGATGGTCGCACCAGGATGCAGCTGCCTTAGCAGCTTCCTGCTTCAGCTTGCAAGATTGACTTCCTACAAGACATCCCCAAGGAGAAGCCGCATGGACCTTTCCCGATGCAGCCCTGGGTGCTGGAGCAGCCTTATGGAGACCCCTGCTAGTGCTGAGATGTTTATTCGTTTACTGACTCAGCTTTCCTCCTGCAGTCGGCATCATTGCCTCTGTTTTGTGAGGTGGAGGACTTTGTGGACTGGTGTTGGGTTAATGGGTTAATGTTGGACTTGCGGGCTTGGGCAGCATTGGGTTGGGATGTTTTCGTGATGCACATTTTCTTTACATAAAACTCTCTCTTATACATGAGTTGCTGTGGATTTGTTTCTCCAAAGTACCCAGACTAATACAGCATGTGACTCACAAGTGGTCCCTGGTGGGGGAGGTGTCTGTGTGGGGTGGGGGAAGTTGCTGAAAGCATCACTTGCTGCTTGAAAGAGAAAGGGAAGCATTATGGAGACAGTATTGTGTTGTGTCCAAATTTGGTCTTGGGCCACCTTTGCCATCCAGATAAGATGTCACTCACTGCTCGCTCCATAACTCAAGACACCAGACAAGCATCGGTAAAGCATGAACATTTGTATTTAATTTACATTTTGACAATTCGCACATAAATAACAAATGTAAACCAGTACGTAAACATAAGATAGTTTGTTCTAGCAAAGTAAAAAGCCAGTAACTTTGGTCAGTTTTAACTTTGAGGAAAAAAACAAAACCACTGTTGCCTGTGGGCTCAACCTTCACATGTAAGAGGCCTAAGAGGGAAAGTCAGACATTAACGAAGCGGGCCGGTCTCAAGCCGCTGCACATCTTTGTGAAAAGCGCCGGAGGGAAAGCAAGCACCGAGGGCAAAGATGAGAACAAATGGTGGCTGAGAATGAAGGTACCGCCTCTCGGGTGTCACTGTCCGGGGAGTGATGCTTTGGTTTCCCCAGATTCAAACTACACCCCATCACACAGGCATGCACAATCCTGTTCATCTGGCTACTGAAGGGAACTGAGGGATAAGGCTCTTAGGTTTCCTCAGCTTACCCTAAGTATGTTTGATTCTGCAGAGGTTGACACTGCCGTGAACAAACTGTCCTCTATCAAACGGATTGCTGAGTAATGGGTCACTATGGAGGGAGAGGAAGAGAGCAGGAGCGAGGTGGCCGACAGACGACGGCAGGATTTTTATTTCTGACTTTGGTGTGACCACTTAATTACAATGTGGCAGAACAAGAATAGAGCCATCTTACATGGTCCTTGATAGGAAAGCAAACACCAACGTGTTGCTCTCTTTCTCCTCGGCGGTTATGTAGTCCACCCTCGGCACCCACGTTTAGGTCACGGTCCACACACACCGACGTGGGTGCTAACCAGTTTCAGGAAAGGATTGTTTTCAGGGGTGGGTGAGTGGATACAAAGGGCCTTAGGTAAAATAGGTTCTTTTACATGGCTTGGCTCACAACTTATGTGGTTATAAATATATAGAGATAGATATACATGGTACAGTGGTATAAATAGATTTATAAATATACATCATTCTTTGCTACACCTGGAATGGTGACAAGCAGTCTTTGGCTTCAGCAGTACAAGGACACAGCGACACACACTCTATCCTTGTGGCGGACACTTGGGGTTCTTCTCTCGGGTAGCAAACCATTAGATCCTAAGACACTCTTTCCTGCATGGCTGGACTTACTCAATGAGGTAATTGTTGTTGAACAACTTTGCAATGCTCTCTCATCTTCAATTAAATTAACCATAACATGTAAAAAACACAAATACTGCGGACAGTTTTACAGAAAACTATAAAATCGATGTGTTGGGGATAGGAATGTTCAGTTACCCGCTTTCACCCTAAGACGACGAGATACCCGTTTTTCTGTTTTGCAGAGTGTGGCCTGAGCCCATCTACCTCAAACGCCTTCCTGATAAAGCACCCCGATGGTGCAATTTTGACATAAAATAACCAACAATAAAACAACACCCAGACTCAAGCCCCCAAACTTCACACACACACCACCGCCAGTGCTTTGGGAGGAGCCTAGCAGTGGCTTCAAACATGGCATTTTGTCTTCTTCACATTTTCAGATAATACACTGCGATGCAGAAGGCACGTGGCCACCCCAAGGGTCACATCCATGACTTGAGGGGAGGGTGCACTTTTTAAAGAGAGAGACAGGTTGGCCAAACCTTCCTGCCACTTTTCTGGGTAACACTGGGGAGAGAAGTCAGAATGGTACAGAAACATACAAGACTCTTTCTCTTGTTCTTCCTAATCAAGCTATGATTGGGTAAGTCTGCACAAATCCATTAAAACTCTATCTGATCCTACCAATTAACACATCAACCGTTTTAACTTTGGTAATACCAAAACCTCATTCTCAAATATCTTGGAGGGAAGTTGACTGAGGGAAATGATAAGATTTGCTAAGTCTTAGGTACGGTACTTAAGTAGATGTGCAGAAAGAACGGCCACAGGACAAAATCCTAACATTTATACTCAAATTACAAGGAATTTTTCCAGTCATTGTAAACATTTTTAATTATTGCTTTCTGAATGGTAAATTGCATAATAAATTATGAAGTATCATCATTGAAAAAAAATAATTATAGTTACTAGGCAATAGTCTTCGTACTGGGAAGGCTCTGCAGACATCCACACAAGTACTCAAAATACACGGGTTCAAATAGATAGAGGTGGGTGTAAATAAGTAGATATAATACGCATACATACATACATACACATATATAGATATTGTCTTTGCCTTGTTTATGCCCTGAGATTTCAGTAACTTTGGAGTTCCTTCTCTTCATTCCAGAGGTGAGGCGTTCCCGCCTCACTCCTGCCGTCGGGAGAGTTTTGCCAGACTGGGGATTACGGACAAGCACGTTTGGTCCAGGCACCCTGACGCACCAAGTCATAAGTTCAAAACAACAAAACAGCAAAAGCAAACAACGCTTTTCATTTTTCTGAAAATCTTAAGGATCCATTGTCTCAACTGTCTCTTGTTTGACCTTCACAGGTTCCAGAGGTAGTGGCTGACGGGCAGGCAGCTTCCTGAGGGCCAGGTCTGAGGGTTCGTAAAAGTGACACCCGGAGGAGAGGGGTCCGTTCTCCAGGTTTCTCTGCAAGGAAACTTTGAGGCCCGTGTCTTCCTTCTCCTTCCTGACCATGGCCAGGATTTCCTTCTCCACCACAGCGGTCACCTCCATGGTGTCCTCCATGTCCTCGAGCCGGTCAGCACTGTCACTGATGTCAAACTTCTCGATCTCTTCGTTGATGCAGGTGAGGTCCTCCAGCGGCAGCCCGGCGGCGGGGGCCAGGGGGCAGTTTCCCTTCAGGTGGACCTGGAGGCTGCAGAGGTGGATGTAGCTCTTGTGGCACTGGGCACACTTGTGGGGCCGCTCCCGCGTGTGCAGGCGCTTGTGGAGTTTCAGGTGCACAAACTGGGTGAACTTGGCAGGGCACACCTTGCACTGGTAAGGTTTCTCCCCCGAGTGGAGGCGCAGGTGGGTTTTGAGATTGCTGGTGCTGCTGAATCGTTTATGGCAAACCTGCGAGGGGTGGGGGGGAGGGCAGAGAAGGGGGACAGGAAGACCAGGAGATTAGAAGCTGCCAACGGGAGGGGCGAGCTGCATGAAACAAACACCCAGCAAAACCTGGGCAGCGAGAAGCCTCCCTGTCGGGGCACCTGCGGTGGAATACAAGCAAACAGGGCGATGTGGCACACTGCTGGTTTCCCCACCATCTCCCACCCACTGGCAGCGAGCGGGCTGTGTCATCGTCTCGGCTTGTCGTTGAGGACAGAGCCCTGGGAGGCCGGGGTGCTCGGCCTTAGTAATGGGCTCAGCCCAGGGCTGGCAGAATCCTGGGTGTGGGGCAACTACAGGCTGCATGACTCGGGGTTGACCAACACCAAAGACCTGGTCCCCGAGTTTCACCCAGGCAACGCTGCCCACCTGGCATTCGTGTGGCTTCTCTCCCGTGTGTACCAGGTAGTGTTTCTGCAGATGGGCCAGCTGAGTGAAGCCCTTGTTGCAGGTCTGACATTTGAAAGGCCGTTCTCCACTGTGCACGCGGAGGTGGACCTGGGAAGAAGGTGCAGGCGTTAGATCGGACAGCACCGAGACAGCTGTCTGCCCTCAGACACTCGCTCCCGAGGCAGTCACGAGGCCGCCGAGTTAAGAACGGCACCAAGACCACGTCTCAGCCGGTGCAAACACCACCCCGGAGAGGTTCCGCGCGCTGTGTTGGAACAAAACTCAACAGGCGACAAACAAACTCAGTTGCCATCGAGTTGATTCTGACTCGTGGAGACCTGGTCTAGTAGGGTCTACAGGATCTTCTGGCCCAAACCCCACATACTTCTTTTAAAAATTTGGGAGAGAGGTGGTAAGGTGTCTAAAGCCACCCACTAGAAGTGACAATGGTAGAACCTGCATTCACCAAGTTTTCTACTGCTGAAAATGTAATGTAGGCCTTGTAGATCGTAAGCTAAATACACTAGCGCTTTCTCTCTTTCTCTCTCTCTCTCTCTCTCGGCTTACCTTCAAATTGGAGAGCTGGCCAAACGTCTTGGAGCACACGTTGCACTCATACTTGATCTTGCCATTCTGCTTCTTGAGCGGGTAGGGCAGGGTCTTGTAGCCAGTCATGTTTCGTTTGCTCTTGATGAGATTCATGGCTTCATCGCTGCTGGGGGGCGCCAGGGCTGCTGAGGTAGCTTTGGGTTGTACCACGTGCTCCGCCGTGGCGGCGGTGCCCGCGGTCGGAGACCCGCTCGTGGGGCTGCACACCTTGTCCTTCAAGCTGGCAGCGGCCCCGGTGAGGGAGAAGGCACTATGGGGCGCCGGAACCAGCACGTCTCTGGGGTGCTCGGGCTGCAGCAGCCTCCGGGCCCCATCGGTGGGCAGGGAGCTGGGGAGGGCAGCCGGGTTGAGCATGGGGTGAGGGAGGCTGCCCCCACTCAGGAGGTTGCTGTAGACGGGGTACAGCCTCGGGAAGAGACCAAAGTTGTTGATGCTGCTAATGTTACTCAGGCCGTTACAGTTCATGCTGTACGGGGGTAACAGAAACTTGGGGTAGTGGGCATTGTAAGAAGGGATGAAGGCAGGGGGCAGGTGGGGCGGAGGTGCATATCCTGGGTAGGAGCCCAAGCCTTCGGGGCCATAGGGTGCATTCAAGTACGCATAGGGGTCCCTCTGTTCTTGGGAGACCGGGGCCAGAGGCGACCCTGCTGCCCCGGGGCTGCTGTGAGGGCTGGCACTCTGGAGGCTTTGGTCGGGGCTGCTTCTGGCCGAGGGGCTTGGGGTGGTGGAGGACGGAAGAGGGGAGTGGGCCATGTACGTGGGTCTCTCCATCCCGTAAGCTTTCAAAAAGTCTTCGGGTAGCGGGGCCCGGAGCGGGTAGACCACCCGAGGATAGAAGGGCATTTCAGGGCTCCCCTCTTTCCGAAAGTCCTCCACGTCCTTGTCTGAAGCGATGGGCGAAATGTTGGCCCGGTGCGAGTCCCTCCCTTTGGAGGGGTTCGAGTCCAGCCTGAGGATCTCTTTCACGCTGTGCTCTCTCTTGGGGGCAGCGCTCTTGGGGCAAAGCTCGCTTCTTTCGGGGCTCAGTTGCTTAGGGTGGTTCTGGGTAGGCGCTGAAATGAAGGAGAGAAGGCAGTTAGTTGGAGGGGGGGCTCTCTCTTCTCGAGAAAGCCGGAGCACCGGCTGGCGACACAGATCGAGACACTGGGCACCCTCCACACCCCATGTGTCCGTGCGTTCCAGCATCCGTGGGCCTCTGAGCACCGCCGCTCCTTGTCCCTCTCGGACCGGCACAGCAACAGCTTGCGGCCAATGAACAGGCCCTCGGGATCCCTGCGTTCTCACGAGCACAAACCCCACCGGCACGAAAGTGCTGCTCAGACTCGAACAGGCCCGCTTCCATTTAAAACGGGGTGGAAAACTACCAGGGCGGGGGTAGGGGGGGTCAGAGGTGACTCTCGAGTCAGTCTGATGTTCACAGTTTACCTAGAGGAAATCAGCACACCCTGTGAGCGAGATGTGAAAGATTACGAGTCTCATTTCAAGTAACGAAGCAGTCATCAATTTTCACCTCCACTTGGGGTAAATCTGAATGTGATAGAAGCTTGCCCAAACGGCCCACGCCCAGTAGACAGATGGGTGGTGTGGAGGCCACCCCTCACCCTCCACTCCCCTGCAACCAAGAACAGCTCTAGAAGAAGCAGGCTCCCAGCAAGGCCGTCCTGGGAGTCGCAGGTGTGACCCAGTCACCTCTGCCAAACCACACGGGCACTTCCCGAGCCAGTTCAATTACTTAGAGCGCCGAAGGAAACAGCCGCCGCCGCCACCATGGAAGCATGTGCCCCAAAAGGTGTATGATTACTTGGTGAATATGTCATTTCGTGAGAGCAGCCATGAGGAGGCACAGCTCTGCCCCCCTCGCGCACCCCTAGCCTACAGCTCTGACCCCAAACACATCTTCTGTGAATGAAGAGGTGTCCGGGAAAAGCCCAGCAACTCCCTGCTCAGCATTCCCTGGAAGTCAAAGGGAAGCGGAGCGCGTGGAAATAGAGGTCTGGTTCCTGGCCGGCCAGCAGTCAGACCAGAAAGCTGGCGTGTACTGCTGGCTGGCCCGCAGGGCACCCTGGGCTGCAGCATTCAGTAGGGCCGGCTCCAGGCCTAAGTGCTCTCCGGCGTTTCGTCAAGTGTCACTGGGTGTCTAAAAACATCCCCAGCTAGATTTAACAGAGAAAGAACTCCAGGCTTGATATCTGATAGGGCTGGAAATTAACTACATGCAACTCCAGTTTCTGAACCCTTCAAATCCATTCTCTGGGCTGACAGGCTGGAGGGATTCGATTCCAGTCTGATAGCTCCTGGGAGAATGTTATCGCCTTTCAGCTGTTATCAGTTATCCTGGGCCAGCCAGCAGCCTCAGAATAAACACGGGAGAAGGGGCCTAATCTGGGAAGATGCTGATGGGGGGGTGGGGGTGCGATGAAGAGATGGCTGAGAGAGAGGGGTTTCTGAACCCACGAAACCAAAATAAATATCGCCTTATCAGCCAGTATCAGTCTTTCAGGGAGGCCAGCAGGCAGGAAGTGCAAATTGTCACTTTTGTTTTTTAAAGCTAAAACGGCAAAGGAAGAGAGAGACAACGAAGTTGGAAAACTGATAGGCCAGGCATCTCACAGCCACAGGAAGGAATTTACGAAGGTTTAAAACAAAACCTGATTGGGAGCTACAGAGCCCAAACTAAAGGGGGAGTGAGAGAGAGAGAGAGAGAGAGAGAGAGAGTGCGTGCCACCCTAATCAGAGGAAAATACAGAGAAACTTCACTCCTAGCTTTCTGCCACTTTTACTTGGCGAATGATGTTTGACCCAGTCTCCTATTTTAGCCCCCTTTGTAGCTCCAATACTCCCTTGGTCCTAAAACTCCAACACCAAGAAGCCTTGAACTTAAAACATGTAAGTCCAGACAGGAAGGGGGGTGTCTCATGAAATACCACGCTAGAGTCAAGATGACAGAATGGAAACAAAGCTTATGAGGGGGGCCAGTGGATAAAAAGGTCGGGATGGGGATTTTCTGTGCAAAATACTTAGAAGAGGATCCTGCACAGAATGTATCCATCATGAGCGTTTGCCTATTCTTCCACCTTTAAGAACTTGATTACTATCTTGTTCTAAAACAATATCCGAAGCCAGGAGGGTGTTAGCCTCCCTGAGATGGCCTGCAGGTGGGACCCGGGCAGTCCCTAGGAAGGTAACCTTCTTAAAATCCCAACAGCAGCTGAGCAGTCAGTGGAGCTGCGCTCATTTCTGACTCTCCACTCAGCAGCAGCTTGAGTTAACATGAAAAGGAAAATCAAGATCTGTTTTTGTTCTTAAATCATAACTGGCTGTAGGCGGATGGAGTCATTTCAAGAGTGAACTGCTTCAGAAGGCTCTGAATGGTTTAATTATGCCGACTCACATTTTCGTTCTATAATAAGAACCCCAAGACTACAAGAGAGATCCTAGAAGTTCTGCAGTAGGCAAAACAAAAGCCCGTTTTCAACTGAAACTGAGAACGCAGATGAACATTTAGAAGTCTACAGTTTGGTCAACTGTTTTCTAGATGAGATAGATAGAAAAATATCCCTCAAAAACTGGGAGGGACAGGGAATGAACTGAATTGTTTTTATTACATTAAAAAAAAAACCCTGATTGCTTTTTAATGATTTTAAATGGCGTTCAGCATGTGTGACCACTGGCATTTACCATTCCTATCTCAGTTTATTCCCAATCCTTTCTCCTCACAACTCAAACCCAGGGGTGCCATTGCGGCCCTCGAGGCTCCCCTCGGCGGGAGGATGCTGGCCCAGCACGGCACTGTCCTCACGTCTGGACACCCAGCACAGCTCTCCTGGAGACACAATCAAACCTGTGAGACCTGATGAAATAGTGGAAATTTTCCTGATAGAGTCTCAATCATCCGCTGCCACACCCACGATCACTGGTTTCACAATTGGCAGCAGGAGTCTTGTCTGGAAGTGACTGGCTGATGTGAACTCCCTTCTTTGCTGTGACTACTGTGCCAAAGAAAGGTACCAGGCAAGGTTTAACCACCTCTTACTTTTTTTCCTCTTCCCCATAGCAATGGAAGATTCTACAGAAAGCTACTAAGGAGATTGGAGAAGACGAGGTGTCTTTTCACAGCGTGCATGAAAATGGCTTCAGTACTGGGATGAAGTCTTTCATTAGAGAGTAAAAACACAAGGCCTTGAAACAGCTGGTGATTGGCAGAGGGTGGGGGAAGTATGTGACAACGCTTCATCATGCTTGGGGCAAAGTCACTGGGCTGGGTCACCTCAAATGGAGTTACTCTGTAAGGAAAGAACAAAGACTTTCCCTGGCCCCAGAAATGATTAAGCTCTAGAAATGTAAGGAGACCTCTGGCTTGCTCTGCATAGGAGGAAGCAGCAGCTCTTCCCCTGAGATGCCCTGCTGGAACAAAGTTCCATAAAAACGTGACTGTGCGTCCATGGCTTTTCCCACCAACTCTCAGCACCGGGCTGGAGCACACAGACACCAGGTATCCAAAAGGCTCTTGGGCGAAAGGCTCTTGGGCACACCCCATCCGAGATGAAGGAAAAGAACAACCGTCTTTGGTCAGAACTCGATTACACAGACAGTGCTTAGTTTGAAAGCTAGTCTGTTTCTAAACATTCCAAGATCTTTTCCTAAAGTTCCAAGGTGAACTGTGTGTACATAAGTGTATGTATTATGTTACCTTAACAGGATGAAAACACACAGAATCAAATTGTCGGCTGCTTAACACATGACCTTATTTGTGTGTGCAAGCATGACCTCATTTGTGCACAGGGGACTTGTATTTCCATAGCCCTAGATTTACAGAAAATGGAAAATATACAAGAGCTCAAGTAAATAGGACAATGTGGAAATATTTGGACAATGACAGATAAGTAGCTAGTTTGTTCATAGATCCTGAAGTTCAGATCAAATTCCCACGTAGGTGAAAATTGACATTATGCCAAATGTCTCAAAGATAAAAATGTGAGCTAAAACAAATTAACTTCTGATAAAGTAAATGAGACCATAGTATTGGTGAATGCAAGTAGAGGATGTAAGGGGATTCTTATACTCTTCGTGTGTAACTTTTCTTTTAGTTCGAAGTAGTATCAAGACAAAAAGTGACCCCAAAAACTCAGCATCCGTTTTGCATTTTCAAACCCAAAAGAACGAATCTTCAATACTACTCTGAGCCAGCCATAGCGACGACAGAGACTAAGAACTTGATGGGCGTCTTTAATTACCCGAGACCACGTGAGACAGACTCAAATGAAGAAGCCATTGGCAGAGACAGACAGACAGACAGACAGAGAGACAGACACACACACACACACACACACACACACACAGATATATAGAGAAGTCATGATATTAATTTTAAGCCAAGGAAAAATTAAAAGCCAAGGAGCTAAGAATTTGTTCTGATCAAGTGATAGGCAGCTACTGTAACACTGATCAAGAGTTCAGATAATTAGGTCTTTACCATAAGGAAGGAAGCGAAGATACAAAATCTCTTTAGGTGATCTATTTACAATAATATTTGAAAAATCATGACTGGCTTTTTTCTAGGAACGGTTGCACAACGCTCCACGTCAGGATTGAACTTGACAACCAAACACACATCTCCGTGGTATGACCACAAGTATGAAACTGCCATTTGCATCCTCCGGGGGTCAGAAGTGACTCCTCTCATCCTTGCACCAGTCCACCTTAGAATGGGGCAAGCATTTCTATTCCTGGACCTTCCTGAAAGAAACACTCCAAGCAGCTCTTCTTTTCTCGCCCCCCCCCCTCTTTTGTAGTGCTCAAGTGTCACTGAGGGAATTGGCAGGAGGAGGGGAAAGAAAGAAATTCTTCTGAGCCACTCGAAGAAGGCGCCTACTGTGGCCCACAGGCTGCATAATTAAACCACATGGTATTAGCGCCTATGGACAGAACTGGCATTATTGGCATTTGAACATTTGTTGTTGTGGTGGTGTAATCCACTTACTGAGATTCATCATCGTCAGCTCTCCAGGGTAAGGGTAGTGGAGCCTCTCTGCAAAGTCCCGGCAATACCACACAAGAAGTTCCTGGTTGGCAGGGATGGGCTTGATGGTGTAGAAGTAGATGTTCATCCCGTTCTGACACGCAGCCAGGTTTTGCTCCCGGGCAGAATGGGCTGGATTCACATAGCGCATCCAGTTGCTTTTCTCCTCATTAAAGCCGTCGATGAAGTGGTGAAGCTCCCCCCTGGAATAGATCTGTCCAAAAGAGAAGCCACGTAAGAGAAAGGCACACCCCCTAGCACCTCTAAGCAACAAACAGCCAGTCCCCGGTGTGATTTCTGGTCCCCTATTGCCTAGGCAGGAAAAAAGAATCCCATCGGTTCCGCCGGAGCAGGCTTGAATCAGCAGAAATAAGGGCGGGTACAGATAAGGCACACTTTGTCATTTACCTTTTCCATTTCGGTTTTTATCACCGGTGCATGTTCGGGAACAATCACCCAAGCATGAAACACCCAATTTCATTTTAGGAGCTGCCTCTGGCAGATGAAACCACCAGCCGAGCACTATTTTGCGACAGCGGTGAGTGGCAACTGGCTGCTGCTACTAAGTTCAGTTCCGATTGTGCCGACTTTTAATGCTTTGAGTCACCCGGGTAAGGCTCAGAGAGCTGACTGCCACCGACTACGTCAAACTGAGTCTCTCGGTTTTTCTCCTTCTCTGTACTTGCCATTTCCTACACCCCCGCCCAAGGCTTCAACTATGCAAACAGCCTCCACCCGCAACCCTAAAAGTCCTGAAGTAACACTTGCTCATATGAACACTTGGACCCTTGCCTTTTTGTGGAAACCCTGGGTGCGGCAAAGGTGAACTTCACCCGCCATAACAAAGTGAGCCCTGGGACACAAGCCAGGATTGGTGGAGTCACTTTTGCTCTTGAGAAACGTGTTCAGCCCTGCGCTTCTCCTTCAGGCCAGAGGAGAGGGACCCTCCGGTCTGCGAGCCGGCCATGGGCGTGTGCATTTTGGGAAAGGAACAGGAAGACAGGCTGTTGGCTCTTTAAAGGCAACACGTAATGAATTCCGGGCTGGCACTACACAACAACCCTGCTGCTCAGCAGACAGACGAAAGGCACTGGCTGGACAGGCTGCACTAGGAAGAGGAAAGAGAGGTTCAGAAGCTCCTTCTCCATCCCCAGAAAGTCTCTCTCTCTCACTTCTCCAGGGCCATCTGTCCTAATCAATCAAGGATACCTGGTCCTCTGCCACGTCTAGTCTCCCAAGTAGGAGGACCTGGAGCAGCAACGTCGCTCCAGCAGGCCCCGCTTTCACGCACACGCTGGCCTCGTCAGCCTAGAGCTCGTTTCTGCTATTTCACGCCAACGTTATCAAAAATAAAAAAGGAACTCTGTCCCTTTAATATGGGCAGTAAACACCAGAATCACTTTCTTTTAAGAGTAACTTCCTGTAAATTGTGAAGGGGAAATACATGCGGCTTCATCAAAGCAGCTTGTGAGAGCTTTGCGGTGTGCTTTGCTAAGAGAAAATGGAACAAGGCTGGGTGAATTCTGCTACCAAGAGGGGTTTTCAAGTTTGTTTACTCTGATGTGCAAACTTCCAGGAACGTGGGCTCCCATCGCTCTTGCACTGTCCGCTGGGGCGGAAGCTGCTTTCTAAAGCGCGGGGTGTGCTGCTTCCAGGCAGCCTTCCACGGATGACAACTTACTGTATCCTTGTTTAAAAACAGAAAGCACCTCGGGTCCATGAAGTCACACACATACACACCCACAAGAAAATAAAATAGTGCCTGCAGAAAACGAACACTGTTCTCTATCACCTCGCTGCATTTCCATAAATTATCAAGAAGATGAAGAACGTGCTGACTCACAGTGCAATTACAAGAAATAATGCCACTGGTTTCTCGACTTGAACGTCCCTCCTCTCCTGTGTGATTTGCATGAAGCTTTTTCTTCCCCCACAACAGATGTTAGTATTCCTGCCAGCAAAATCAGACTGCTTTTAACTTGTGGGCTGGTGGGCTCGCCTACAATACCCCTAGTATGTGGACAGACTGACAGATTACACCCTCCCCGCTAGGGAAGGCCTGTCAGTCACTTATCCTTTATCTTTAAAGGATCAGGGAACTAGGATCGTGATGGAAGGGTCTGAGGGGTTTCTTGTCATTTCTTTTTTTTTGGGGGGGTGGGTCCTTTCAAAATGACATGTGTGTGAATGAGACTTAGGATGTCTTTAATTCAGGCCTTTGACTCCAATAATTTATACAACTCAGTGGCTCACTTCTGGGAAGAATTTATTGGCAGTTAAAGCAAAAAAATACACTCATGACAATTTCCCTATTAAAAATCATGTAAATATGCTTTAAGCATGAGTAATTATTAAATAAAACTCGTGAGGAGTCAGGTTTTTGTT
>NW_022107431.1:84104120-84117519 GCF_000313985.2 Echinops telfairi | reverse complement strand
AAAAAAAAATTCTAAAAATAATAATAAAAAAACTTTCTGGATTCAAAACAACAAACAAACAATCAGATGCGTTTCTTAGGAACAACTTCTGAATGCTTCCCACCAGATGTCTTGGATAACACGACTGTAACAGAGTTCTAGGCAAAAACACTGGCCAAGTGTAACCTAACGCTTGTTGCTAACCATGAAGGTATTTCTTCACGAACACTGAACTTCTGGCTCTTCCTACTCCTGTACGTCTGTATAAAAAGTGCCTTTCATTTTTCAAGTGGGGAAGCATAGCTTTATTTCTAAGTGGAGAAAAGGAGCCATCCCGAAAGACATGCTGGAATCGGGAACTCTGTTCACTCACTCCCAATGCAAGGTCTCTGTCTCACAGATTTATTCCATCTCTCAGTCTGTCTCTGGGGTCCCTCGGTAACCACATGTGGCTGGCTGCTATAGGAAAAGCTTACCACCTCACATGTTCTGTGAGGATGTGAACATTTTCTCTATGCTCTGGGGCAATCTACAGACGGTCAAGTCCAATTGTTTGCCTAGAGAGGGACCAGTGGCCTTGTCTTCATTTCCCAAGCCCGATCTTCCTTCCTTCGTAGCATTTATTTCAAGACAATTCATTTATAACCCTGGCATTCTATTGAAGTTAACTCAGCAAGAAATCAAGTGAGGGTGAACTCTATGGCTCGGCTGACTCATCACTACTTCCTTGCAGAGAAATGCAAATGAAACCCCCCTCGAAGCAAGCAGCAAACTGTTTCCTTTCATCAACAAGCTCTAATGAGTTGCAAAAATTAAGATTCACAGGGAGTCCGCATCCACCTAGAGGCTGGGTTTCCAGGGCCACCTGTACCCAGTCCCTTCACATTTGCTCTGAAGGATCTGCTAAGTACTGGTGGGTGAGCCCCCGTGTTTCTCGGGACAGGCCGAAGGAGAAACTGAACGAGCAGTTCTAGCTCATTTGCTTTTTTCCTAATACATAACGCCTCTGGGAATTTTTTCCTTACTTACCCGCCAAAAATATTTCCGGTTTGCGTTCTTGGGGACTGTATCATTGGTGTAGATTTCACCTATAAGTGGTCCAAAACGTGTTCCTTTGGGTATGTACTCCTTGCTCACCACTCCGGTAACCTGAGGAGGACAACACACGAAACCATTACTTTCCCGGTCAGATGTCAACCAATCCCTTATTTCCATGAATTGGATTATTCAGTGGTAGTACTCTGAGTCGGAATGAACTCGATGACCACAGGTTTTTTTTCATTTTGTTGTTGTTCTTGCTAATACAACCAAAGACCCACAAATTTGTAGGACAGACGAAAGATAATTAGGGAGCCTAACTCATTAACAACCAGTTTCACCCGAAAGGGGGACTCTCTGTTAAACTTTTGGGTCATAAACAATTGCTTGACCAAGCATTAGCATAGTCTTGGACTGTTTTCCTTAAATTCTTTTTTACACTAGAGGAAATAGGTGGATGTGAGTCAGAGATGTGGGGTGGGGATGATCAAGACAAGACCGTTTCAGCGGCTTCCATTTTCTGTATCTCCTACTCCCTCAAAACAAAAATACTGTGTGCTGGAAGGAAATAAAATAACTTTAACCTCAGAAACCAAAATCATGCTCTTTGGTTTTTCCACAGAGGCCTACAGGACCAGAAATCATCCTGCTTATTTTTCATTTCAAATGAGGTCTTGCCCCGCCCCCCACCCCCCACCGTTTGTAAGTTTTCTTTAATAAAGATCTTCCAAGTGACTTTGTTCTTCTCCAGTGTCTTCTACTCAACAGTGGTCTCAGGTCCGCCTTTGACACACTTTATACTGAGGAGCGTCATAGGTTGTAAGAGCTGTGGGCTTTAAGATCTGAGGAAATGACCTTCTCAAACGGTACAGGTCATACGTTTGGCTTTGTAGTGCCTTACTACATTTCAACTATGCCAACTCCTCCTTGATCGCAAAATTTCTTCTTTTTTTGGGGGGGGGGGGATCACCAACCACAAATCAGGAAGCAATTCATCATTATTCAACAGAATAACAACATGGGCAACTCTGCACATACTTTACACGTTAGTTTGCATTTACCTACTCACGTTTCCATTTTTATTTTATTTTTATTCAAACCAGTCTATCCGTGACACACTGGATATCAAAATAAATAAGGATTGGGATGGGGAGAAGACAGCCCTCCCCACCTCAGCTTTTTTATTATTCCCGGTGGTTTCGATATAATTTTCTTCCCAGGATGACAGACCCAATGATGACAAATGCATCAATGTTCACAAATTGCTCATCACAGCACACTATGAAGGTTTTGGTTATGACCTACCCTTCATCAGGAAAAACCGAACCTGTGTGAATGGTGAAGAAATCACCACAGTGCCGGGGCTGAGAGAGACCAGTCTTTCTTGTGTCGGTTTCTTATCAGCCAATGGTTTGGTTTGTTTGTGAGTAACAATTTAATAGTGCGTAAGCCAACAGAGCACACCCAGAACGGAAAGAGAGGAAAAGAAAGGAAACTGCTTACACTTCATACAAGCTGAAACAAGGCTGGTGGGCTAGTGGGTTATTTTTGTGCTTTATGAGTATTTCTGGCAGAAAGCTGGGGGTAGGGACCCAGATGTTCCCTTCATGCCCCTCCTCTGCCTTCATTTCCATCTATCTGCTCCTTCAATAATTGCTGATCGTTATTGGTATTTGCTACAGTACAACTATTGGGAAGACGAGTCTTGCAGAGCCGTCTTGAGGTCTAAGGATGCACTGAGAGGTTGGATCGGCTTCTGTAGTCAATGGGTCTGGATTTCGTTTGGATACGCGTATCGGGGAGTGAGTTTAATTAATTTTGGCAATTCATGGACTCGACTTCTGCGACAAGCAGATCATGTGGCATTCATATATGTGAGTGATTAGTCCATAGGACTGAAATGACAAACAGGAAAAACAAATAAAGCCATTTGTTGGTCAGCCAATAATTAGCCGTGGATATTTTCAACATATCCACTTTAAAGCATTAATTTTAAGAAAGGTGCTCAACTGGTTCATCAACTTTGCTTTAAATTACAGTCTCCTGCAGACAGTCTTGGGAGTCAGAGCTAGACTACCAACAAGTAGCATTATACGGAGGCCAGGGGTTTTCTGCCAAAGTACTTAAAACAAAAACCCAGAAGGGGCCTGTTGGTTTCTAGCTATCAAACAACACTAAGCAAACATGCAACATTTTTCTGTGGCCCAAAAGTAGTCAATTTGAAGCTGGATTCTGCAGAGGAATTTGTGGAGGACAGAGCCACCCTACAAAGCATGAACTATGAGCAAGTCATAGGGGGAGATATAAGATGTACCCAAAATACTTCCTGCCACTTAAAACTTTACAAATACAGTACAGGGGAGCCAGAAGTGAGGGGGGCGGGGGTCTGTGGCAGAAGAAAGGCCTATAAACATTCTAGAATAAAAGAACCCCAATATTCAATTCTTTGGGACCCACCAAAAACCAAGCCCACCACCCCGAGTCAATTCTCATTCATGCCACCGCTACCGGCCAGAGTAGAACTGGCCCCCTTGGGGTATGCTGAGGTTTTAAACCGTCACAGGAGTAGACCGCCTCCTCTTTCTCCCGCAGAACAACTGATGGGTTCAAAAATCACTCTGCTTCCAGTCAGCCGCTCACCATCACCACCAGCGCGCCAGGAGTGGGGCAGAACCCCGACAGTTACATTGCTCTGTGTGGAGCTCCCTGGGATGGTACAAGATCCAAGTGTGCACATCAATTTATAAACACAAAATCATGCCATTTCGAGGTTTCAAGGACCCTTGAGCTTTATGGTTCCACCTATAGCCCTTCTCAGCCCAGCCCTCTTTAATACAGCAGAACAGCCTTCATCTCAAATCCAAGTCTGAGCATCCTTCCCAACGGCCACCCTGACTATGGGCCTTCTCATAGGTTCAATGTGGTGGTGGTGGTGGAGGAGAGATAAGGATCCAGGATTTTTTGGTATTGTTTTTTTTTTTAATGGGGAGGGAGGGACCAGGTGCAAATTCTTCTATTGTCCCCAGGAAGATCCAGATGGGTCTCTATCTTGGGCAACCTCCTCTGCGTGACCCATTGCTTACAATACTGTTATCTAATACTGTTGTTACAAAGAAGCCAAGTGTGTGCCTTGAGTTTCATGGCATTAAAATGAAAGAATGTGTTCACCTAAGTGGGGAGGAAAACTTCACTGGAACTGACCAGGGTCCTAAAGACTTCTTGCTGGGGACAGGCAGCAGTATGCCTTCTAAAACCTGTCAGGGACACTGGGCTTCAACAGGTCCTCCCTGCACCTGCTCCCACAGAAGCCTTGCTGTGCAGAGCCGACCCAGCCACTTGGGCAGATCTGTCTCTGTCAGGGGCCTCTGGTCCAAGAACATCCCGCCCTCTGAGGCGGCTGCCGGAGAAAACACAGGCCTCTGTGGACTCTTTTTCATCTGTACTAAAGGAAGCGGCGTTTCCAGGTCAGCTTGGAGGCGGGGTGGGGTGCTGAATGAAAGTCCCAGGGCAGAGAGGATTTTTTGGTTGTTAGGAAAGCAAACTCTTCCTTTAGGAAGAGTGCAAACAGATAACAAAGAAGCCACAGCAGTGGGTTTTCAGCACAAACATTAACTAGGCCTAGTGTGGTCTGAGCATCCTGACCCCAAATTACATTAAGGCCCTTTTAATTACTAGCTATGTCACCCCCTCCTCTAACCTCGCCCTGTAAAAGTGACTCATTTGATTAAAATTCTATTTTGACTCGAAGGATATTTGCGTCGCAATGACTAGAACTCGGTAGTGCACCAAGGCTGTCAGCCTGTCATTCACCCCATTTTTTTTTCCACAGGGGTGGAGTGAACAGGGATGTTTTTGGAAGGTTTCCTCCTTAATTATCTTTATATTAAAGGAAACGCAGTGATGCAGTGGCACCTCATCTCACAAATAAAAGGCAGTGTGAACAAGATAGAATTGCATGTTACGGTGAGATACGTTTTACTGATGGCTTGAGTTAATAATGGACCTCAATCCAAATGGACACGAAGTGAGTCCCCCGGGATCGCCCTGATGTTTATCACCACATAGGTCACTCAGAGCCACAGCGCCTCTCCTAGCCAAGGGCCCTCAACGGAGAGTGGCTCTTGCTTCTGAGAAGTAAATGTCTAAGTCCATCGTGAAGGCTTATTTCAGGAGGCCAGGGGGTAGGGGCGGGGAAACCCCACAGAAGAATAACCGGCCAGTTTGAAAGGGTTCTGACCAGTATGTCTATCTTTGGTTCTGGTTCTGGAAATAGGAAGTAAGCACAGTCTCATTAAAGGTGCAGAGGGATTCTAAACCAAATCTAGAAATGTTGGGGCGGGGGGAGGTAGGTGGGGGCGCAGGTGTCACAAATCTAGTTTGTATGTTTTGCTTTTAAAAAAAAGGTGCTGACACATAGCGCAGATTCATAGTGAAAAATGATCTTGTTTAAGAAAAAAAATCCCCAGCATGTCAGCAGAACAGTACATAATATAACATCACCTGCTATTTAAGGGAGGGCAAGATAAATCAGTCAAATAAAAACTACACGTAAAAGAGGTTTTTTCCTATTTCCACGGCTCATGACTTAAAGGGCTAACTGAATAATGAGAATGTAAACATTTCATCAGCCCTAGAAGGTTCTGCTCTGGAACTGGTTTGCAGCCACCAGACCCTCACAAGAGTTCAACCAACGCTGCCCTTCTTTCAGCTACTTAAGAGGGAGCTGTCCTTTTGGCAAGTTGAAAGAGGAAGGAGGGAACAACAGGAAAACAGGTACAAATGCCAGCGGAATAAGCTCTTAAGACCATAGAGCATCGAAGCTTGTTTCCTGGTTGCTTTCAGGATTAACCCTAAACCCAACCCACTGCCATCATGATGATTCTGATATACTATCTCCGTCAAATGGTCCAGTGAAAGGACATGTGGGGAAACAGTGGGAGAATCCTGAACCTTTAGGTTCGTCATGGAAGACCACTTCTTTAAGAACAGGGACACTGTATGTTTATTTGTTTACTTATTTAGCTTCACACACTGAAATAAGAGTTACCACTTCAGGGGAAAACTACACAAACTTAACAACGCTTCAGTCTGGACTGGCAAGATGATAAATAAAGCTACAGTGACACCAAGAGGGGCCGGTGCAGCATGAGCAAAAGCCCTGGCTCAGGAAGTCAGAAGACTTTCGACACAAGTCAGTCCCGGTTCTGGCTTGAACCATATGCCTTGAACTAAAGCAACATTCCTTGACTTAGCTAGAATTCTATGGAGAACGACAGACACAGAAAACCTGAACTGAGGACAGGGAATTAGAGCAGAATAAAAGGCAAAGGTGACCCACAGAATGGAGAGCTTTGCTTTGGTCCGAATGGGCTGGCCCAGACAGCACAGCCCAAATGAACTCTGGGAACAGACCCGTATTTGACTGGCTTTTATGTGGAGTGGGGTCAAGGTGGGGGGTGGGGGGGATTCCTTTCACCTTCTAATGCCACGGGCAAACCTTAAATACCCCCCAAAACCTAACTCCACTTTGATGCCATAGGCCACGTATTATGAGACTTTCTACTGGGAAGAGTCTGACCTTCAGTAAGAGGTATAATTATTAAGGTCGACCTCTGGGGATAGATTTTTAGTAACACTAATATACAATTTAAATTCTGCCTTTTATGAAATCTGCCTCCACTCTTCCAGCAGCAGACCCTCATCCCCCCCCCCACACACACACACACACAAAGTTTCAGCTTTAATGAAACACGAAGCAGCGTGGCTCGATTTAATTTCAGACAGCTGTGTCTCCCCTCACCAAATGCACTGCTCTCAGACACAAACAGGAAAGAGACAGTTTTTCCCAAATACCCTTCTCAGCTCCTTGAAATGCTGTTCCTTAGGGAAGTGGGAAGGAGAGGGGGGATGGAGCATGTCTGCAATAAATAGTAGCACCCTCTGGACTCTACCAGCCAAGGGTCCCCTTTCCACTACTTTCTGAAGGCAGTAAACTCTGGTGGTGGTGGGAACGCAGGAAAGGGGTTGAGTGGTTCGACTTGGTGAGGGCAGCTGCAGTAGCTGAAGCCTCAAGAGAAGAGGTGGCTGGTTCTCTGAGGTATTTCACAGCTCAATATCACACCTCACTATAATCGTTCTATAAAGGGGTAAACACAAATCAGGGTCTCAGTCCAAGTTTGGGTTTTCAGCCTCTTTGAAACAACAAAGAGTGTACCCACTTCAGAGGCTAGTTAGGATTCAGTGTGCCAGCCGAGCCAGAGCCCAGGAGCTGCCACAGATAAAAACAGTGGTTAGCTCTGAAGTCATCCTGAGAGAGGACACTTTTACATGACCCTCTTTCTCGGTTTACACCATCACTCCAGTTCATAAACACGTCAAGGTTTGGAGAATAATTTTAGAAACCCAGCTAGTAAAGCTGGCTCGTTAAAAGAATAAAGCCACCTAAGGACCACAGAGAGACAAAGGGAATATAGGCCAAAAAACCCTTTTCAGAGAAAATGTTGGCTCCCTCCAAAGTTACTGGAACCCCGAAGTGTTCAGGCCAGCACTGAGCTGCTTCCTCTGAGCTCACTGGACACCCCCACCCCCCTACAAGTCAGGGTGTCATCAAGCCCCGAGGTTTAACTGTTTACGAATGCAAGACTCTGGAGGCTGGCAGCCCCCGAAGGAACTGGCCTAGGGAAGGAGAAAACCGTGAACTGAACGCTCACTTCTGACTGGTCCTCACGATTCCCAGTTAGACCCTCCTCCGGTGAAAGTTAGGGAGACCAGGGTGGCAGGTGGCAATCTTCTTGGGCCCGAAGGCAGCGGCTTACCTCTTGGTTGGTCGTGGCATACTTGAAGAACAGATTCCTTGGCAAGGATGCCTCGGCCTGAACCAAAGTCCCTCCGTCGGTGCCCGAATCCCAGGGGTGGTCTTTGACAATGTAGGTACACTTCTCTTCAAACTCAACCTCTGTCCACAGAGTCATGTCCGCGTCCTCCATGTTCATTTTCATGGTCCCCTCGGCCAACCCTGGAGTCCTCACTGCGTTGGAGCTACACTTCGGGGCAGCCTGGAAGAGAAGGGAAAGGCCTTTAATCCCCATTGTCCAGCTGTCCGTCCGTCCGCTGTGGCTCCCTGCGAGGCTATGACTAACACGGTCGTCTGCAGGCTTTAAAAGCAGATGCAGTCCTTGGTACAGTTGAGTAAGCGCCAAAAAGCCGTAAAAAAAAAAACACTGCCTTGAAGAGACCAGGTTTTAAATGCTCTTCTTGGTTTAAAAAAGAAAGTAGGGAAAGGGGCAGCCTCCTTGGGGGTGGGGGGTCGGGGGACACCCAAGCACAAAACAAACCTCCGGAGAACCTCTTGCTTTACCTCTCAAGGCAGAAAAACACGGTGTGGGGCACTCAGTCCCACGTCCCGGATCGCCTGGGGTCATGGCCGCCAGACCCTCCGAGCGGGGGGGAAACGCTGCCTCGGAACAGTGTCACAAACAAGGAGAGGAAGAGGAAGGAGCTCCGTCTGCCTCTGAATGAAGCTAAAAATGGAAAGCGCGTGTGGTGGCGGAGCGGAACCCGGCCGGCCTTTTCCAAATGGGGAAGGCTGAACTTTCCCACCAGCTCCCAACGCCAAGCAACTTTCAAAACAACCTGCCCCTGCGCCCCTCCCCCGCCGGGCCCGGGCCGCGGCGCGCTCGCCCTTTCATCCTCCGCGGGGAACTGGCGGGGGCTGCATCCTGCCCGCATCCCGGAGCCGGCCGGCCTTCCCCGCGGCGCTGGGACCCGAGGCGCGCGGAGGGCAGAAGTGGGTGCAGGGGGAACCCGGCCGGCCGCTTCCTCTGACTTGTGGGCATCTCTCGCCAACTTGTAAAAAGCCAACCCCCAACCTCAAAGTGCTCAACAGCATACCCTCGGGAGAATTCCTCTGCGGAGCCCTCGGCTGCAAATAGCCTTTCCCATTGAAGTCTGAAAGTACATGAATTCCCAGAAGAGGCTGATGGGCTACAGTTTACTGTAAAGTTCAAACCAATGCCGAAGACGCGGAGGGCAAGCTGCACTTCCACTTGCGAATTGATCAGATTATTCCCGCAATTCCTCCCTCACCCTCGGGCAGCAGTGCTTTCCACGGGGGGCTGCGGGGGCGGGAAGCGACGTCTCCGCTGCGTCCCCAAACAGAGACATCTTGGGTGAGAAGCCGGAGCTGGGGATCGTTCCCAGGTAGGAACGCGTGCCGGCCAGAATGTAAACACAACAGCGACGTGGAAGTCAGTCCCTCCAGGTGGCCTTGTCTATCCGCCCTCCAACAGGACGATGCTCTTTTACCCAAACAGATCCAGGGTCGGACGCGGTTTTCCTTTCAGCTGAAATGGAGACCACCTGGCTAATTTTTATTTATTCCAGCATGGACACTCGTGATCTTCAATAAACAAATGTTGTTTGTTTGTTTTTTAAAGCAAACTTTTAAGAAATTCTCCCAACCCTGGACTATTTACTTGCTTGGATTGGGAGTGGGCAGGATCTGCGATTTCCATGCGTTTGACAACAGGGATGCCTCGAACCGAAAGGGTTAACGAGGCGCACAGAGTCCCTTAGACGTTGGACAGCACTACGAGCGGGAGCGCAGGCAAGCCGCAGCATTTTGTTTCTACGGCGACCGGCTGAGCGCTTCAAAAAAATAAAATAAAAAAGTTTTCAGATCAATTTCAGAGTAAAAAGAAAATCAAGTTCCTTACCAAGGTCGCACCCACAAGTTTTCCCAAGCACAAATCCAACATCGGAGAAAAGCCTCGCTCATCGCGCCCCAGTCCGCACGGCGAGGCGCGTCCCCCGCCGGGCTGGGCCAGGCTGAGTGCGGCGCCCGGCTCGGCGCGCCCGGCTGCTCCCCCGCCGCGGACTCGGGCGCCGGGCGCACAGGTGCTGCGCGCTGCTCTTGCGTCTCCGCAACACTGGAGGGCCGAGTGTCGCGGCGGCGCGCTCAGCCCCAGTTAACCAGACGGGCGCTCCTCTCCTCTCCCCTCCCTGCCGCCCATTAGCCACTCGCCTTCTGATTCACCAGCTGCCGGGAGTGGGGGCGTGGCCACACCTGAACTCGGCCGAGCCGCGCGGAGCCCGGCCGGGAGTCCCCCCCACCCGCCACCCCACCCCCGAGAGCGCGCCCGCCGCCTCTCCCTGTGAGTGTGCATTTCCACCCCCACCCCACCCACCCCCCCGGAATCTTCCTCCTTCCCTTGGAAGACGCTGGACCTCTACGCTGACGGGGGCTCGACTGGATTCTGAACACACCCGAACCGCCCTCCTTTCTCCCCGCCGGAGTTTCACGAAGGGTCCCAGCAAGTGTTAGAAAAGAAAAGTTAACCTAAAAAAGTGGGTTCATCCCTCAACTCGTATTCCCAGTTACAGACGATACAGCGTCTTACTTGGGGAGGTCCAATGTAAAGACGGACAGGTAAGTCTGCATCTAAGTTAATAAAATGTAGCTGCTTGCGCTCAGTCTATGGCCTGTGAAAGACATGTCTCCCCCGCCCCCCTCTAAGAACATGTAAGATCCTGTTTCTCCTAATTAAATGCACTCGAAATTGGCGAAACTAACTTCCTTCTTTGCAATGCGCAGTGAACAGGGAAATAGGCAAACGCTGCGGATCGAAATTACTTGTGTCTTTCTCCTCCTCTCAAAATCCCCAGCCAGGCTTCAGGCGCGTGTAAATCAGCCCAGGGGGGCGGTAATCGGTTCACAGTTCAAGGAGAATATTGAACGGATCCCCCCAACGTGGAAGCGGACGAGGCCGTATGGATTGGGTTCTGAGCCCGGCCAGCCTCTTCCTCTAGCCCCGCTCAGCCCTGTGTGGAAGGAAGGACATCCTGTAACGATGGCATACAATGTCCTGTTTGTTTGTTATTAGAGCATGGACCTTGCATTCCTGCTTCTCATTACAAAACAAACCAGATGCTTTACTTCCTTCCATGGTCTTGTGCCGTCAGCCAAGGAGCCCTCTAATTCAGAGGGGCAACAAAGCAAAGGGTTCGTGTATAGCTGGCACCCCATTACAATGACCGTGTACATCGTTGAAAACACAAGTGTCCAGCGTTTCCTGCTGGCCTCCCATAGGCAGTTGTTTTGAGAGGCATCTTTCTCTCCACCTTAGGCTGTGATGTCTTTTCTGTCATTTCAAACACACGTGGTACATACACACCCACCCACACGCCCGCCTGCCCGCCCCCACAGACACACACCCAGTCCCAGCCTAATGATACTAACTTAGTCATACAATGAAGTGGACATTTGAGTATTTGTTTACAGGAAGAAGCAGAGCAAAGCCAAACAAGAACCCGACTCACAATCATAAAAACATGTCGGTTTATTTTCCTCATGTGTCCCTTCTTGGTGAAGAAACGTTTCTAGGAAAAAATATTTATGGGGGTAGGGGTGTAAGAAGGCAAAAGATTATTTCCAGGAAATGGTAACTGGGTTTGGTCTCTCTATAATCTCCGTATACAGAACAGTCTATTCCCACTGGGGGACATAAGTCTCACACCACCCTGCTTGCTCCCTGGTCCACCTGTTACGCCAGAGGGGACACTCGTGCCAAATGGAAGCGGGACTTCTGGATGGCACACGGGCCTGTGGGTATGGGCCTGAACACACAATTCTTAAAAGTGTTCTTGAATGGCTCCAAGATGGTAATTAAACAAGAGAAATCCAGCCTTCTAGAGAGGGTTTATTAACGGATGCTGAGTCAGCGCCAACAATGGACACAAAAACAATGTAGTCATACTGAAGCCCGGCCTGCTGTTCAAACAGTCTCACGGACAGATGTTGAAGACGATCTCACTTCCCTTTCAGAATCAAAATCTGTTCTTAGGCCACATCCACTATGCAACTGCTGGTGAGTCCATCACAATGGGGGTAAGGGAATAGGCCAAAAAAAAAAAAAGGCATTGCTATTTGAGGTGGGAAGAGGGCTATTTTAAGCCACATATTTACCTTAGTGACTGGAAGATGCCAGCGAAAAGACTCACTGCTAATTAATAGCAGCCTGCACTCACCTTCAGGGGCGGTGAAATGGGCCTGAGTCTAAGACACAAACTTCAAATACCAGCATGGGGCTTAGCCAGGCAGCCCTAAAATTAATTCCAGGTGCTCTAGCTGTGTTGGACAAGGCCCCTGGTGGCTAAAGTTTAAGGAAAAGTACATTTTGAGATAGTGAGTGGTGGAATATAAAGTCCCATGGGGAGGGATGGTGGGGGGACTCCCGACACACAAGTAAAATCCTGTGAAGGTTCGCTTCTTGTCTCAAAAATAAGAACAATTCCCTCTCACTCACAAAGCAAACCAACTTTCTAACCAAAGAGATCAAGGATAGATCATACTCGAAGTTTGAAAGGAAAAAAGGAAGAGAAATCTACGTCCTAATAAGAAAAAAACGAAACAAAAACGTATTCCTAGTCTGTGTGGCACCCCTGCCGAAGTGCTTGGCTAGAACGGAAGGGCAGCCAGGTGGAACACCTTGGCAGAAAGGTCTGGCAATCACCTTTGTGACAAGTGACAGCTGGGAAAATCCCGCAGAGCACCATGACCCGCTGCAGCTCAAGGGGCCACCAGGGCCGTCAGAATCAGCTTGATTGTTGAGCAGCAGGCTTAGTTTGGGGCTGGTTATAGTGTTTAGATATTGTCCAATAAGAAACATGGTTCAGGGAAGATGAAACTGAGGTGACTTATCCCACACGCAGAATGCTGAGTAAGGCAGAGAGACCGTGTCATTTGTGTAGCTGTGTAGCGACGGCTGGCTCGGGCTGTCTAAATGCTGAAATCTTAAAATCTTTATTTCTAAATAACTAGTTGGTATGCTGTTAGTCATTCCATTATCACTCTCCCTGTGAGAACACCCCCGCAAAAAAAAAAAAAAAAAAGCCTCTTCCAGTCACCTTAATTAATCAGCATTTCTGATTCAGAGTTCTCATATTGGAGAGTTCACTATTTTGATCAAAGATTCCCTAGAACAAGGCGGCAGATCCAAAAGGCGAAAGTGCAGAGCGGCATTCCAAATTCTCAAGGCTTTTGGAATCACACCGGAACCCAGAAGATGCCCTGAAACCAAACAATCATTTAGCTTAACTAGTCCAGAACAAAACAAAAGGTCTTGAGCATTCTGCTTGTGTAAGACTAAACTCTCACTGCCATTGAGTCGGTTCTGACTCACAGTGACCCTTTAGAATATAGAAGTGCCCCTGTGGGTTTCTGGACCGTAATCTTTATAGGTGTAGAAAGCCTCATCTGTGGAGCAAGCGCGTCGTTTTGAACTGCTCCAAAGCGTAATCACAATGTCACCAAGGGGCCCTGAATCACACACGTAGGAACTGTTAAGTTGTATAGGTTTTGCTATGTATATTATCAACAACAGTC
>NW_022107431.1:84099928-84103995 GCF_000313985.2 Echinops telfairi | reverse complement strand
TCTGGACATAGGACAGGTTCTAGATAAGAAGGAATGATCCCGCTTTAATTCAAGGTGAGGATCATTATTGCCGTATATTTATGACAATTCAAAAGATTGTTGTTCAGATACTGGGTCCAAGTCTCCCATGAGATTAGCGGGGGACTAACAATGGGTAGAGCAGTCCACAGGGGCTAGGATGGCAAGACTTTGTCTTACATGCTTTGGACATGTGGCCAGGAGAGACGAGTCCCTGGAGAAGGACGTCCCATTCGGTGAAGCAGAGGGGCGGAGAGAAAGAGGCAGTCCTCCGGCGCTGGACTGACACTGTGGCTGCAGCGATGGGCTCAGGCCTGGGAAAAATCGTGAGGCGGCGCAGGACCGGGGGTGCTTCGTTCTGGTGTGCGTAAGGTCGCTATGGGTCAGAACTGACTTGATTGCACCTAACAACAAGAACAACAACAAGGAAGGAGTGTTCTGAGATGATACATTTCATTTATTTAAAAATGAAGGGTGTGGTTCTCAATGGCAGCAAATCATGAATGATCCAAATGGTCGGAAGTCAGGATCTACGACTCCCTTGGACAGTCTCATCAGCATGGCTCCACAATCCTGTGTTACTTAGTTTCAGCAACTGGGGTCCCTTTGAACCTCAGTCTCTGGACAAATTAAGGAGCGGCAGTGCAGGCGGGCTGGCTGTATGGATGGAGGGCTATTGTAGAATAAAGGGAAACCGTGTACCCAATCTGGAGGCCTGACGCTACTTGGGGGGAAAAGAAATTCTCCCAAGGAAAGTAAAAAACGGGATGAACTGTGCAAGATGAAGCGTGGTCTCATTTTCTCATTCAACTCCTGCTCTACCCGAACAGGGTCAATGACAGACTAACCACATCAAGAGAACACCCCCACCCTCCCCTCCCCACTCCCTACCCACCCACCCACTCTCACCCCCACGCCCATTTCCCACTTCCTGTAAGTTAGGCATCTTCATGCTGGTAAACATTTGGGGACCAACTGCAAGCCTAGTCTCTAAAGAGGGGGCACCGCACCACGCCTTTGAAGCCCTCCCACATGTCTCAAAGCCAGGCTGGGAAGGAGAGAGCCACTGTGTTTTTAAACTGTAACAGTCTTCTCCGCTCAGAGTGTTGGCTTAGCTTCCCAGCTGCCTTCCTCTTTTAAAGCTGGAGTGTGTGTGTGTGTGTGTGTGTGTGTGTGTGTGTGTGTGTGTGTGTGAAACTGTATGTATGACACATGCTATGTTACAATGCCGAGTGTATCATGGGTATGATATGGATGTGATTGATACCTTTCAGCCATGTGTTCGATCCATTTAAAAATAGCACAAGCCCCTTCACACGACACAGCTCACCTCCTGAGCACTCACTCTCTGGCAATCTATGCAGAGCCTGGTCCCTGGGTGGAGGGTCCTAGTCTGTGTGTGCATGGATGTTTTGAAATGAGGTCAGAGTTTTGACTTCCTAAATAAGGGAAGCAGAGATGAAGCAAGCTGAAGAGTCGCGGTGGAGGTTGCTCAGCCTCCTGAGAAATTAAGATTCAGTAAGGGCCGCCGGGCGCAGGGCTTTTATAAAAGACCCACCCTGTCTGAGGCATTTACAGGTGCCCCTGGTCAGACAGTTGTGTTCTTATCTCATCACTAATGTATTATATTTTTACATCCACTCACTTAATATATAACAATAGGTTTAGTCATCATTCGCACCTGATTTGCGTAGAAACCAAGGTGGGGTTCCCGTGTTTGTTTCTCCTAATTAATTTCTTACTTTGGGCAAGTGTTCAGAAATGAAGGCCCTTTCGCTTCTGCAAAGCTGGGGGTGGGGGACGGGGAGAAGGACATAGGGAGGAAGAGAATTTCTGAAACCGTTTCTTCACCTTACACTGTCTGGAAAAGAGGAATAAAACCAAGTGACTTAAAAGGAGAACAAGAAGGCTGGAAACAGGAAGGCAGAAAGGGGAAAGGCGTGCGGAAACGCGCTTTCTCTTACCTAGTCTCCTCGTTGCCCTTCCACTGGGGGAAGGACGGCTCTCACCCAGTGTTTGTTTCTCTCACCTTTCAATGAAAGGAGGGGGCACTCCCGCCAAGAGGAGGGTGCAAGGTGGACTGAAAGGAGAGGCTGGAGATAGGGCTGTTTTAGGAGCTCAGAGTAAAGAGGGGCCAGTCTGCTTAACAACAGAGGTGCAAGGACACGCCCGCCGAGGCCAGCGGAAAGCACAGGAAGGGCAGTGGTAGCCAGGAGTGGCAGAGCGTTTAACACTTTTGAAAAATGGATGAAGGAGAAAAACAAATTCTGCCCCCCAGTAAACGTGGAATTGAATAGGAAGGGAGGCATGGGAATAGGAGGCATAGGCTTTCGATGGGAGAGTGAGAGGGCGGAAAGGGGTAAATTGAAACAAAGTATAAGCTCTGTAAACCTTCACCTCCATCACAATCGAGCTTTTTAAAATGGCGAACTGGATGTTTCTCTTTCACCCTAAGGGAAGATTCAAGATTGTAGAGGCTTGGCGGTGAGGAGCCGGGATGTCTTTCGTAGAGAAGACAAGAGACCGAATTCTAAAGGTCGATGATGTAGTCATGCCAACTCCTTGCCAAGGAGAAGCAAGACCAAACATGGGACTTCAGCCACAATTTCTTTAAAGGCAGATAGGTGCCCCCTAGTCCACACGGGATTCAGTGTGGCCCTGGTTTGGGAACTACTGATCCTGTCCAGGGCACTGAGGATCAGAAGGTCACCTGCCCAGGCCTCTTTTGCAAGCTGACAGATGCGGACCTGGGCCAGGCCAGCACAGAGACAGGGCACACTGCTGTGCATGCAGAGAGCAAGATGGCAGGGTTCCGGGCTAGATCTCAGTTGTGAATCCCCGCACACAGTAAGAAGAAAGGTGGAACTAGGGACACTTTCTGGGTCCCTGGAATGTGGCCTCGCCTACACACTGCAAGGTTGGCACTTCAAACCCACCTAGCAGGCACCACTTCACAAAGACCCAGGATCTGCTTCCATACAAATTGAAATCATGAAAGCCAGCTTCAGGGCCAGTTGAACACAAAGACTGGTGTGGTGGTCAGAAGTCAATTAATTCTAGAGAAAAAAGATCTTTGGGTGTTCCCCACTTTGGGCCGGAGACAAGTAGTGTAAGGAAGGAAGAGGCCCTGCCCGAGGCAGAACTTTTTAAATGTTAAACTGGGGGGACAGTAAAAGATTTTAACAAACAATCAGCCAGTTGCTGTGGAATCCATTCAGGCTCAAGACAACCCCCACCCCCAGGTGTGTCACAGTAAAAAGTGGGCTCCACACGGTTTTCTGCAGCCGTGTTTTCAAGAGCAAACCACCAGGGGCTCATGAGAGAAAACCAAACCTCCCAAATGCAGGGCCTACGGAGCCACAGGCAGGACAATGACTGAAGAACTCTGCAGCTAATCAAAAGGTCAGTGGCTCGAACCCACCAGCATCTCTGTGGGAAAAAAGACCCGGCGATCGGCAGGGGGCAGGTTCTCCCCTGCCAGATGGGGTCGCTGTGGGTCAGAAGGGTCTCCACGGCACACAGCAATCACAACTCCGTGCCTGGGTTTGGAGGAAGGTGACTGGCCTCTTCAATGTTTCCGTTTCCACTTGGGCAGTGGAGGGGTGATAGAAGGACAAGGTGGCAATGCTAACACAATGAAAAACCTCACTCAATAGACACTTTATCTTTTTGAAAAACTCTCTAATGTTGACTAAGCAAAAAGCAGGAAACCTTTTACCATGGAGATGGTGAGAAGCACCAGCCCTCAGCCCTGGCTTATCAGGCCCCCATCTACAGCCCATTGTTTCCTGGAAGCACACACAGGGACTAGGGGGCAGAGGAGTTAATGTTCAATAGGCATCTTCCTCTGGGAGATGTGTGTGCCTCTGGAGATCTGGGGACAGCCGGCAACACTGTGCCTCCCTAGAATAGGGGGGGGGGCATCACAGAGAATGCAACAAGCTCCTTATAAAAGAACAGGCACATCTTTGGGGGAGGTAATCCCACAATGGAAGTCCATTAAAAGTATTAGGATGTAGCCAGCCACCATGATCCTGGGGGGTGGGGGG
>NW_022107431.1:84092012-84099828 GCF_000313985.2 Echinops telfairi | reverse complement strand
CGTGTGTGTGTGTGTGTGGGGGGGCAGGTAGAGCTCTGTCCTGACAATAGACAATTAAAGCTGATAAATCCAAGCTACTTGTTGCTGTTCTAATTCCTCTTAATTGTATGCTACTTGTCCCTGGCTCCTGCCTGCATTCAGGGATGAAGCAGCAGCTCTAATCTCCAAAGTACCTGACCTAGTTCCTACCGGCAATTTTCAGCACTATTTTCTTCCCATCTGGACCCCCCCCCCACTCCTTCTCCCCTTTTTCTCATAGCTTGAGGGGAGGATAAGGATGTTGGTGGGGGGTGGAACAGAAGGCTGCGTCCCCAATCAATAACTCTGGGGCGTCGGATGGTCCACTAATCGTGGTAACAGCTAATCAGGCCAGCCCATCAGTGATTAAACTGTCTGTGCATCAGACTCAACAAGTGGCACGGGGGCGCACGTAGCTCCAACCGGGAGATCTCTGCAGGCTGCCAGCTTTGCACGTGCCCACTCTGTGTGCGGAGCGTATGCCTCGGTGATTCTATTTGTAGCTGCTGTCTCCCTAATTACGCTGTCACCGCCAGCGAGAGTAAAGCGCTCGTCCTCCCAGAACATCCCAAAGGATATAATTCTATCTAAACAAGTGAGCTTTAAATGGCACGTTGGAGCCTGCCTCCACGCGCGTGTGCTCGGCCCAGGATCCTCGAAACAGCTCTGCCGTTTGAGCTCCACTCCCGGAGCCCCTTGTCGTCCTTTCTTTGGGGGGATGTTCCACAGGGGAAAACCTGTAGAGTGTCATCCTTTCCAGCCTTCTCTCAGCAGCCGAGGGGGAGCAAAAACACAGTGATCAGTCCTTCAGAAATAAAGCTCCGGAAACAACGAGGTGTTTGCTTGCTGTTTCTAAAAAGGAAATGCTTGTCCTTCGGTCCTGCTTATTGAAACCTTCACAGACGGAACTGGACGCGAGCTAGGCTTTGTGTCCCCATCACGAGAGGTAACGGCCAGATTATAAATGAAACACCCTGTCTTGATCTTGAACTGCTAACTGTTGAACTGGGCGATCAAGTGCCTTGTAGTGAGTGGTATCTTCGCTTCTGTGTATTTTTAAGTGCCTTATGATAAAAAGTTGGATTTTTTTTAAAAAAATAAAGCTTTAAATTCCAGAAACCCCATTTGACCCACTCTAGGCTTTCAGGCTGTTTAACCCAAGTGTGTCACCTTTGCATTAGTGTGCCTGAGTGTTAAATTTAGAAACACTGATAGAAAATGAAGCAGGCATCTGCTGGCTGTCTTACCCCTGTCAGGGGAGACACGCTCTGATGTTGCAGCCCTTCTGTGAGACCGATTTTAAGGCGCTCTCGCTGGTGACAAGGCACCAAATAAGTTTGCCTTTGCACGGCCGACAAAATTGGTCACATTTGATAACCACCCACCCCCACTCCAATGAGCACAGGCAGTTCTTACAATTGCTTTGGTCTGCAACAAATAGTGAGAGAGGTTTCTCTGGAAACGACTTGTAACATGAAAACCATGCATGTTACAGGCGGTCGACCTCCTCACAGCCGTCTGTCTGTCTGCTCTGTCCCTGGTGAGGTGCTCTTCTCAAGATTGCGGACCTAGGAACAGAATACTGCAGAAAACTCCCTTTCCGACAGGTTGTCTGACCAACAAGCGCTGGCAGCACCCAGCAGGGGTGCAACTGATAAACTGTGTCAAACCCAAACCATTTGTCAGCGCCGAGAGGGGAGAGCCAGCTGAAAGAGGGCTCAGGAAGGAGATTTATCGGGCGCTGCATTAGCTCGTCTAAATACCAGTGGTAAAAGGTAAACATACGCACTAGCCCAAAAGGACTAATCACAAGTACCTTGCTGCTGAACTCCGGGTTCTCCCCAAAGCTTTTTACCTCCTCAGGCAAGTTACCCCCATGGTCTCGATACTTACACAAAACAGGGTGTCTTCCTTCCTCGACCTTATTGGTGAACAACTAGTTCACATCAATACTAGTTGACAAGTTTTGGAGATAAAACTTTCCTGAATGAAAATGTTCCTCCATTCCTCAGGTTTTCCAATATACCAATCATCACAACTGTCAAAGGCCACGGGTGCCAATTACTCTTCAAATTGTTATGCCGATGAAATTACTACGTGTGTTCCTATCATGGTGGCTACTCCTGGAAACCTTTCTAAGTTCAGAAGTTTTGAAAGAGAAGCAGTAGCACAGATGTCAACAGAGAGCTGGGGGTGGGGGCTACTGAAATGTGGATATGCATTATGAAGAAGTGGCTAGGCGTAGCCATATTGGGCCGTGACCCCAAACACCTGACTTCCGGTCCTGACTACGCCTCTGATGCTCAGCGGCCCTTACTCCATTTCCTCTGGACACCACTCTCTGATCTTGTTTTACCAATGAACCAACCCAGCTTACTGGGTAGGGATCTGGGTCCAGGATTTGCATTCCCAGGACTACGAGCGGCCGGTGGCATCTCTGGCGACACGGCATTTAGCGTACAGAGCAGACGTAGTGGTGGATATGTATGAGACAGGTGACTCATTGTATGCTGGCGGAATGGATTGCACATACTGCCCAGGTCCCACCTGTGAATGAAGTTCTGTGCTCTAAGCTCTGAAGTCCTATAGTCCTTCTTAGAGCTATTCCAAAAAAAAATTTTTGAGGACAGAGCTACAGACAAAGACAAAGAAGTACACCTTATGAAGGAAAGGAGGAACCTGTGTCTGACAATGGTGGGGGAGGATGCGGGGCCATTGGGTTGGTCTTGACGCCTGGTCACCCTACATCGGGCTTCTGAGACTGTGACTCTAGGGGAGCAGACAGCTTCATCATTCTCCCAAGGAAGAGCTGGTGGGTTTGAACCACCAACGCCTACCCCACAGCACCACCAGGGCCCCTTGCAGGTGGAAGGAAGTTCCTCCTCTAACAACACCCGTAACAGAATCCCCAAATAAAAGTGACTGACAAGGTTCTTGTGGAGGCTGCTTTGGGCCCACATTCCAGCACAGACTCTCGATTACCCCTCTCCCCTAGTTGCAGGGCCTTCTCCCACCCCCCACCCCCCACAGCCACCCCACCCCACAGTAATTAGGCTTAACAAGAGCAATTAACAAAACAAACTTCTTGCTAGTGGGCTGATAATTCTGATTGCAAAATTGTTTTAGGATGTGCAAAGCAATTTAAAACAAAGATAAATAAGTTATGCAACCTTTTCTGCATATAATCCATCTGTTTGTGTGTTTGAGACATAATTCGATTTCTTAAATGATGCCATCTAAGACTGCTATTACATGTAAGCTACACTTCGCTAGGCATAATACCTTCCTCATAGAGTATTAACTCCGATCTAATGAATGCTATTTGAATTATTTTTCCAGCGTTACAAAGGTTTGTAAATGATTCAGAAACAAGTACCTCCTTTTCCCTCTCCTCTTTCTCCTAATAGGCATACGACGGGTTCTTGCGAAGTGGAAGATTAGTGTTCAGATAATCACCACCATGCATTTCCCTGAATGTCCTGTACACAACAGATCACTCCTTCAAGTCGAACTTTTTCGCAACCTACACCACTGCAATTATTATCTGGATACCAAAAGAAGTGGTACAATTTCCATGTTGCAGTACTCAGTTTTTCATGCCACATCGATTTGGGGCATACATTTCAAGTCCTATCGGCTTTTAGTTTACCTAGAGTGAGTTTTGTAACAGTCTTTTCCCCATGTCTTGATTTTTGGATGAGAACATGGCTCTGAAGGAGTAACGGCTTTCTGCAGCCCTATTTGGGAAAGGAAGGAGATTTCTACATTCAACTAACAGAATGGTTCTATGTCCACCACAGTCTTGGTGAGCCTCTGACAGTAATGCGATTCTTAAGTGTTAACACTGGGCAATCTGTTAGGGGAGCTCACACAGTGACTTCTAAGGACCAGGGAAGGGACTTAACAAAACCAGGAAAATTGTATTGTTAATAGGAGACGATGTAAAGCTTTATTATCTTTTGGATTTCCCAGGAAGCCTTTGTTGCTAGCTAGTATGTACTTCAACTGAAAGACAGAGCCACAGGGGGAAAAAAAACCCCAAATTTTCTCAAAATACATAGTAGAGAAGAGGAGCTAGAGATAAAAGTAGATATAGGACTTCAACTTCCAGACATCTAAGTTATCATAGAAAAGTGAGAACTTTTGAAAACTGCTTGCTTTGGAAATGGAAGCTACTGGTCTTTGCTTTAAAAAATGGCTCAGTTGACCAAACGTTAGCTTTAGAGAAAATTGCTAAAAGTGAGGTAGATTGACATATGAAGGGCGATTGATAAGGCAAATCAAGTTCTAGTATGACGGCCAAAATTCCCTTTCTTTCCCTTCCCCCAGCCCAATCTGGCGAATGCTTTCTTATCCAACACAATTGGAATGGACAGTTTTAAAGCTTATACAAACTGTGAGTGAAATCGAAGACTTGTCTACAAAAGTGCTAAGTATTCATCTTAAACACTGTATTTACACATGTCAATGAATGTCACTTTGCCATCTCCGGTGTAGGACCAAGCCTTCTTCCTGCCTGCAGCCTACACCTTCTTTCCGGCATAAACCCTCCTACAATGCATTGCCCTTCATTCCCAGTCTTTGCAGAAGACCAGCCTGCGTGGCAAATACAGGGGCAGTGAGAGAGAGGCAGGCCCTCAACAGGATGGTTGGCACAGTGGCTGCAACATACTTACAGTGTGAGGATGGTGCCCGACAGGGTCGGTTGCTATGGGTCGGAACCAACTTGATGGTACCCAACAATAACAAGAGGTAGAACCTGGACAGGATAGAGGTGGTGGTGGTGTAGAAGCAGCACCCAGATGCAAATTATGCCAAGTCACATCTTTGTGCACTTGGTGGCCTGCTGGAACTGAGCGGCTCTGATCCCAAAGCAGACCAAAGCTTTGAGCAGGTGACTACCGAGCAGGCAGGGAGGCTGACTGGAATGGGAGAAAAGTCAAAGAAAGCCAAATCACCGGCCCTGAGTGAGGAAGGAAAATGGATTTGGTTCTGGATTTTCCTGTTCATTTTAGGCTCTGGGAGAAGATGATCTGGTGCGCCCCATTTGAAAACCCCCCACAAAGGTCTTTACACCGGAAATGGCTTAAATGGGTTTATTATTCTTTGCAACCAGTGTGCCCTAAGAAAACAATCTTGTTAATAGTATGGTATAGCTCCTGGAGCCTATCTAAATATTATTTTTTAAGTGGAATCATATTACAAAGTGCCCTATAGCGCATCCCCCCTTTTTTTCACTCACTATGGTGAACCTCTTCCTCTGCCCGCATTAAGTTGTCATTATTCGTGCATTTTTAGGCTGTTATACAGAACCCTGAGAGCAACTGGCGATTTAAACGTGAAATTTCAAAGTGTTCATAGAAAGTCACACTCTGTAGAAACCTCACCTACCATAACTTCACAGGGAAGCCATTGACACCCAGAAAAGAAAAGTGATTGTCATTTGGTCACCCAGTGACTAGTTCAGGACCACTGTATCGGCAACTCCATGATCCCCAAAGCTAGAAATACTGCACGTTTCTCACTCTTTATTCCGGCAGCTACAGTTCAATTCTCACCATTAAGACAAACCTCATCGACATCCCACGGGTCTCTCCATTTCCAAATTCACTTGCTGCAATTTTCAGCTACCCACAAAACAAAAATTCCTCTGAGTTGCTCTCAACTCCCTGCCATTGAATCAGTGCCGACAGACACCCAGCGACCTTAGAGGTCTGGGTAGAGCTGCTCCTGAGAGTTTCCGAGACTGTAACTCTTCAGGGGAGTGGAAAGCCTCTTCTTTCTCCCAACGAGCAGCTGCTGCTTTTGAAATGTTGACCTTGCAGTTGGCAGCCCAAAGTGTTAGCACTTCGCCACCAGGGCCCCTTATCTCTGAGTCACCAAAAAACCCAGACCAGACTCAACGCCGTTGAGTTGCTGCCAACACATCGCACCCCTAAAGGACGGATCCAGCCATTCCTGTGAGTGTCTGACTCTTAACTCTCTACGGGGAGTAGAAAGTCCTGAATCAGTCTCCCCATAGTCATCCTTCCCTTCCGGAAACTGCGGTCAGTCCCCGCAGGCTACGGTATTTGTCTCATTTAGAGTAAATCTTCGGTATTTGTCTCATTTAGAGTAAATCTTCGTCTGTTTTCTGCCGCAGGAACACTAATGTTTGGATTCGAATGCCTCCCTGAGAGCTGATGGGAAGAGATGGAAACACCTCTGGAAACTGTGGGCCATTCTGAATCCCGAGGCACCTGCAGCCCTCAGGGTTACAGGCCAAGGAGTATGTGGTCTGCCTCAGGGTCAAGTCGAGGGCCATGTATCCCTCTTCAGTTGGTCACTGGGTCTGTGATTACAGCTGATCATGGTCCCAAAAGTAATTTCATAGATTTATTGAAATCGCTTATAAGGGTTTAATTCTTGATCTTCTCATATAAACTAAACACACACAAATTTTAAATAACAATGGGCAGATACTTAGCCACCTGTCTATGGAGGCAAAACAAAAAATAAAGATTGATACTTCTTTAAAACTGTTGAGCTGCCTCCTAAGGCCTGGATAATCACACTTTTCTCTTTTAATTGAGGTAATGCTAGAGTATATTATGATTCTCTAACTCCCTCTGCCATACCTGAGTTCTCCAAAACCGAACCATTGCCGTCAAGTTGATTCTAACTCCATAGATCTGATGGGACAGAGAACTGCCCTGAAAGGTTTCCAAGGCTGTCGGTCTTTTGTGGAAGCAGACTGTGGTGCCCCTGACCGTTCAGTCCGCAGTCCAGTCCTTTAGCCACGGCCCCACAAGGGTGTAAGTGTGAGGGTGGGACGGTTCACAGTGGTGACACTGTCAGATGGGCTGGCACTAAAATGACTGTCTACGTGACAATATTTTTGTGCAGTGCTTCAGCAGAAATGATTTCCTTAAAAAATCCTTAGTTACAACAACACAACCATTTTTCATAGGCCCAGTGTACAACTTGTGTCAATATACCACCAATAAGGCTCCAACGCTATGCTACTGTATGTTTTGAACCTTCTAATGCACACGCTGTGAGTCCACATCAACACGTTGTCAGGCGTTTGGTTTTTGGAGTGCGAGTGAGTCAGAGCTGTCCTTCTCACCCAAGGACAACACACTATGAATCCGTTCGCTGGGTTTGCATCCACTACATGTTGTTGCTGTCAGGTGGTGTTGATTCCGACCCATGGCAACCTAACGCACAACAGAACGAAGCACTGCCCAGTCCGGCACCATTCTCACAATGGTTGCTCTGCCTGAGCCCATTGGCGCTGCCACTGTGCCAATCCATCTCCTTGAGGGCCTTCCTCTTTTTTCGCTGTCCCTCCGCTTTACCAAGCCTGATGTCCTTCTCCAGGGACGGGTCTCTCCTGACAACAGGCCCAAAGTATGTAATTCCACGGCTTGAGTCAAATTCACCTTTGTCCTGAAAGTAGTATCCTTGCTTCTTAACACTCTAAAGAGGTTTCCGGCAGCAGATTTACCCATCGCAGCCTGCTTTTGGCTCTCTTGACCACTGCTTCCACAAGCATTGGTTGTGGACCCAAGCGAAATGAGATGCTCGACACCTTCAATCTTTTCTCCATTTCTCATGGCTGTTACCTGTTGGTCCCGTTGGGAGGATTTTGGTCTTGACATTGAGTTGTCATCCACACTGAAGGCTGCAGTCCTTGATCTTCCATGACACCACAGGCACGGTTGTTTTCATCACTAATTTTGGCCCATTTTTTAGTGTTTCCGCTACAATACTATGATATCCATAACTTTTTTTGAGATTTAAGAATTATAGAAAA
>NW_022107431.1:84077280-84089766 GCF_000313985.2 Echinops telfairi | reverse complement strand
TAAGAAATAGTACATTTAAGCCTTTTACAGCTCTATTTATCACCTATTACTCTGATTAGAATGGATGACAAATGCAATGTAAGCATTCTGCATGGTGGAGCATGGGAGGAGGTACATGGTGGAGGTGGGGGTGACACCATGAGGGACCGCACTAGTTAACAACAGCCCTCGTGACTCCACTGCCACCAAGGCTCCTTTCAGAGCTACTGAAGGTCAAGAGTGGCATACACACACACCGGCCTGCACGTTCATTTACTACTGGGATTTAGATGTCTGTTTCCTGTTGGCTGCCTCATGGTAAAAAGAACAGCTAGCCGCCAGCTCTCACCCCTTTTTCTCCTCCCTTGTAAATCGGCCACTTCCCCTTCCCCAGCCCTCCAGAGGCAAATCTGTACACAACACAGGCTCGTCTTCCGGGGAAGCTCAAAGGGCTGCTGGCATAAGGTTCCCTTCAAAGCACTCCTGGAAGTCTGTGTGGGATGAAGAGGATGGAAGCCATCCCCTTTGCAGGGAAGAGCTAAATCCGCCCCACCAGGCTTTCTGCTCTCACTTACCCACAGCTCAGGACAGAAATGTTCAGAAGGTTGTCCCGCGGCTCCCCCAGGCAGGCAGCACACAACAGACGCAGGAGAGGGAGGCCATGCACACATCTGGGCAGAGCCTCCACATGTGACACACGGGGATCAGTGATCCAGTCTTCATCTTTATTGGAGCAGAATGACAGAGAAATGATGGGCTGGGTTGTAGGAAGTGTGAGGCAATGGGGGGCAGGGGGCCCGGAGGAGAGTATCTTTTCTAGCTCTGTCTCTTTCCCAGCATCCCTCTCGGTCTCCCTCCCTCCACTGGACCAACACTCAAGCTCTATGCTAAAGGGAATAATGATGCAGCCTTAGTCGCAGGCAAGGTAAAATCTTCCTAAATGCCAACCTTTGGGTACCCAGTCGACCCTTCTCGCAGTTGCTCTAGTTAGCCTAACTCTTCACCAGATTTCTCCTCCAGACAGTTCAAAGATAGAAAAATAAGCAGGGTTGTATGTGTTTTTTGTTCCTAAAGTTTGGAGTTTCCCTAGTCGGTATCTTGGTATGTATACAAACACACACACACACACACACAATTATACCACACATGCGATTACACATTCTATGCACTATTATATATTTAGTATATGCCATGATAATACGTATCTTGAAATAAGCTCCAGTTCTACGCTGTACTTCAACGCTGGTAAGACAAGGATTTCTACTTAACAGCGCCTACATCGCTCGGCCAAACAGGCTTGCAAACAATATCTAGGTTGAATTAGTGGCTTTGCCTTAAGGATGTGAGTTCCCGTCTCATTCCACTCCTTCTGAGAAATAGCCAGGGTGGATGAACGGTATCATTTCCTCACAATCGGTCGAGGAGATAGACAGCTGACTTGGTGTGGATTCAAGAGACCAAGCCAGGGTAGCAGAAACCCCTGGAACACAGGGGTCCGATTGTTCTAGGAATTTGAGCCAGCATTGACTATCGGGGCTCAGTACCTTCTTCCTGGAACAGAGTTCAAACTCACTCACTCACTGCCACGGAGTCAATTCTGACTCAGGGTGACCTGGTCAGGGCAGAGTGGGACTGCCTTTGTGGGTTTAAGAGAGAGTACGTCTTTACGGGAGTCGCAGCTGATGGTTCAGAACTGCTGCCCTCGTGACTACCAGCTACCTCGGAACCAGCACAGCACCAGGGCTCCTGGAGGTCAAGGCAGCCCTGGTAAATCGCCAGTGTTTAAAGAAGCAGTCTGCTGTTTTCTCTTCAGTACTGAAGGCAGCAAAATAGGGGCGTGTGGCAGGCTGTACACAGCTCAACATAGGTCAGTCAAGTGAACCAACGCCTGAAAGCACTAGCTCACAAGGTAATTCCGCAAGTATGAATCAGCCATTACCATTTTCCCAGAGGGGGAAAATGCAAGAAAGAGATTTTTGCACATTTACACTAAAGCTAAATATCTAAATATTTACAAACTATACTTTTCTGGAATGAAACTTAATCCTATCTACCCAGAGCCTTAGTCTTCATCTTGAATCTTTATACTAACGCATATATAGCCACAGGGAAATAATTTGAACAGAGTTATAGAAGCGGGTCAGATGCAGCACCATGTATGATCACAACAAACTGAAAACCGCCGAACGTTCAAATGTACAGAACGTGAGAGTTCCTAACCTTGCAGTTACTAGCAGTCTCTCCAGATAAGCGTGGTATGAGAGAATGCGCCGATACACAACCAAGGAAGGAAAGAAAAACAAAACATGCCACGCTGCAAGACTGTGCCACCAAGAGGGACACTTGCGTTCTGTTTGGAACGACTAAACTGTTCTTTTATGTAAAAGGGAAGCACTAACAATAATTAGAAGGGGGTATCTGAATGTTCATTCCCAAATTGTGTTCTTCTAATTAGTCTTCATGAAGCCAGCAGTTTTGTCATAAATTTCAATTAACGCTAATCCCCATCTGACACAGGCCCGCTGGCCCATATGTCCCGTCCCCCAAATGTAACAGCCTTTGAAAACTGGGGGAAGGGAGAAGGCCAAGCCACAGGCACAGGACAACTACCTCCACAACCCGAAGAGCTAACTATTAAAAACAAAGCGAGGGAGAAGAATGAGTCCAAATGTATTCTCTCCCTTCTTCCAGCAGAATAAACGAAGACGGCACAGGGGATAAAGCATTTCAAGGGTGGTTTTTGGTTTTGAGTCCTAAAAGGTGAAACCATACAGCTCATTAGACGCCCATTCCTTGTTTCCACTCTCTTCGCGGAGGCACCCCTCCACCCTAGACAGGCAGCCCTGGGTCGAGTCGCGCACGTAAGAGCGCAGTTTTACCCAGCAGAAATATTTAGCTTGGCTGCCGGCCAGAGACGGCTGGAAGAATGGACTGAATTAGGGGATTTACCTTCCACGTGTTTGGCACGCGTCCTTGGAGTATCTAAGAAGCTGTCTCTCTCCGCAGTATCGGCAGCACAGAGGCTGCCAGGCTAGAGGGAGTGCTGTCACTCCTGCCGCGTTACCAACGTGAGTCGAAGTTACCCACGGAGCCTCCCACTCAGAATCCAGTTTGCTCTCTTTCCGAGACTCTTGGAAGAACAAAAGGGCACTGAAGCTATCTATTACTATGTTGGGGGTAAAAGCGGGTTTCCCTGTATTTGAATGAGTCATCTTTTTCTCTCTTAACATTTCTTTGAGATTGCCTAACAACACGAACATTTTCATCACCTTCATTTTTGACACAGCTCTGTATCATGAAAATAATTTCAGCGTCTCTATGTATGGTTTTATGATAAGGTGACCAGATTTTAACATTGGGAAAGTGGGACACCATTGATAAAATTCATATCCTGGCAAAATAGCCACATGGCAGCCGAAAACCGTATACCCTGGCTTGTCGTGCATTCTTTCCAAAAATCGGGACTTTTTTAAAACGCCACGGGACACGGGAAAAATTGTTAAAAATTGGGATGTCTGGTCACCTTATTTTATGAGGAACTATTATTGATTTTAATATAGACGTTATTGGGACTTATGTGTAATCAAGTCAATGAACTTGTGTGTGTTTACACGTGTGGATGTGTGTGCACACGTGTGCATGTGCATGAAAGGTCTTTTGTTTTCAAAATACCTTATTGTGGTTTGGGTGGAGTCTTCCAAACAAACCCGTTTTCCATTCAACAATGCACACACTTTCGTTGCCTCTTATTGCAACGCAGTCTCCCCATCTACTTGGGCTCCCTGTTTCCAGTTGACCCTCTTTCCTAACTTCTGACTTTCGTTTGGGGGCAAATGCTGTCCATTCGGTCTCATTTGGTTGATTATTATGAGCATAAACTCAGGGGTCCTATCGTCCATGTGACAGGCTGTCTGTGTATTGTTGAGCTCAAAGGGAGCTCTGGGAGTGGGTTTCAGTTTCAGGTTTGACAGATGTCTAAGGGTTACAGTCTTGGGGGTCTACCAGTCTCTATCCCAACAGTTAGTCCAGGTTTTTCAGTAATTTTTAAAATTTGTGTATTTGTGTTTGTTTTGTACCTGTGATCCCGGTAAAGCGGCAAGAGCGGTCAGCAGTGGTGGCCGGGCATCAGCTCGTTTTCTCAGACTCAGGCTAAAGTGGGGCTGTGGTTCTTGTGTTCCATTCGGCCTTTGGACGAATAGCTTCCTTGAGGCCTTTTGTTCTTCTTCATTGTTCATTTCTAGGCCTAGTTTCTTTTTTTGAATCATTTTATTGGGGGCTCACACAGCTCTTATCACAATCCATCCATCGTGTCGAGCACATTGTACATTTGTTGCCATCATCATTTTCAAAACATCTTCTTTCTACTTGAGCCCTTGGCATCAGCTCCTTGTTTGTTTTCCCCTCCCCCCTACAAACCCTTGATAATTTATAAATTATTATTATTCCCTTGAGTTTTCTTTACTCTCCTTGGCTACAGATGGGAAGGGACCAATGGTGGTTGTCTCAGAAGGGTGTTCACAAGGTCTTAGAACCCCAGTGGCTAATCCTCAATGTAGGACTGTGTGACACCGATTGTCCCAGATGTCCCCAGAGACGGTGGTCCTAACCTCTCAGCACAATGAGTCAGTACCTTCAAGGTATTTGGTTAAAGCTAAGAAGGTTGCGTAACTTTTGTCTCCTGTAGGCTCTACTATGTACTTGGACATATTTGCAGTGCATACAAATACATATATAGAAATATATTTTGCCAAACCTATATGGGCTCATGCGTGTACACCCATACACTACCCCACACCTCTTCAGCTGACTTCATACTGGTCAATTATTTTTTTCCTGTGACTGTAATCGCAGAGTCTTGGTGATGTCATGTTTACCTTTGTGGCCTCTTATTTGTGTGAATGTCCTAGTGGCTCCTTGGCCTGGGCATGTGGTACCCATCTTCTCCTTGGGCTGCACTGCCTTTCCCATCACCCAAATGAGGATGCCTTCCATCTACTCAGCGACTTGCCCTCCTTCTGCCTCCCATCCATCAAAAATGTTTCTTTTCATGTGAAAGTTTTTCTTCATTTTTATAATAGTGGTCCCTGAAATTGAGTTTGCACTCAGCATCGTGCCCTCCCAGTTCATCCATCGTGTGGGATGTCCCCCGTTACATCGTGTCCCAGTGAGAATACAATAGGGTTTTCCCCCATCTACTCATCTGTTGATGCTTCTCTACTTTCACGATGGTGAATAATCTGTCTTCTAAACCCTGAATGAGCTCCAAATGCCAGAATGGATCCAACCTATCATGTCCTCCCATCGAGGGAAAGGAAGTTCATAGAAGCGAGTGGCTTGACAGGAGGAGGGAAGAGCCAGATCTGAGCGCTGGGGTGCTATCTGCCAGACTGATGGGCACGAAGATCCGTGAGTGATGGGATCTCATTGGTTGCTGACAAAGTGATGGCTAAAGATGAAGAACGCATTATGGCCTCAGGCAAGTGGTATTCAACTTGTGGGTCGTGACCCCTTTGGGGGTCGAAAGACCCTTTCACAGGGTTGCCCAATTCATAACAGTGGCAAAATGACAGTTATGAAGTAGCAACGAAAATAATTTTATGGTTGGGGGATCATCACAACATGAGGAACTGTATGAAAGGGTCGCGGCATTAGGAAGGTTGAGAACCACTGCCTTAGAGGAAGCTCATATGAGTGGTAAGCTAAGGTGCTATGAAAATTGACTATTTTCTTTTTAAAAGCAGTTTTATTGAACTGAAGAGTTCAATTTGTGTATTTATATGACATCCATATGTCATATAATTCAATCATACAGAGAAGAGAGGTTCGGTTATCACCATATTCAATTCTAAAACATATTCTTCTTCCTTGTACTCACTGTTATTCATATAAAAAATTTTTTTTCATTGTGGAAACTGCCTGTTTTCATCAGGAAACAACGCAGGAGGGAAACGTTCACTTCTCTTTGCAGAGGGGAAAAACTTACTATTCATCCTCTTGTCATTAAACAACATGAGGCTGTTACAGACTATCTAGACTCCTAAAGATCACTCCAGGAGCCCACTCTGCTCCCAGGGAAGGATGTTCATCTCTTCATCCGAACACCTGGGTCAGTTTACCTGTGAAGGCGAGGGGGAATTTAATCAGACGAAAAACAAAGGGCAAAGGTTGAAATGGAGGAGGGTACTATAAATATACATTTAAAATGAATTCTTTCCAAATAATGTAATTTATGTTAAACTGAGCAGTGGTGAAGATTCACACTACCCATATATTTGAGTAAATATTTATATGTGTGTGTGTGTGTGTGTGTGTGTGTGTGTGTATCTACATAAGAAAGTGAACATAGTGGATACCTATGAGAAAGAGTAGGAGGCCTGGTGGCCTAGTGAGTTATGCTTTGGGCTGCTATCCGAAATGTCACTGGTTCCAAACCACCAGCTGTTCCTGGGAAGAAAAAGGAGGCTTTCTATTCTCGAACAGAGTTACCGCCTCAGAAACCCACAGGGACAGGCCACCGTGTCCTCTACGGTCCCCATGAGGTAGAATTGACTCAGTGGCAATGAGTTTGGCTTTGGCATATATATTCAGATATAAGGAGCCCTGGTGACACAACGGTTAAGCACTTGGCTGCTAACCAAAAACTAGGCAGCTTACCCCCTGCCAGTGGCTCCCGAGAGAAAGGTGTTGCCGTCAGTTTCTGTAAAGGTCACAGCGGAGAAATCCTGCGGGCCAGTGCTCCACTGCCCCACAGAGTCAACGAGAAGGAACCGAGTCTAGAGCCCACAGCAACAACAACTGCAGCAGATATTTAGATCGGACAGATTCTAAAATCAACCTGCTCTGAGGGCAAAATCATGAAACAACATTCTCCTTAATAAAACTTCCCAATTTGTTTTAAAAAAATCTTTACTAAAATCTGTTCATCGCCTTTGCTGGTAAAGTTCTGAGACAGACTTGAGAGCCCTCTGCTCAGCTCCTTCCTGCCTTGAGCAGCTAGCTCCTGGCCACCCGACTGGTGATGAATTAAATGCATGACAGTTATGACAGGTGAGGAGTGCCTGGAGGGCTTAACCAGCAGGGATAAGATAAAGCCCCCATTTAAGAACAAAGCCCCCACACCAAAGCTTGCCCGTTAATGACCACAGAATCGCTTTACTTGTCCCAATTGAAGGCACAAGCGGAAACGACGGACAATGTGTTAGAGAGGATGGCTCCTTCTCCAAAGGACCCTTATCGACTAATAGAAAATGCCCGATTCTCTGCTTCACCCATTGAGAGGCTCAGCTTCCCCAGACAGGCCCGCGGAGGCCTGTCAATGCTATATGAATACAAGAGACATAAGTTTACAGTGGGGCTAAGTGGAATTACTTTATATAAACCGTAATATCTATTTGCAGGGATTCGGCTAAGCCCTACAGAGACAAGTACAGCAAAGCAAGGAATTTGGGGAGTCAATCCATTAGGATTATGGAGAGCAGCCCCCAGTTTGGGAAATCATAGGCTCAATCTATGGAAGCAATGAAGTCCCAATCTTCTTTTCTCCTAACCTCTTTCCAAAGGCCTATTGACCTAGTTTTCATTTAAAACAAACGGATGCATTACAGATACCATTATAATTGTTTTCTATACGATTGACGCCAGGTTACTGTGCAGGCAGCCTACCGTACGTTACCTTTTCTGCCATAATTGGAAATGATCTGTATATCCAAAGTGTAGCCCTTTGAACACATAATTACAATAATCTGAATATTACTAATGATACATGGGACTAATGCCACACACAAGAAAATGGACCCGTTGTTGATAATTTGCTCTTTCAGGACTTTCAGTGAGTGTTCATTAAAGTTCATTTAAGCAGATTGACAGTCCACAGTGTTAGCACATGAGCTAAACTGTGGGGCTGTGCTCTGAAAGTGTACTAGGTGCCTAAGCTCTTGTGAACTGGTTTACGTGAGGTCGAGTTCACACACACACAAGGCACTCAAGCAATACTTGCTGAATAAATGAAAAGCCACAGATGCATCACGGCAACCTCCAACAACAACAACAACAAAACTCACTGCCATCGAGTCAGTGCAGACTTACAGCACAGCAACCCTACAGGACAGGGTAGACCTGCCACTACAAAGTTTCCTAGACTGTAACACTTTATGGGACTAGAAATCCAGGTCTTTCTCCCACGGAGCGGCTGGAGGTTTCCAACTGCTGACCTTGCCGTTCAGCCACCCGATTCTCATAACCACACCTCCACCAGGGCTCCTGGAGGGACCCTCCAAGTACCCACACTCTTCGGTGGGCGTCCTTGCCTTTCTGGTCCGGTGTGTGAGGTAGGTCATTAGAAACGACAGCTCGGGCTGGAGGAGGGCTCACTGGGTGGTACACATTACTAACCTGCCACGCTGCGATCCCGAAGGTTGCAGTGTCCCCAGAGGCACTTCCAAAGAAAGGCCTGGTCATCTACTTCTGGAAAAACCGGCCATTTTTCCAGAGTGAGTTCCATTCTGACCCCATGAATAGTGGCGGACTCAGTGACGAGCCGCTTATGGAGGTCCTACTAATACCCAGGTAGACTACCAGTAGGGAAACATCATTCTCCCGAAGCTGAGGAAATGCTGTTAAGCGGCGGGGCCAAGTTTACAGAGCAGCTCAGTGACTGGACTGGACCCCCCCCTGCTGTGAGGCTCCAAGGACCCTGTCCACCGCTCTCTGCTGTCCCGCTAGCAGCATCCCAGTGGAAAACTTCCTGATCGAGACTAGCTTTAAGCCAGTCATCTGTGAGGACTTGGGCTAAGTGTACATTCTTTCCTCCCCACTATCGGGAACCAGCCCTGGAAACACACAACTTAAGGATATGCAACTCATGCCTACACTACCGGGAAAATCTGAGCGCCAATGTTCCGGCGACCAGGTAGATGGTAACATAGAGCGAGGCTTGGCCACCTGCTGTCAAAGACCAAGCTGATTTCTTTCTTTCTAATTTCCTACCCAAGGAGAATTCTTCAGGTCACACTTATTCCATTATCATCCTTAACAGATCAGATTTCAAGCCTCTTGACAAACAGTTGTGTACCTGGAACCTTCGGGAAAACAGCCACCTATGCTGTGAACAGCCTGCCAGCTAACTAATCATCCAACCCAAACCCAAGGAGAGCGGCGGGCCGGCCCGCAGTGGCTGCCCTGAGAACAGGCCTGGATTGTGTCTGTCCGCGGCTCAACACCCAGAAAGGACAATTTGCAGAAGAGTCAGGGGCTGAGGCAAGCTGCTCTGGGGCCTTATCTGAATGGCCATACTTAACTTTCACCACCTGGGCCCAGGCTCGGAGAGGAAACAGTCACACTCAATTACTGTCTCTTTCTCCTAGACAACTACTGTTTAACCCTACCTCCAGCTGATATTAACTGGTGGAAAACACAATGCTATTTTTAGACAAGACAGTGATTTCCCCCTTTCATCTACAAGAAAGGCACTTCCTCCTGCAGGCCTGGGTCAGTCCAGATGCTGGCGCTCGGGTAGAATTTAATACGAGGGCGTTATTACCCCGAAGCGGGCTTTGAACTCTCTGAGACAGTTTGAAAACCAGAGCGACCGCTCTGCACCAGCAGTTTTGTCCGCTGTTAAAATGCGGAACCAAAGTTCGCTAAATTCCAACCAGCTACCCGCTGACAGAGTGGCAAGGCTAATTTGCTTTAAATAAGACTAACACAACAAGGGGGAAATTAACCAAAATAACAGTAAAGAAAGCGCCTCACACATTTTTGCTGCGAGCCCTCCTTTCTCGGGCTAACAAAGGATTGGATGGAGAGGCTGGTGCCACATGCAGGAAATGGAAAATGCAATGTCTCCAGTGGGCTAATCTTTTGGCTACAACACTATGGCTGGGTTTGGTTTTGAAGTGATGTTTCAGATAGCCAGTCATCACTAAAGTAAGTCACCATCTTTATCCACGAAGGGCTGCCTTCGAGAAAACAAAGGTCTATCGCACCTGATTCTTAAATACCTGAAGATGGGCAAACGCATGCTGGACATGTTAAAAATGCACGCTTTGCTCCGAAATCTGACTGCTCTGTTTTTCTAGCGGGGGAACACAAGCATACTTTTAGAGGATCAGGGAAGCTCTGCTCGTGAAACCAGCTTTAGATCAGACTCCTTTGGTGCCAAGATTTCCTGCCCTGTAGCCAAACCCTGAACCCATCGACAGCTTGGAAACTTGGGGCAGAGGGCTGCACGCTTCTGAAACCCAAGCACATATTTCCCCTGGTACTTTCTGCCATTTGAAGAATGATCGGGAAAGGAGGTGTGGAGTTAGTTTACATTAACCTCTGCCTGACCTGGAGGTAGAGGTTTAAGAGCTGGGCAGCGGTCACAGCCAGGAAGTCCTCAGACTCGTGGCCCCAGGAAAAGTGTACGGAAAGGCTTGCATTCTGGGGACCCAAGAGTCACCCCTCATCCTTATTGTAAATGGAGGCATCCCCTTTCGCCCTTTGAGAAGGGAATCCATCCATCTTCATTTGGGCTTTTTTTGGGGGGGTGGGGGTAGCGTGAGCTGCCATTTCCTCCTGCTCTTAAAAAAACGGGCTCTAGCGGTGATTATTCATTTCCAACCCGCTAGCAGCATCCAGGAAGAATCAACATTCCGTGGACACTGGAAGGCGTCCCTGTGCGATTACAAGCAGAGCAGCAGCCAGACGAAACCGCGCCAACACAGAAAGCAATGATCATCAATGCGCGCGCGTGCGGTGGGCGGAGGGATGTTCCGAAGGGTTTCGAAAGCACTCACAGCCTTTCCCATACAGGAGCAACTCCTGCCGGCGTGGTTTGGCGGTAAAGGACACGCAGCTGCACGGTTTCTGTTCCCACTGCCTGGCAGTAGGTGCGATTCTATTTCCCTCCCTCTGAGAGAAGCTGTGCGGGCAGATGTGTCCTCGAGCCCTGAGTTTCCAAGACAGTAACTCTTCATGGGAGTCGAAACTCCGGTCTTTCTCCTGCAGAGCATATTGGGGGTTTGAACTGCTGACCTCGTGTGTGTGTGCGCGCGCGCGCGCGCGCACACACACACACACACACACACACCATGTTTTGAATTATCCTCATAAAGAGGTCACAGTTTGCTGCCTGATGCGAAGAAAAAGATAGCAGCTACCAGGAGCTCTGCTTTCTGAAGGAAATAGAGACGTACCTTACAGGCGAATGAAGAAAAATGCCGCAAATCCCGAAGCAGTGTTCTGCCAAGATGATCACGAACCCTTTTGTGAGCACTCCGAGCGTGAAGGAAACTAGCGACTTCGGCCTTGAAGATGAAGTGATTCTTGTCTGTCTCTAAGAATCTTCCCCACCCTGCTCCTCACTCTCTCAGAGGTGGCTATTGGTGAAGCTCCACAATTCCTCCTCCCATGTTGACACGAGTGTTCTAGTTTGACCCAGACTTGTTTGCATCTTGTTTGATTAAGGATATGATATGGATAGTTGTCCTTTCTGATGGTAGCACAGCATTCCATTGTAAAAAGTACCACAATACCACTTTCCTTCTTGATGGTCGTTTGGCCCCTCTCCCCCAATTTCAAGCATGGTCCTTGTTTATACACTTTATATAGGTACACTAGTGTATGATAGCTTTCTTCCAGAAGGAGAACGGTTGGGTTGAGTTTATTTTGATATATCCCATTTGCTCTCCACATGAATAAACATATTTGCAACTTTATAGGCGCCTTTTTTTGCAGCCCAGCCCCAGCCCCTCCCTCGCCCCTGCCCCTGCTATACTTAGCATTTTTAGCTCTTTCCACCTTCGCCTATATGGTCATGGAGCATCTACTGGCTGTTTCGTGTGACTGTGATTTTTAAAAAGCCTGTCCACTCCACTCCCAGGCTTTATGGACAGGCCTAAATTCCAAGTCCATTCTCTCAAAGAGAAACGAATCAAGGATGGGCCAGAGCTGGGATTGCCTGTTGGTTATCATTAAAATCTCCCCACATCCCTGAAATGCATGGAGACCTCTGCCCCTGATTAGCTGAAAGCTTTGAGCCCATCCATCACTCAATGTCTCCGAGCCTCAATTTCCTTATTAAGACCTTGGGCTCAACCAAGAAATACACAGCGTCTACAGATCACAGTATTTGCTGCTGGTAGGGTTGACATGAAGTTGAGGCACTAAAATCTCAATATGTACTCAGGAATAAATTTGAAATGACAATGAGCCACGGGTATGGCAGCAGCCCTGGTGGCACAATGGCAAAGACCTCGGCTGATGCCTGAAAAGTCAACGGTTTGAACCCATCCTAGTACTGGAGAAAAGACTTGGCGATCTGCTCCCACATGCTTACAGCCTAGGATGCTCCATAGGGAAGTTCTATAGAGGTGCTATGAGTTGAAATCAACTCTATGGCATGCAACAAAACATAGGATATTACAGTCATGCCAAAATCCACACAATTGAGTTAGAAGGCAAGTCAGATACAGCCGGGTTGGGTGGTATCCTGGGTTGGGTGGAATCCTAAGTCAGGTGTTTAAA
>NW_022107431.1:84033317-84077074 GCF_000313985.2 Echinops telfairi | reverse complement strand
AAAAATCTCAAATCATGTTAGATCTCCTAATCCAATGACCAACTGCCCTCCTTGCAATCGATACCTTTTGTTCTCTTTTCCCTAATACCCAACTTTCAGTTCATGATCCATCCTCCATTGCAGACACTATTCAATTACATGGCTCCCATTCTGTCATAACCCCAAATACTCAAGAAAATTATCTCTGTTTATAGGCTCTACTTTCATCCCAATCTCTCCTCAACCTACTGAAAATCAAGTCCTTGGTCCCCACTGGTCATTCCACATGTTCGTCGATGACTTTTATCTTTCCAAATGAATGAACAATTCCCTGTTCTCATCTTGTACATTTCTGAGTGGCACTAACACACTCACTCTCTCCTTGAAAAAAAAATCATTTCACTTCTAAACATGATACTCTTTCATATTCCACCTACATCACTGGCCACTGCTTCTAATCTCCTTTACCACAAAACCAAACCAAACTCACTGCCATCGAGTCAATACTGACCGAAGGGGCTCTATGGGGCACCGTAATTCCCAAGTTTCCAAGATTTTAAACTCTAGACCAGGACACTCCACTGAGCATAGGATTACTATAGCCAGTCCCCAATGTGACACCTTTATTTAGACATTTTATGGGCATCTCAAACTTAACAATGAAAACACTAGCGAGGGAGGGGTCACTAGCTAGGGAGGGATCACTAGTGAGGGAGGGTCTTTAGTGGTGTGCAGTGGGAGGGCAGAACTGACCTACCTAGGGCTTCTGGGGTTATGTCACAGAACACTGGGATACTGAGTCCGAGATCTTAGGGGTGCACTTCATGCTCCAGAGGCTGCATTGGTGAGACCCCAACTGGGAACTCCACTGGGTGAACCGGACTCTACCCCAGACACACTTGTAACCTGAGGACTTAAACCGAAAACACACGGCATCTACGGTAGAAGCCAGCTGTACTTAGAGCGGTGTACTGTTGGTTGGTGAACATACAAGGTCTTGGTACATCGACGCGCTGTATGCTGTATTAAGAAACAGATTTTTCTGGCAATCCTATGATGGCCATTCTGTTACATTCTGCTTATGCTCGTTTATATTAGGGGGTATCTCAGAGGTATGTTGCTACTGGGGCTCACCCCAGTGAAGCTGTGTTATAGAAGCTGGGGATATAGAGGGGTGGGGGAGATAAGAGGGAGATGATGTCAAGAAGCCCAGGAAGGAAAAGTATGTTTTGGAAAACATGCATGACTATGGAAGGAATTTCACAATTATGTTTGGCATGATTGAATTATGGAATGTTATGACATATGTATTGGCTCCCAAGTGATAGCAAATTTTTTAAAAAGGGGTCATAGATTGAGGAATGGGTTTGGGGCTCATGCTAAATCCCACCTCCAACTTGGGAACAATTAGTTCTTACATCATGGCCCTGCTACATACTCACCTTCATGAAATGATCACTGAAGATAAGGGTGCTGCAGCAAAGTGTGGTGAAGAAACCAGATGGTGCCCGGCTACCAAATGGAATAGTGTCTGGGGTCTCAAAGGCTTGTATTCAAACAAGCAGCCATCTAAGTGAGGAGTCAAGTAAGTCCACACGGAAGAAGCACTCCAGCTCGTGTGATCCAGAGATGACAATGACAAAACTTGAATATGGTGAGGAGAAAGGCATCAGAGCAAAAATGATGAGCAGCCAATCTGTGGAGGGCGATGGGGGGCAGTGGGAGCCCAAACCCACCTGCAGAGTGTCTAGTCAGACTGAGCCACTGGCATCTGTTCTAGCCACAGGCAAGAGTCTTGAACAGCCTACTATCAGACAAAGACTGTAATCTTGTCATTAATCTTGATTATATTAATTAGGCAATCTTAATTATGCTGGACAGATCTTGATACGTGGCCAGCTGACCACCCCATAGACAGGACCTGAACAAGCTCTGGATGAAAGTATCCCTTACTGTTTCCATGACAGAAATTTCTTCCCTGGCTTTTTGAAAATTGTTGGGGTCTGTCCCTTCTTACTCATTATTTGTATCTTTGTCTGTAAACTATTATGTTTTCATCCTTACCACCTTAGCAAGATTTTGTTTTACATTGTTTTCTGTGGGTCTTCCAGCTGTGAATCACAGGAGGAGTAGATGCATATTGAGAATAACTGATATAAGGAATACAGGGGTGGGGTGGGGTGGATAATGGGGAGGGTAAGGGGAATGTTCGAGCTACTGTAAATTTGTAAATGACAGATAAAATAAAGAAACAAATGATTCTATTACAATACACAGCACAAATACAACGTCAAATGGGCTGAAAACACACAAACAGAAGATATACTAGATGACCGGGCTCTCCTAAAAATTAGATACCGTATATACTCAAGTACAAGCTGACCCGACTATCAGCTGAGGCACCTAATTTTACCACAAAAACGGCATAAAAAATATGCTGAAAAACTCAGCTTATACACAGTATATATGGTAATCCTACTGGCTTTACCTTCCAAATACATCTCAGGATTGCCAAGCATTTTGTGTCATCTACCACTACGACCTTAGCCCAAGATACTAGCATCTCTTGTCTAGATTTGGGGGGCGGGGCAGAGAAATCTAGGGCTCAGCTGGTCTTCCTCTTCCACGTTTGTCCCTTCCCTGTGTTCTTCACTTTGATGTTCTAAGAGATTCCGTGAGCATATAAGTCAGATCAAATCACTCCAATGATAAAACTTGCCAACATTTTTTTCTCCATCCTCAGAATAAAATTAAAACTCCATTCTACCTATACTGTACAAGGACCCTCCGTGGTCTACCTTCTTGCCTGATCTCTCCTTTCACTCTCCCGTTTGCTCTTTGGCTCCAACGACCCTGGTCCTTGTTGGTTGTTTTTCTGACAAAGAAGCTCCTTCTCATCTGTGATTCTGTAGTATCCTTGCATCCGATCATACGTGGGCCTCATCTCACACGTCTCCATCTCAGAGCCTCCCTTGTGCGCATGGAATACAGCATGGAGGCCTCTACCAGATCTCCTCTGGCTTCCTTCTTGCCACGGGGCGGAGGTCACACATTTCTCCACCCTCCACCCTTCTTTACCTACTCAGACTCAAATTACCCCTCCCACGGCACTCAGCTTCTATGCTGCTTTCGATAATTCGGTGCAATGGTCACATAGAACTCACAGACAATACTCACAATTAGGGGGAAGTTCACAAGTCAGGATCAGAAAACAGCAAGGATCCAGTCATTGGTCCACACGGTACCTTTTCTCAGCCAGCAGTCAACTCTCTCTGACCTTGAGCCTCTCAGCCACCTGGTCTCTTGACCTTGCCTCCAGTCTCACTCTGGGGCAGTCCACTGCTAGTCTGCCCGGTGCTCTCCTTGCTTGGGACTCTGCTAGCAGGCTGGCCCCTGTGCTCGGTCCAACGGTCTCCCTGTGCTGTAGCCTTGGTGCCTCAGGTCTCCGTCTCCGCTAGTTCGGACAGAAATCTTGAATGTGCTGCACTGGGTCTGGGATTTTGATTTCTGTGTTTCTGTTTCTGAAATGGCTCTTATACCCAGAGGAATGACTATGAGACAGGTGTGGGGTTTTTGGCCTTTCAGTAGACCATACCCCTAAGAAATGAAGGGTGGTGACTTGGTTCAGACCCTCTACTTAAGGTGGAGACAAAAAAACCCACCTTAAACTTATCCATTAACATAACAGAAAGCTTCCAAAATGGGATTATAACCACAAGCACAGAAGCGAGAATTTACAGTATATCTTTTGTGATTGTCATATTAATTACAGGTCACCACCTTTATCTAAAATAGCACCCTACTCAGCAATGCTCTACTCCTTTATCATGTTTTAATTGTACACCTCAGCATCTCTTATCACTCTTTGAAATTGTATTAATTAATGTTTGTATATTAATTCATCTGTCCCTCCCACTAAAATGTAATTCCCACTGTGGTGCAAGAATGACTTTGTTTTTCCCCCTTTAACTGCTATATCCTGAGCAATTAACACATGTAAGTGCTCAAGAAATATTTCTTGAATAAAAAAATGATTGAATAAATGGATGGAGAACTTGATACTAACATTTTTTATTTGGGTCAATTATTAATTATTGAAGGTCCTTGGATGGGACAAGTGGCTTGCGATTGGCTGCTGACCTAAAGGGTTGTTATTGGAACCCACCCAGGGGCTATGCAGTAGGGGAGGGGTGGCAAACTGATTCTATGAAGATTACAGTCGGGGAAGGGAGAAAAGGAAAATGAGCTGATTCCCAGAACCCAAGAGGAAAGCGAATTTTGGGAATAATGAGGGCAACAAATGTATAGATGTGCTTTACACAATTGATCTATGTATTGTGATGAATTGTATGAGCCCCAATAAATTGATTTTAAAAAAAAGATTACAGCTGTAATAGTCTAGGTACTTTGGAGAAACAAATCCACAGCGACTCGTGTATAAGAGAGAGTTTTATGTAAAGAAAAGGTGCATCACAAAAACATCCCAACCCAATGCTGCCCAAGCCCACAAGTCCAACATTAACCCATTAACCCAACTCCAGTCCACAAAGTCCTCCACCTCACAAAACAGAGGCAATGATGCCGACTGCAGGAGGAAAGCTGAGTCCGTGAACGTGTAAGCATCTCAGCACTGGCAAGGGTCTCCACACGGCTACTCCAGCACCCAGGGCTGCATCGGGATAGGTCCATGCGGCTTCTCCTTGGGGATGTCTTGTAGGAAGTCAATCTTGCAAGCTGAAGCAGGGAACTGCTAAGGCAGCTGCACCCGATACAACCATCACAAAACAAGAGACTCGAGAACTAGAAAGGTGAGGCTTTACCACCCATTTATCCCTCCGCCTTTCAACCAGCACCACATGTGATTATCGGCCAGGCTGGCACAATTAACTAACTCAACAGCCAAGAAAACCTGATTCTACTCAGAAACACACAGAGTTATCATGGGTTGGGGGCAACTTAGGGCAGGTAACAACATGATTACTGAGGCCAGGACTTCAACATTACAAAGATGGAAGCAGAGAAATATGCTAAGCCCTTGCCTGGGAATGGTCAAGTGAACGCAAACAGAAACCAGAATCCCTTGCTCTGAGGTTGTTCTAAGAATCACCTGTGAAAGTGCAAAGAATTTTTGCCAAATATTGCAGGGTGCTACACACTGATAAGTGAGGCCAAGAGTCACAAAGCATTTGAAGACTCTAAATGTACACAACCCTCCCCCCCCCAAAAGTGTCGTGCCACTTGACCAACTAGAAAAGGGGGTATTGGGAGACAGCAAACAAAGACATTTTGTTCTATCAAGTTCAACCGCAAAAGTTGAGGAGCAATTTTCAGAATACACTTCTCCTTAGCACTTCTGACCTATATTCTAAAGGGAGGAGCCCTGGTGGTATAGTGGGTTCCGTGTTGGGCTGTTAACCAAGAGGTTAGTAGTTTGAAACCACCGGCCACTCCTCCAGGGCTCTCGACTCTCGTGAAGATTAGTCTCAGAAACCCACAGGGGCAGTTCTACTCTGGCCTGTAAGGGAGCTATGGGTCAGAATCAAATCGATGGCAGTGAATTTGGTAGTTTATTTATTTATTTTTAAAGATAATGGGAAAAGTTTTCTACTAATTTTCTAAGCTGAGTCCTGATAGGTCAGCATTTGGAACCCACCAACTGCTCCCCTGGAGAAAAGGCCTGGGAATCTGCTCCCGTCAAGACTGCAGCCCAGGAAATCGTGAGGGCGGGCGCTTCATCAGCGTCCCCTGGGGTAGCTGTGAGTCGGGCCCTAACAGGACGTTTTCTTAGAGAAGTGGGGGGTGGGGATGACCCTGAGCTTTATGTAAAGCAAGTATCTAGTGTGTACTACAGCCAGGGTCAGTTTTCAGTCAATTTATGGTTCTTCTAGGAATGCTGTCATTCCAAATGATTTAAGACGTTTTTTTGACAGGTTCTTTATTGAAACAGTGAATTAGGTATTCTCTGCACAAATATGTATAAAGTTGATTTATTGTAAAATCAATACTATGCATGAAACCAGTAAATTACCCTAAAAACGGAAAGACGAACACCGAGTTTATATTCCTCTCGATGTATACCCCAGCCAGTATGTCTCCCAAACTAACAATTGTAATAAAAAATTAAGGACCACGGATCTGTGGGACCTACAAAGCAAAGTTGCATTTACCTGAAAATATTTAGGAGGCATGTGGAGGCAAAAAGCATCTTTTCGCCTTCCGATCCAAATACATTAGCAACAGTGCTGGTGCATGCTTTCCTTTAAACGACTCATAAAAATTCTTGAGGTTCTGAACCTTACTGGAAAAGAAAACCTCAGATGACTATAAAGTAAATACACAGCATATTCTCAATATCATGGCCATCTTCAAGCAATTTCTCACACTTATAATGCATTTATTTTTATATAAAGCATATGCGTGTCTTTGGGGCAAACCAGGCCTTTTATTCTTATGTTGTGAAAGTCCCTTCTAATTAAAACAGGAAATACAAATTTCCTTGTCTAGTTCTAAGGATAAATCCCACTTAGCACAAGCAGCTGTCTGCAATTTCTGATGAACGCTTGCTGGCTGTGCAAAAGAGGACACAGCTGGATCCGTATTTCTGGAGCGCTCAATGCATGTTCAAAATGCCAAAGCCACACGGGGAACCTGCATTCCTACCTGCTGCGCTCCCCCACCCCCCTCCCTTTACAAGATACAGAAGCCAGAGCTTCTAAAACTTTCAGATTTAAGAAGACTGAAAAACGTTCCGAAGGAGGGGTAAGTAAAATGTGTAAAATGAGAAGTCTTTAGAAGAAAAACCGTTTCTCTTAGCTGCTGGGAGTCAATAAGGGGATTGAGGGCCCCAAACAAACAAGAGAATGTAAAGACTTTTCTTTGAAAAAAGTCAATTCTTCTTTAAGTGCTGTGCATTATAACCCAAACTGCAAGTAAGAAGAGCCAGGTCCCACCCTTCTAATTAAAAAGCAGTAGTTCCTTCAGTGACCACAGTAAAGGGCAAACAGCCCCAAACCCACTTCCTTTGTAAGGGCTTCTCCTACTGCAGCTGAGCGCGTCCCGGGGCTCTTGGGTCGGAGCCTGTGGCCAATGAACCCCTGGTACACACCAGAGTGAATGCCATACGGTACCGAGCGAGTGGGGCGGTCTTCCCACGCTTGTCAAGCCTAGATTAATATTCCTACTAATTGCATTTTAGGAATGGCCCATTAGTTCAAGTCAAATAACTTGAGGAAGGAAGGAAGGTGGGAAGGCCCAAAGCTGCTCAGATCCCCTTAGGCCGGGCTCTGTGAGTCTGGGTCCCACCCGCCTTGGGCTGCGTCCAGTTCACCAGGTGGGGCCCACTGGACATCAGAATTGGTAGTTGCCCGAGAGCGGAGCCCACGTGTGTGAATTGACACACTGCTCCTCGGGGTTTGCCCGGCTCCGCCCTTTCGGAAACGGCTCACTTGCCAGGCCGGAGACCTCTCGCTGGGGTGGCGGTTAGAACCCAGCCAAGTAGGAAGGCCAATCCTGCTGGATCGAACCACAAAGAGTTAATGATGGCAGTGAGTGTAGCCAAGGAACTAACCCTGCTTGGTAGCTCCAGTTGGGAAGGATTGTGAAATGGAAATTCCTACTTGACTGAAAGGGATCTCTTTTTATTTTTAAATTCTTCAATTAAAAAAAAAAATCTGTATATGAGAAAACCCACTGCCAGCGGGTCCATTTCAACTCGCAGCGACCTTGGACCTTGGCAGCCGGACAGGGTCAACTCCTCCCTGGGGTTGCTCGGTAGACCGTGACTCCCGGTCAATTGGGACAGCCGCTCTTTCTCCCTCGAAGCCTTGAACTGCCAACCTTCCAGTAAGCAGTCCAACAATTGACCACTTGCCACCCGGGAGGGCTTCCTCACTTCAGAAACCAGGTGTTTTTCCCTTTGTGTGACATATATGGGGGCCCTTTAGAATGACCCTCCCAACCCCCTCTCAACTGGGACCCATTGCCTCGGAGTGGATTCTGACCCCTAGTGACCCCTTAGGACAAAGACGGTCACACACTCTCCTTAAGAGCAGATTAGGGGCTAAGGGTAGAACACCTTGCCCACTGTGCCCCCCGGGCGCCTCCAACGAAGAACCAAATTGTACAACATGACATTGAATATAAACCAGTTCAATTTTACTTGGCCTCAGTCAAAGAGAACTTCATTATCCAAAATTTCAAATTTCGCAAAACCAAGGGTGTGACTTAAAACCAACAGCTGACATACTGAAAATGAAAAGTTTCAGTAACACCTAGGAGTCCTCTAATCCTCTGGCATTAAGGGCCAGAAACTGTACCCCAGGTTGACCATAAACACAGCAAGACGGTTGGTTAATAAACGCCAACTACCCTTTTCCAACAACAGCAATAAATTGTTCAATTGTTGAAATGTCCACAAGTTCTGCTCAAAACGCCTTGTGAATTGTTTAATTAGCAAACTCTTGCCACACTCAACAAATAGATATTAGCAAGTTAGGGAGACACAAGGTCCCTTAAGTATTAACTCTGCTGATAATCTAATCTGCAGGCTTCGCAAGGGAACACACACTCCATTCTTTCTCTTCTCTTTCTTCTTTTTTAAGTTTTAGACACTCAAATGACAAACATATTCAATTAAAAATGTTCTAACAAGTAAATCAACATAAGAGATAAATAGACAACTAGTTATACTAGTGAGCCAACATGTTAAGTCACACAAGGGTTCCCAACTAGATTAATATATCTCATATCCATAATCATGATGGACACATATACATCCTCCTGACTTAATGAGAGCATTTTATACTAATGTAACCCAATCAGAGGAAAAAGATTCTTCCCAAAGCCAAATCTTTGTCTCACCAGACTGACCGCAGTTCCCCAGCAGGTAAAGCACCAGCAACATTCAATTAGCAGTGACTCTGTGACTGCTAAACACTCCTGGGTCAAAACTCCACGAGCGGTTTGGAATGAGACAGTGCTGGGTGAGAAGCGATTACCCTTCACAAGAACCTTTTAGAGAAGCCAACACTTTGTGATGAGAGCAGTTGGGTGTGGTGACCCAAGTCCTAGCCCATGGGTTGGTGGGAAACTCTAGGTAGGGCCAGGCTTTCTCCTTTTTTCCTTGGCTATAATGATCCACACAGAGAAATGCCAGTTAGCTAATGAAATACCTAATCCAACAGTATTATGCATTTCTTCAACAGATTTCGGTTCATGGGTGTAAACCAAGCGCTAACCTTCAGGGTAGTGAGGCCTGAGTAAATTGGTGTGCAGGGCACACCAAACTCCAGTTCTCACTAACCCAGAAAACCAGCCAAACCAACAGCAAAAGACCCGCGCCTCAGTCGCTTCTCACTCAGACACCAGAGGACGTCCTAGTGGGTCTCCAAGGTGGTAATTCTTTAAGAAAGTAAAAAGCCTTATCTTTCTCCTGTGGACTGGCTGGTGGTTTTGAAGAACTGACCAACTTTAACCCACGACACACCACCAGGGCTCCTATCAATTCAAAATATGTGTTCCTTTTGTGAAAGAGTCAGTGGTATATTTTTGCTCATTGAAGGGACAGATATACACTATGTCATAAAGGTAAAAGAAATGTATACCTTTTGTTAGCATGGGAAAGTTTGAAAGCATTCCATTCAAATCCCCCCCTTTTCTGATTATTTGTAAAACAATTTGCTAAGCTGCATATAACTATCTTTAGTTTTACCCGAAGTAAAACACACATGGTCCTTATCTTCTTAAAGCTTAAACATTAATCTACTGACACTGTTCATCTTTGGCTAAATATCCAAGGTCTCCCGTATATTAATTTGTAGAACACAACAGCAAACAAGTAGCATATATTATTTTAGCTAAGGAGTGAAACATTTTTACCCATCTAGTGATAGTTTGAACATTTGACATATTCTTACAAGAAACCCTTGGAAGAGAACAGGCTACTACCAAAGACAACCTCCCCACGGAAATTCAGAATTAGTTTTTAAAAAAATCAACAGACAGAAGAGACCCATAGCAATTTGAGTTTCAATTTTTAGCTGACATAAGAGCAGACATACACACATAGTATATATACACACACACACACACACACACACTGTGTGCATGTTTCTCTATATATGGAAGAATTAAGAGGCAAAGCATTTACTTCTAATCTAAAAGCATTTAAAAACCCTTCTGGTAAAATAGCTGAATTTCAATTTTCTTTATGTGCAACTGTTGATGTAAACAAAATTTAGACAAACTTGCTCTACAGTTGCCTTCTACAATCAAATAAGGACAACTAATCAGTCTTCTGGTCAACCACCTAGCCAAGCAGCAGGGAGATTGAAGCTGCAAGCAGATGACCTGTGATCTCGGAATGTCATGTGAAGGGAGACCAACACAAAGATCACGCTCCGCAAAGAAAACCCAGAAAGGCTTTTATTCTGTAACTTTTTACAAGTAGTTCATAACCTTTGTACTTTAGACACTCACTCAAACTACCTCAGCTCTCTGTAAACCAGGGGCTAAGGATGCTTCAAGGCATGAACTTTCTACCCAAACAGAGTACTGTAAACATTTGAGGGAGGCATGGAGCTACTGCTAAAATAAACCATAAAAAAGGACATTAGCCAAGACACTTTTATTCAGGGAATCTCTTGGCTCAGGGGACCCCCACCTCCACTTCAAATCAATTACTTAAGGACAAGGCCCCAATGAAAATAAGTAAGCCTTTTTAAATTACCAGGTGCAAATAAAAAGAATGCTTTTTAAAAAAACTACCAGCATGTAGGATACAATTAAATAGTATGCTTACATATTCATAGCTTGAGTCTCCATAATGTTCTCTCTTAAATTGTAAATAAAACATTACTAAGGGGAAAAAAAACATGCAGAAGGGAAGGAGATGATTCAGAGGAATTATTCCTTATCATTTCTCCTTCATATTAATTAAGAGCCAAAAACTTTTCAGCTGCCACCAACTCACAGTAAATATTAAATAAGTGCAATGGGGTTCAATGAGAAATAAACGTTAGTCTTAACATTGGAGTGAGAATTTACTCTGAAAATTACTATAAGATCAAAGACTATATTGGTAAAAAATGGTATTGTATCATTTTTCTAGTTCAATTAAACTTCTGGTTAAATGATTTTGGATCTTATGAAGTCACATAATTTTCACACTCTTAGTTGAAAAGTAGTTAGTTGTAAATCTGTCATTCTACCAAATGCTTCAAATGTGAACCCATCAGAATATGGTCTATCTGCCAAGAGGATCACAATGAACTGCTGAGTGCACTATGCCAGACTTTATATACCATAATGTAATTAGGTGAATATATATTATTAACATCACGTTGGTAATTATTTTTTGAATGGTTAGTAAAATGTAAGGTACATAAAATTAAAAAGCATGAAAAACAAAACCCTAAAGGAGGCATTTAATTAGAGATCTACCCTTAACACACAGGATGTAGAACATCTGCTATTAAAAGTATTGTCAAAATGTATAGAAAACGTTCAAGCTGATACAAAACATTTGCTGCATATCCCACAGCTCTAGTCAGGGGCTCACGGACTCATGGGTGTCCTTTGACAGTCCTTATAGACAGGTAAAGCGCATAATAAGTATATCTTTGAAAGGGGTTTATAATCAATTATTTAAAAATATACCTATAAATCATGATGACCCAATTCATGTATGGAGAAAGACAAGAAAACTAACTTGTTACCCAGAAAATATATGCTAGAACCACCATCCGGAGCCACCCACTCACCTTTGTCCTCAAAGAATTTTTGTTTTCTATAAAGACAATTCAGGTTTCACCATCATTTCCTCTCTCCACGCCCCCCCCACTCCCACCCCGGCCCATGGTCTCAGGCTTTAGAATCTTCCTAGATGAGCCATACTGGGGTCTCCTTTGTGCCCCCCTCTTTCCTCCAGGGGAAAAGAAAGGTATGCCAGCTATCTGTGCTGTACCCCACACCTGTTCAGACAACGGGTCAGTTAAACAAGCAAAATAACAGCTGAGAAAGTCAGGTCAGCTACCCTGTGATGATCTCCAAGACATTTACAGAAACACTGCCCCTCTCTCCCTTCTTTATTTGAAAATAGCAGTTTAAGTAACATGATGCCCTCCCTTCCTGTTTGAAGAGACAGTGAAAGCCCTCCTGCTGTGAGCCCACTCAGTCTGAGAGAGTGGCTAGCCTCAATCCCCAATGTAGGATTTAAGTCCAGGCCTGCAGAGGCAAGAAGACGCATCCCACTGTGGGTGATGTTCAAGGAGCCAGGACACACAGAAAGTTCTTGCTTAGCCAGGGTCTATTCATGCTGTGCTCCTTCCTACCACACCTTCGATGCATAATGAAGGCAACTGCGTGGGTTTCTGCTCTTTTCTAAATTCTTCTTCAGTTAGATCCAAGTGTTCTGGAATTTTTTTTAAACCCAGAAACTGAATAGAGATAGCATGGATTCATGACAGGTGAAATCCAACTTCTTTAGAAAGAATTATTTTGGGAAAGCAGATATAACATCACAGGCGGAACAGTGAAATTTAGTCATCAGGCATAAATGTTTTATGGTGTATTTCTTCCAAATATATTTCTGTAAATTTCCCCCCAAGTGCAATGATCACTAATCCACAGAGTATATGATTCTTTAAGGACATGACTCTTTTTAAAAAAAAATCATTTTATTGGGGGCTCATACAACTCATCACGATCCATCCATCCATCCATCATGTCAAGCACATTTGTAGCCCTCACCATTCTCAAAATATTTGCTCTCCACTTAAACCCTTGGTATCAGCTCCTCATTTCGCCCCCTCCCTCCCCGTTCCCCTCTCCCTCATAAACCCTTGATAGCAAGGGTTCAAGGACGAGACTTTTTAAATGAAGATGTTTTCCTGTACTTGTAACTTTGGGATAGCGTTTCCACCAGTGATCTTAACTGTGTATTTATCTGCTTTCTTGTATCTCATTGAAGAAAGGAGAAAGAGTGAATGGCCCCCATTCCACCAACCACTGGCTCGAAGTGTGCTTCTGAAGGTAATAGGTTATAGCAGTGGTTCTCCACCTTCCTAACGCCGCGACCCTTTAATACAGTTCCTCATGTGGTGGTCACCGCCCCCCTCCAGCCATAACATTATTTTTGTTGCTACTTCATCACTGTCATTTTGCTACTGTTATGAATCGGTTGACCCCTGTGAAAGGGTCGTCCGACCCCCAGATTGAGAACCGCTGGTCTAAAGGTCTAAGTGGACAAGACTGGCATGCCCATGGAGAGTCTTCGATGGAGAGAAAGAATCTGTCTTCCCGATATATTTGTCTTGGTAGGTGAAATGGATGACGGGGCGATAACTCACAGGGTTTCCAAGGCTGTCAATCTTACAGAAGCAGACTGACACAGCTTCATCCCACGGAGGGCTGGAGGGTTCGAAATGATGGCCTTTCAGTTCGCAGCTGATGGCTCAGCCAGTGTGCTACCACCAGCGATCCTAGGACAGCCCTACGCAGCACTGGGGCCACCAACTTTTCTATTTCTAGCAAGGCAACTGAAATCTTGCAGTAACCATAAGAAACAGAATGGATACAAGCAGAAATCTGGTTGTGGAAATCACCCAGGGAGCTCAGGCCCATGCGTGAGAACCGTTGTCAGTCTGCCCAAATTCCTCTCTGGGAAACTGAGGCTCAACAAGGCCAGGAGCTTCTCCAGACCTGCCCATCCTCAGAGACTTGAAGTGTACTGGTGTCCGTGACTCAGGGCCATCGCAAAAATAGCCCACCCACAGCTGCCGAGCTGACTCCCTACCAAGGCTTAATAGTTTCACAACTAAAATAATACATTATTTTGGCCTTTTAGGAAAAGATGTGGCAAACAGTGACGGAAGGGAGGGATGGGACCCTTGAGAAAAGGAATGTGTGCCTGAAATTCTTGACCCCTTGATTTGAGTTCTCAAGCCACAAAGACAAAAAGTACAGAAAATCAGAAAAGCAGGAGATCAACTAAATGTATGAGATAAGGCAGTGTGCCATCATTTGTTTCCTGTATGAGGTCATTTGGGTGGGGAGAGGGGGCAAGTGAGGGAAAGGAAGGGAAGAATAGTAGGTAGGATATAATACTCAAAAACGCTGCCATCGAGCCCATTCTAACTCATATCAACCCTATAGAACCGGCTGGACTGGGCCTGGGAGTTTCCGAGACTCTAACTCTTCACAGGAGCGAAAAGCCCTGTCTGTCTCCCTTGGAGCCGCTGTGCGTTTCGAACTGCTGACCTTGCAGTTAACAGACCAATGTGTAATCACTGCACTACCAGGGTTCCTTTAGAGATGAAAGAAGTTCCAAAGTACCAAGGAACTGAAAAGGTTAAATCTGAGGCAGGCAAAAGTAACAAGGAAAACGATGAGAAACCTTCCCTTCCTTGGCCTTCAGTAGTCCATAAAATGCTTCCCTCTTCTGATAAGACCCTGTGCTGACCAGACAGCCACACTTTACAGCCGGGTTCACTAACGAACTAAGCTCTCTTTTTCAAGGCTATCAGTTTAACCCGCAGGGCCATAAAATTGTGAAATTGTGAGAAAGGGGGGCTAGGTCACCTGCAGGCACATTGCAGCTTGATTGCTACAGGCCTGGGGCGAACCAAGCTGGGACGGAATACCATAATGCAGTGTGGTTGGTGTGAAGGACTCTGGGGCCAGCCCACAGCCACAAACCACCGCTGACCAGAGGAGTTGCGTTTTAGAGACATGGGGCCCCTTGCTCTCAGGAATCTGGAAAAGGGCGATCAGCCTCCCACCCCCCAACTTACAATCACTTATACCAAACAAAAGTCGAACACTCACTAGGTGCTTAGTACATTTCAAAATTGCTAGCTTATGCTGTTTTCAGAAGTACCACCTTGGACGTTTCCCAGGGGAACAAAAGAGCGTTTCTCCCTCTCCTCGGAATTTATCCAAGGCAGTGGATGAAACCTCAGAAGGAGGTGGTTCTCACCCAGCCCCCGGCCTTGGCCTTGTACCTCTGAGGAAACGGAGGGCTCAGAGGTCTGGGATCTGCTGTCCCTCCGCCAGCCAACTGCCAAAACAAGGCTGGGCAGAACTCTCAACTCCCAGTTCCTCCCCTCTCCGCTGACCTAAATGCTATTCTTAGACAATTTGAGCAGAAAGCTGTGTGATTCTTATCTTTGGATGCACTCATTATCAGGGATTGTAGTAAACGTTGACGCTAAGGATGACAGCAGGCATTGCACTGGGGCTCTTAAGACATAGATCCCTCAGAATTGGCCAACCGACTTTCTACAGCCAGCCGCATCTCTTTCTAGCCAATCTGCGGGAGCCCTGGTGGAACATGTCAAAGGGCTTGGATGCTTAGCAGGCGCCTGGGGATTAGAACCCAGCAGCCCAGGCACAGCAGCGGGAGTCTACTCCCGAGTGATTACCAAACTCACGGCCAAAGAGCCCTTCCTGCCTGATGGCGACCCTGGAGGACAAGGTGGAACTGCTCCTGTGGGTTTGCCAGACTGTAACTTAGTGGAAGACTCACCATTCTCCCGAGGGGCTTTAAACTGCCAACCTGTGGTTAGCAACCCCACAGAGTGATCACTAAACCATACAAGCGAAGCTGAGAGGTCTGTGTGCAGCCGCAGCGGTTGGCTGAGCTTTTTGACCAATATTCATGAGTCTGTCTTACTACAGGTATCCCCACCCGTGAGTCCCTCACTTCTGAAGACAATGTTTAAAACGTATGTTTGCTAACCAAATGAAAATCAATTACCTTCACTCACGGCCCTCACATCTTAAATTTTTTTTTTTTTTGCTAAGCTGTGGCTGAACATGAGAGGTGCATTGTAGATAGTACTTAGAATTAAGGAAAATCAGTCTTTTTCCCCCTTTCGTGGGATTCCTGATACAGATCTTAGCACAGAGATCAAAAGAAGGGCATGTCTAAAGCATACGGCACTCCAAACCCTTGGTCCTGTGTGCTTATTAACATGCCGAGAAGCCAGGAGAGATCCGGAACGTCTTCTCCAGATGCTCTTAAGGGGTCTTTTTGGAACTTCTCAATCAGTCAAGAAGCGACAAAGACCTGCGATGCTCTTCCTTGAAACTTCGGGATAACTCTGAATAGGAGTAATGCCAATGTCCCCCCACTGTAGCAAAGAATTGATTCCAGGATACAGTTAGAAACTCAAGAGCATTTCTTAACCCCAAATTTGCATATCCTTCATTCTTCTTTAATCTGTTCACCCCCACCTCCCCCAAAAGCAAAACCCAAAACAAGCCTCTGTCCTCAGACTGCGGATGAAATACTCACTTTTGCACTCAGGCAACCTGGGGTTCTCCTCCGGGCCTCTGAGGGGGCTACCCCGCGCTGAGCCTTCCCTCCCTGCCGCGCAGAGCCCCGCGAGGCGGGCGGGGCCGGGCAGCAGGCAGCCGGCTCTCTCACCCTAGAATGTGGATCTGTAAAAGAGGCCCGTGTCAACAGCCCTCTCAGGGAAGATCACATGACCTGGCCTTCGTCTCCTTCCTCTGCCCGTGTCTCTGTGGTCATGGCCAATGGCTGAGACAAGAGATTGCCAGGGGAGGGAAATGCTCCATCTGCATTCGAGCTGCCAATGAGCACTCCGCAAGCCACTGCCTTCCACCAGCCCAGAAGGGCCCTGCCTCTCCGACCTGGCAGGTTCAGGAGTTGGGAGAACTTGGTACCACGAGTCCACGAGATGGATGGCTGAGAGCCCACGACCCTTATTCCGTGGACATGAAAGATAAGCTGTTTTGATCACCGTGGAGGCCGACCACCTCTTTCTCCTGAAAGCGAACCCCACCTCAGCAGAGATGCCTCCCCTCCGCAGGGCAGGAGCTCCCACTAGTCCAGCTTGAGTATCAGGCTAATCAGTTTGATCTGACAGATTTTAATTACATTAATTAGGGCTTTTCGGAATAGGGCTGATTAGCATCCTACCAAGAGGCTCCCCAAACCCCCCTTCTCAAAAGCAGCTCTGCTAGAATCAGAACTAATATGGTCCTTTCTTCTTACAAGGGTGACATTATTATCGAGATAAACAACCAGACATTTGGCGACACTGGTGTGAGATTATATTTTATAACCAAGTCACCCACCAGGATCTGGCTAGCTTCTGCAGCTGTCTCATAGGAGTTGTCCATTTTAGCCTGGGTGGGGGAGAACAGATCATGAGTTAGAACCCTTTTCTCGAGCACAAACATTGGTGCTAGCAAACGCGTCAGAGAATTGGAGTCCAACCTATGCAACTTCTTCCAGAGCTTCCCCCACATCCTCATTAGACTAAAGCACAAAAAAATAGATTCTTACCCCTTTATTATTTTGCCCAAATCATTTTTAGAGGAGGGATGGGGACCATCTGGCCCGGGGGCTGTACAAGGCCTACAAAATCATCCAGACCAGCTAACATCACACGCCTCCTCACAGAGAAGCACTCCCGGTCATCACACTTGGAGTGAGTTAATTAAACGTTTGACCAGTATGGCCCAAGAACGATGGTATAAGTATCAAATGGCCCTTGGCCGAACAAAGGTTCCCCGGCCCTGATTACTCACTGCCATCGAGTCAGTGCTGACTCACAGTAACTCTACCGGACAAGGAAAAACTGCCCTTGTGAGTTTCTGAGACTGTTTGCAGGGCTTTCTTCTGCACAGCGGCTGCTCCTTTCAACCTGCTGACCTTGCGGATCGCAGCCCAGTGCTTAACCACTGCGCCACCAGGGCTCCTTCCACCCTTGTTTAGATGAGCGGCACACACAAGTCAACCAAGACTGAGCCTTCGTTCTTCATTGTTTCTCAGAACGAAAAGACCATGGGCGCCAACAGGTTTCTACAGAAAATACCTCTCAACTACTTCAGAACAGGAATATGAGAGAGTCGTACTGACTTCTCCGAACACGGTGTAAAGACTCGCATGGCGCCGAGCTCTGGTCTTGTTGGTCATTTTTGCCATGAGTCTTATTTTAATACTGTTTGGAGTAAGAGTCAATCAATGAGGGCATCGTGCCAAACACCAGGAAGAAAACGCTACCAAACTAGAGTTTTAAAGAAGTCTGATACGAAACTAAGTTTATCAACATTATCTCACAGAGAGCAGTAAAAGCAAGGACTTATGACTCTTGATGCAAGTTTTGCATCCTACAATATCCATCTCTCCTGCAGCCACTTGGGCAATAGCTTGTGTCTGGGGATTAACAAGGTTATAACTACTCACTTGAGCAATATCATAATAATGATGGTGTTTGATTGGGATGGTCCCTGAGTAGGTTGGAACCTTGACAAGGTAACTGACGTTTTTCATACTGGGGCCACAGTGACTTACCAGAAAGATGAACAAAAAAATGCTTGCTTTTAACTTATAATGTCACATAGTCCATGTACAATAATACATCCAAGACTCAATGTTAAGGGTTAACTTAAATTTAACATGGCTAGACTTTTGGTTTTCTAAACATTGCAAAAGTTAAGAGAAATCTACAAAGGTGTCTATATTTTCAATTTTCCCCCCTCCCTTTTGAAAGAAAAAAACCAACAAAGCAAATATAACTCTGTGTTAAAATGAAGTTTACTCCCTTTTCGTTATCACCTAATTCTCACTGGAAATCATCAGGTTCCTTTACTCCTTTGCCACGTCTTATCTCTGTGGATAGGATGTCCCTTCAGGAAAAGCCGGACTCAATTCTGTCTCTGGGACTCCCGTGCTCGTACCTGAGCTTAACCGTGTCTAGAAGGCCAAGGATCCAGTCACCTGCCTGGGGGCAGCTGAGACCCAACCTTGAAGCGCTTTGTCTGGGGTCAGTCTGGGATCAGACATTTGCGTACGGCACTGGCCAAACACAGAAGAAATGGAAGGACAGAAATGCCAAACACTCAACAGCACCCCTTCTCCCCCAACTGCCCTTTCACCCTGGAAATTACTGATTTATTTTGCGGTGACGATGAACTTCTTACTTCCCTTGGCAGAAAAGCACTATTTTTCATTAAGCATACAACAACAACAAAAACCAAGGCCATAAAAATAAGCAAAGCCACACACACTTATTGCCAAGTTTTGCCTAGCACACAACTTACTTAGTGACAAAACTTTGGAATCCTCTCCAGAGTTCTAGGGAGAAGAAACAGATTTAGGGTCTTGGAAGACAAATTCGGAGTGTTAGTAGCAGAATTTGGTCAGGGGAGGGATAGGAAAACAGACAACAAAGAAGGAAAGTGGTTGGTGGAAGAAAAAGTTTTGTACAGCTATTGTTTTAAAAAAAAAATTGAAAACTGTAAACTCAATAGTAACAAGATAAATAAGTTAATTTCATATGTATAGTTGTTTGCTGCCATTGTGTCCATCCCAACTCCTGGTGACTCCTGTGTGCAAGCTGCCATTGTTTCTTAGGGCGTTCAAAAATATGACCTTTGGGAGGAGACTGCCAGCCTGCCTTCTGAGATGCGTCTAAGAGGGTTGATTATTTTTTTCCAAAATATATCAGATGGAGTCGTGCCCTCCTTCTCTCTCTCTTTTTTTAAATTGTTTTATTGGGGGCTCATACAACTCTTATCACAAACCATACACACATCAATTGTGTAAAGCACATTTGTACAGTCATTGCCCTCATCATTCTCAAAACATTTGCTCTCCACTTAAGCCCCCGACATCAGTCCTCATTTCCCCCCCTCCCTCCCTGCTCCCCCCTCTCTCATGAGCCCTTGATAATTTAGAAATTATTATTTTGTCATATCTTGCCTGTCCGATGTCTCCCTTCACCCACTTTTCTGTTGTCTGTCCCACGGGGAGGAGGTCACATATAGATCCTTGTAATTGGCTCCCTCTTTCCAACCCACTCTCCCTCTACCCTCCTGCATCTAAGAGGGTTTAAACCAACATTTGTATCATCCAGAGACAGACAGATATAGACAGATGGCAGGGCAAAAAGTAACACAGATAAACAAATGGAAAATGAGATAAACTAAATGGGAGAGAAAGAACCCCCTAGTTTTACAATTCTCACTCTTGTGTAGAATTAAGAAGATCTTGACCCATTTCATTAAAATAAGATATACAGGTGTTCATTGACCACTCTAATGCAAATAAGTTACTTTAAATAGTTATATCTAATGTAAGCTCCCCCCAAATATTAAAATCTTAAAGCTATACAAACACAGTTTTAAAATTATTAGGTCTATGTAACACTAGAACTTTGTAACTCTTATTCGGTCAAGAGGGCAGCCTACAATTATTTATTGAGTTCTCACTATTACTTGCCCTGTGCTAAACAGTGGGTATACAATATTCAGCAAAACTGAAATGGTCCTTGCTCTCAATGGAGCTTATAATTAAATGGTATAGAAAGATAGAAAAAATAAGTGTAGATGTAAGAATAAAGACAATGACCAGTTGTGGCAAGTGTCTCAAAAAATAAAAAACAGTATGCAGTAATTCTCTAAATCAATGGCTTTTTTCTTAGTTGAGACAGAAGATAATTTTTTAAGACTTTGGAGCCTTCCTCAACTAACTTATTCTGCTCCTGTTCATAAATATTTACTTTTGAGCAATGAAAGATATATTTATTGTTGATGGAGGCAGGGGAAGGCTATGTGTTATCTAGATGATCCCATCAAAACAATGACAGTGAAAAGGGACATTCATAATGTTACTAGAAATTTCAGCTTAAAAGACCCATGGAAAGAAGAGACAGACATCAGAATAAGAGACATGTTCCTACTATATTCATGATCCCTGCATATATACAAGCAATTCCAAGCTCTACAGGAAATTTAAAGAATTTGTTGCCACAACTTTGTAACTGTAGAGGTCTATTCTGATTCAAGTTTGCAATGCTAATAGAGGACTCAAGCCATATTTTCACTTTGAAATTCTTAAGCAGAAAAATTTATTTCTATGAAATTGGAATAATTTACTTATAGTCAGGATTAAAAAAAAGAAAGGAAGAAAGAGAAAAGAGATTTAACTTCCCGTTGTCTTCCCCTTCCAAATCTATTTAAGGTGAATGCCTGGCAGACCTGGAGAGAGGTAGGGCGAATCTGCTATCCAGCTAATGACAAGACTTGAATGGAGACAACTAGAGAAAGCAGCATGGACTCCCCACTCCTACCCCAAACATACACACATCTCCTCAGGCTCCAGTGGAACCTGGGGACAGGTGGAGCACCTTGAGGTTCCAAACAGGATCCATGGGCAGTCCCTTCCTAATCCTGATGGAAGAACACAGCCTAAGAGTCTGTTATGACCCCATCTCCCCAATCAGGGAATGTGGTAGTTACACAATTTCATGTCAACTTGATAAATAAGCACAAGGGTGGAGGCTAGCCTGTCAATCAGGTCACAGCCTGATGATGCCTCCTTGTGGGCGTGGCCTTCGCATGAGGATTCTGGGAACTTCATCTTGCTCTTCTCCACCTGGAGGCGGGGCCACACTTTCTCTTTGTTTCACCTTAGTGTTGACAAGACACAGGAAGCCACGTGGAGACCAGTGCCAGCCCTGTGATGCTTCCACTGCCACTGGATCCATAAGACTTTTCACCCACCAGTCTGTGATCTTCCTGCATTCAGCATTATTGTATGTCCATGAAGGAATTTATGGACTAGCATCGGATTTATGGGCTAATATCAGACATATGGACTAGGCTGGGATGTTTTCTTAATATACAGTATTCTTTGATATAAAGCACTTTCATATATATCTCCCTGGATCTGTTTCTCCAGTCAACCCGGATTAACACAAGGAGGTAGACAGATGATCTGAGTTCTTTTTACCCTTCAAGTTGGGCAAGGGGTGTATTTGGCTAAGAAGAGTACTTGGTGTGTGTGTGGGCGGGGAATGCTTTTATTGCCTCCGGATTACAAAAGTGTAAACTGAGGCAGAGAGTGGTTAAGTCAATTACCAGAGATCAGGCAATTAAGTCAATTGCCTGGCGTAGGTGTAGACCGAGGTGGGGTGCTGTGTGAGTTCGTGTGGGCACAAGTACCCATGGGTGTTCGTTCTAACTTTACCACACACGTCATTGTTCTTGTCTAGTTGGAAAGGTCCTGGGACAGTGGGGACAAATAAATCAATTCAACAGGTCACTTTCCGCCACCTTGGGCAACCAGCAGGCTGCTCTGATTTCTTCATTAATGTCAAGAAACAGCACGACAATGGGTCCCAGCCATTAAGCCCCACACTTTTCAAGATAAGAAAGAGTTAAGCAGATGATAATCGGTGCATTTAGCAAGCTTTCAAACATTTGGCTGCTTAATCATTTCTTTCTCTCTGTGCACTGCTCAAACACACTGGATGTTTCGGATGCCTCGGTCTTAGTGATTGGGGGTGGGGGTGGGGGGAGACAGAGGGAGTGTCATGGAAGGAGGGGGGCAAAGGAGAAGGAAGGGAAACAGAATTTACAAAGGTGAATAGGCTAGAGAGAGTTCCCTGGCAAACCTTTCTTAGGAAATGAAAACATGCCCTAATTGCCACTGGGAAAAGAAAGTTAAATACCACCTCACTAAGCCTCTGTGGACTAGCTAACAGATTAACAGGCAGGACTGTCAGCAAGAATCACTTATTTCTAATATTATATGACAATAGACTGTGGCTGACTCATTTAGTACCATTGTTTTGTAAAATAGCTGACTTTAACATTTTACAGTAACATTTTAATCATGTGTCACAGAACACAACAGGGGTGAAATTATACACTTGAACTTCATGATAAAGAGATGCAGAAAAACACTAATTCCACATGGTTTATATTTCAGTCCTTACAAAAGAAAACAATAAATAAAGAAGAAAAAAATCCCTCTGGTGTTTCCTGAAAGAGGGGAGCTTAGGAACTCAGACTTGTCTAAATTGGCACAATGTTTCCGAAACATTTATGAGTAACCAAGATAACTCTAGAGGATCATCCACACATAATCAATGTGTTAGGTCATACAAAAGGTTATGGAAATATACCAGGAATTTATTCACTTCCCTCTTAGATGAAAGAAAACCATTATACAGACATCTCTGAATACACCAGACCATATACAGTTTCTCTTCTAGTTTCATAAAAGCCCATTGTCATACCATTGAATGTTTCCAACTCATGAGACTCCTGTGTGTGCAGAGTAAAACTATCCCAAAGGGTTTCAAGATGTGATCTTTTAAAAGCAGCTTCGCCAGGCCTGTCTTGAAAGGTGACTGTCTGGGTAGGCGTGAACCACCAGCCTCTCAAGCAATGAACTGGTGGAGCCCCCAATGCGACCCTATAGCTTAGGAGAGAAGCATCATCTCCACTCTACTGGGTTCTCACCATTGCCTGGCTATCTTCCCATGTTTACCTTCTCAGTGCTTACTCAATTCTCACAACCTAATTTTCAAAGCCCGCTCTCAAGTGTATGAGCCCTGATCACCACTGGTAAATGTTCGTTGGGCTGCTAACCATGAGGTTAGCAGTTTGAAACTCAACCACTCCACGGGAGAACGACAAAGCTTTCTACTCCTGTAAGGAGTTAGTCTTGGAAACCCACTGAAGCAGTTTTCCCTTGTCTTATAGGGTCCCTATGCGTCAGAATCAACTCAATGGCAGGGAGAGGGAGATGTAGTGCCAAACTTTGGCTCCTCAATCTCAGAAGAAAATCTTATACTTAGAAAATAGAAACCTCTAGATTACCAACAAGTTTCTACCACCAATGGAAGGAGTGTCTAAAGAGATCTCGTATCAGAGGCTCTTGTCTCCCGTTAGTCTAGGCAGATTCCTCTCTGCTCAGATGCTCCCCAAAGATTCTGGGACATCTATCCTCCCAGCAATTATTACACAATTACCTATTTACTTGTCCATTTAGTTTTTGCTTATCTCAAGCTATAAATTGCATGATGGCAGCAATTATTCCTGGCTCGTTGACATTTGTGTTCTCTATGTAATGCTTTGCACTCCGCATTTGTTCAATGCATAGTTTCAGAATAAAAGAATTAAAAAAAATTGTTCCAAGAAACTTAAATATAACATTCCAAACAAACTTTTGGTACCACCTGGACTTTGCTTTTAGGTTCTTTCCAAAAGAATGTTTCTTTTGTATTTTTCTTATGATAAAAGAAATGTAAACTCACCGTGGGGGAAAACCAATCCAAACCAAACCAACCCCAGAATACATCTGAGCGTGGACGCTAACCCAGGCAGTTTCACTGCTTTTACTACTCTGGTATATTCTTCTGGAATCTTCTTCTTTTTTTTTAAATCATTTTATTGGGGGCTCATACAACGCATCACAATCCATCCATCCATCCATTGTGTGTCGAGCACATATGTACATTTGTTGCCATCATCATTCTCAAAACATTTTCTTTTTATTTGAGCCCTTGGTATCTGCTCCTCATTTTTCCCCCCTGGAATCTTTTTATCATGGTGATGTTGAAATAGAATCCCTCTCAATATACAGATCATTGGTATAGAAGAGATAACTCAGAAATAGACCCCTACGTATTTGGTCAAATGGCTTAAAGGTCCTAGGACAATACAATAGGGAAGAAGTCCCTTCTATTTGTTTGTTTTTCAATAAATAGCATTCAATCAACAGGATATTAATCTGGGCATCATCCCCCCAAAATAGGCATCATTACTTACCTCACAACGAACACAAAAACTAACTCAAGATGAATATGGGGTGGTGGACAAGAGAGGGGAGAAAAAGTAATGGATGATTATAACTCACTAGAGGGAGAAGGGTAAACATTTGGGGGTGGTGATTAGTAATTTAAACTGTTGAGTATAAAGTTGTTGACCCAAAAATGAAACCTCCCTCTTTATTTTACAATGAAAAAATAATAATAAACATAGCATTGAATATCTGCAAACTCCAACTAGACAGTTATTAGCTAGAAGACAAAGCATAAAAGATACACTGGGTTTCATCCAAATTTAAAGGCTACTTTTGGAAAGGTACCACTAAAAAATTAAAAAGGGCCCACAGTTAATAGTTAAAAGGCAAACAGAAACAAACTCGCTGCCATCTGGTCAAGGCTGACTCATAGCGACCCCCTGGACTCTGTTTATGGGAGTAGAAAGCCCCGTCTTTCTACTGAGGAACTGCTGGTGGTTTTGAACTGCCTATCGGGCAGCTTGCAGCCCAACAGAGAACCAGCAAACAGCAAGTGCTGACGAGGGCAAGCACGAGCTGGATCCCTGATGCGCTGCTGGTGGGGCTGCACAATGGTGACCCACTGTGCAAAGGGAATGGTGCTTTCTTAAAAAGCTGGAAATAGAAATAGTACACAGTCCAGCAATTCCTACTATATATATGAAGGGGTACTCCATCCCCCCAAATTGGCAAAAAGCTCTGCTGGGCGGAGCTTTCGTGGTAACATGCGCAACTCACTCTCAGCGCAACTCACTCTCAGCGCACTCTGGCATCTCGCCTGGGAAGGTTCTCTTTGGTCGCAGTGAATGTGTTTGGAAAAGTTCCATTTGAACCTCGTTCTTTTGTGATGGCCGTTTTAAAAGAATAGCATGCGGCTGTGAAATTTTGTTTCCTGCTTGGGGCGGGGGAAGTGGGGGTGACAAGACGGCAGAAACTGTTGGGATATTGAACAAAGCTTACAAGGATAGCGCTATGGAAAAACTCATGTGCATGAGTGGTCTTGTTTAAAAAAAGGTGAAATGTGGATTGCTGACAAACCTCGTTCTGGACGTCCATCAACTTCCAGATAAGACACAACTGTCAACTTCGACTCACAGTGCATTTGGAGTTCGTTCCACCAGGTCAAACTGTTCAGCAAGCTTTCTATTTAGGTTCTTAAAAAGATTGTGCAGAAGTATGCGACAATAAAGGCCTGATTTGTGGCAGATGGAGGACTGGTTTTCCCACCACAACAATGCATCTTCTCAGGCAGCGATCTCAGTGTGTCAGTTTGTGGCCCAAAGCAGCATGCCTCTCTTACCCACGCACCTGACTCACTTGACCTCGCCCAGGCAACTTCTTTTTGTTTCTGTGATTGAAGAGGGACATGAAAGGACAGCAATTTGACAATGAAGAAAAGGTGGGGGGGGGGGGCGGACAAAAAACGAAGGAGAGGTGCTGTCTGCTATCCAAACAGATGAGTTTGAAAAATGTTTCCAAGAATGGAATAGAATTGCAGATTTGACCAATGTATTAAGTGCAATAGAGAATATATTGAAGGTGATCAGGTTGTTTTGTTTAAAAAAATTTAAATACATAGCTTTGGGAGGAAAATCTGGATTTGGGGGGTGTACCCCTCGTACATTCTCCTAGAAATCTAAGAACTGCCAAAATGTAGAGCCCCTAGAACTCTCATTCTCTGTTCAAATCTCAGACTCACTGCCTTCAACTCAATCCCAACTCCGAGCGACCCGACAGGGCAGGGCACAATACCCCCTGTGGGTTTCTGAAATGGTCATCTTTTACAGATCAGAAAGCCTGGTCCTTCTCCTGTGGAGCAACTGATAGTTTTGAACTGCTGACCTTGCAGATTAGCAGCCCTACGGGTAACCATGGCACCACCAGGGTGCCCCTATCTGTAAGTGAAGTATACAATGGTACAACCTCTTTGGGAAACAGTTCCACAATTCCTTATCAACAAAATTAACTATAATACCTCCACATTTCATTGTGGAGCTATACCAGAGAGAAATAAACATCCATCTCCACAGAGACAGGTACATTAATGTTTGCAGCGGCTTTATTTCTCCCAAAAGGGGGACACACCCTGGATGCTCATGAACACCTGAATGGAGTATGACATATTCATATAGTTGAGAAACGTGGAGAAATAAACTCTTTATTCATATAACATCGTGGATGGCTCTCAAAATTATTATGCTGAGTTGAAAAAAAGTAGACACTGAAAAATGTCTCTTTATCTAAACGTCTAGAAAATGTTGTCTATAATCTATAGCGACAGAAAGCAGACTAGTAACTAGCCAGTGGCAGAGGTGGAAGAAGTGATTGTATTACGGAGATTAATTTGGTTACCAGTCAACTTTGAGAAGGAGTTTAATACAAATGGATATGATCTTTATTGTGATAATTTCAGAATATGCATCTTACGTTGAGTTCTCTAGAGAATCATAGTAGTGAAGAATATGTGTGTGTTAGCCTGGATTGACTAGAGGAACAAATCCAGAGACCTTCAGATATGTGTGGGAAAGAGCTTTATATCAAGAAGTAATTATATATCAAGAAAATACCCCAGCCAGTCCAACTGAAGTCCCTAAGTCCAATGCTAGTGCAGAAGTCCTCTCAGCCCGTTAGCCACATGCAATGACAGACTGCAGAGGGAGCTGATCCAAGGTCCCTGGAATCATGGCCGGGCTCCTGCAGCTTCATGGTCAGTGGCAGAGAGAGAAGAGGGAGAGAGAGGAAGGGGGGCCTTCTAAGAAGGCCATATCCCCAAGGGAACATCAGACTGTGACCTGGTTGACCAGTTTGACTCCACCCTTAGCCAGGAGTGTCTAGTTGACACGAAACCGTCAAACTACCGCAATATGTAATATATGAAGAGAAATGTACATCCAGGAAAGGGCTCGCACAATTGCAGATGCAGGGAATTTCCAAGTCCATGGGTCAGATGTTAGCTGGAGGTTTCTCCTGCTGACTCATGCAGCTGCAGGAAGACAACAAACGTGTGGGGTATTTTTGAAATTTCTTTCTTTTTTTAAAAAAAGTCATTTTATTGGGGGCTCTTGCAGCTCTTATAACAATCCATACACCCATTGTGTCAAGCACATTTGCAGATATGTTGCCACCATCCTTTTCAAAACATTTCCTTTCTGCTTGAGCCCTTGGTATCAGCTCCTCAATTTTTCCTTTCTTCCTCATGAACCCTTGTTAAATGATAAATTATTATTTTCATATCTTACACCATCCCCTGTCTCCTTTCACCCATGTTTCTGTTGTTCGTCACCCTGGGTGGAGGGGTTATATGTCGATCATTGAGATTGGCTCCCTCTTGCTGCCCCCTCCTTCCTCCTACCCTCATGGTATCGCTACTCTCATTGCTGCTGGACAACGAACTTGTAATGCAAGGTCAGTCGAGCATGTCTGTGGCTGCAGAGGCCAATGACTATGGTCGGCAAGTCAAAGAGTGGGTCACTGACATATCCCAGGATCAGCAGGCAATATGGCAAGTCTTATTTCAAGTCTAAAGATCCAGCAATTCCACTAGCCAGAAAAAAATCAAGCAACCTTTTCCACAGCATCCACTGATACTGGAAGTAGACCATCCCTCCTGAAGAAGTGTCTTTTCAATGGCTGCTCATGACGGATCTCATTATGGGGGTGATTACATTGTGTTAGATCCCATCATGGGGGAATACTAGGTCTTAATTGTCAAATCACTGAGAATCCTGACCTAGCCAAGATGACAGAAAACTTTACTGTCACAACATATGCCAAAGCTTATTATCCAACTTAAACATGTGCTGTCTTGCATACATCAATTACACTTCAATAGTCAGAAAACAAAAAGAAAGTGTAATAATACCATAGCTATTTTAAGGGAAATTCTATTTTAAGTGAATATTGTGAACAATTTGTACAGACAAATACCTACATTTCTGTACCATGTTTAAGTATTCTATTGCATGAATGTACTGATTTATTTAACCAGACCCTTGTTATTGGATACTCAATTGTTTTCAACATCCAGTATTACAAACTACAGACATTACAAACTACTTTATTTTCTATGAGAAACCACATTTAATTCTGTTACAAGAGCTCAATTGGTTAGAATGCTATACACCTGAAGAAAAAGTCCAATGATGAGGTTTCGTCCCATAGCTATGAACTTGGGTTTGATCTTAGTCTGCTTTACTATTCTAAGAACAGATGCAACTGAACCAAAAGGCACCAGACCAGTTCAATGTGTGCCAAAATCAGCCCCATCAGAAAATGAACTAGCATATGCTAAATTAAATTCCCAGGCCAGATGCATCATGTCTGAATGCAAGGAACTATATGTTTAAACAGACTTAAAAGGATCATGAATGAAAACAAATTTATTGCAGATAGCCAATAAATATTTGGGGGTAGAAGAACTTTCCAGGGAGCCAAAGACCTCAATTCTATTGTTGGTGACAGCTTATCTTGCACTGAAAACAAAGTAAGTAAATCCACTTTGCAAACCACTCCTGGGGATCATGCCCGGTACCACTTGTCAGAATGTCTTAAAACCCTGCCGTTGGGGTGGGCAATTGGCCAACTAAGCAGCCAAAGGACATTTCACAAGGATTTAAAAAAAGAGAGAGAATATATGTAAGGTTTTTCTCTCATCAAACTTTTTTTTTGAGGGGGGGGTGAGTTACTTATTTTTTAGTTTGGAAGATAATCTCAAAATGATGCAATCGAAACCACTGTATAGACGTATAAACATTATTTAATACTTATCTGGCACTGTCAAGGAGGAAAAAAAATCATAAAACTAGCCCCTGCTTCCGTTCTCTTTTCCTGGTCCCTGGCCACCTAGTTTCCATGCAGTCTGTACTTTACAACTCTCTCTCTTTCTTTTTGTCTCTCTCCCTTCAGTGTTGCTGAAGCAGAACTCTCCTTCATGCCAAAACTGCCCTTTGAAGTTTGCCCTCCCATTAAGGTTTTGGGGTGGGTATTCCGTCTGCTCACACAAACCGGTCAGAATTCTGGGACCATCCATGTTCTGTCGGATACAGTTGTTTCATGTGGCCTGTGATTTACAATCTTAATTACTGCTCAAAAGAGGACAAGCACATCTTTGGTGGAGTGTTCCCTCCTTCATTCTACAAAACAGGGCTCTTGGGGTTTCTGTGGACATTGTGCAGGATGGTTTTGCCAAATGGAATGAAGCACACTTAATACTTTTCCTTTATAACCTTTGCCATAAATCAGCTGGCACTCCGTTTGCACAAGTGCACCGATTAATGTCCCGCCCCTCCCCCAGCACTTCCCGAATTTTAAAACAAAGTCGAAATAAACTGAGGGTGAGCAGAGCCAGCGAGCGGGCCCAGTAAATCAGGTTAATGAGATCTGAAGAGATCACATAAGGTGGGCAGTGGGCATCTGACTTTCAACAGTGACAGGCGTGGGGGACCTCAGGATGTTCGCACAGGGGAGTGAAACTATGGAAGCGACAGTGGGCAATGCTCAAACTCTGACACATGTCGGGCAAACACAGCACCTCTTATATTCTCGTTCCTATTTGCTGAAGCTGTGACTCGTTCAGATGCAGCACTGGTTCCTGTCTGTGGTTTTGCTGTTCCTGCTTTCCCGCAGATGGGGAATTTGCTGGGTGCCTCTGCTCATTCATGACTGTCTTGGTCTACATTCATTCCTAGTCCATTACCTCCTTTCTCCACTTACACAGCCTTGTCCGCGATTCTCTTTCCATCGGAAGGGGAAAAAAATAGCTGCATCTCGAAGGGATGAACTCAGTAAAAACGAGTGGTTAGGCTATACCTCAGCCGGTCAGCCCAGCTCTGCTCGGTGGGCCCTACTCTGACTGTCACTAGCAAACAAGAACTTACACTCTTCAGAGAAAAACATCCTCATACCATTCAGGTTTTTGCCCTTTAAAGATCAAACGCCAAAATGGCATTCCTCCTGTACTGAAAACAGCATTACAAATAAACACACCGACCCACAACAAAACTAGCAAAGTTAGATTACATTATTATTTCCTTAGCGTTGCTAACAAGGAAAAGTATAGCATTATAAGGTCCCTCTGTTCACAGGGATCTTATTCATGACAGAATTTGAAGGAAGATTATTAAAGGAAATAAATGAAAGAATAGCAAAGAACACAAAAGAATGCCTTTGCAATAGTTCACGTCACCTCCAAATGGGGTCTCCTCTAGAAGATTAACAACTGTTAGTCATCTGGATTCTTAGGAGCCTCCATGACTAAACACCAGAAAGACATTAGTTTCGTATGTTATTATGCCAGCTGACTTTCTATGTAAGAATCGTATTAACGCCCCAAACAGTACCTATGTGAAAGTAAGGAGCTCTCTAATCATGCCATGATATTCTACCATTGAGACTTCTGTTCTGGAAAGATATAAATAACCCTTTCCTCTTTTCTTAAGAGAGAAATGAAAATTACTCTTTTACATGTATCTTTTCTCTCAACTGAGCCTGAACATGCTTAACAGCCACTGAGTTTCATACTGAAATATCTCTTCTAAGGAGCAGATTGAAGATTTGAATATTCCAAATCTGAGTCTCAACCGGAAAACAATTCAAAAAAGATGCACAGTCCCAAGCTTGTATCGCTATGGGTAATAAATACCAAGCAAATATTTTTGAGCTTAAAAACTTGCCAGCTTATTAAATGTGAGGAATGTCAGTGACATTTCTCCTATGACAAATAATTCAGACCGCTTAAGCTTCTGGATTATATTGTGCTGTGATTGTGTCAAGCATATGGCATAAAAGTTAATGAATTCAATAACACAGAGGCACACAGCTGTGGAAGGGTCTAAATTACACAATAACAATTTTGCATTTTAACATTTAGGCCTTGAGCACTTTTTCAAACTTAACATAAGGTATCCATCTCCACTGCTCTACCCCTTCTTTTCTCCTTTTAAATGTGAAACAAGTCGATTGATAACATATTTCAACTTCACTAGATAGTACAGAAATGGTGTGCTTGTTTTAAAAAAATCCTAATTACATACAGGGCTGTTGCTATTGGTGCTGTCAAGATGATTCCAACCCGTAGTGACTCTGTGTGACAGAGCAGAACTGCCACATAGGATATCCTTGTTGGTAATTTTTTGGAAAGCAAATTGACAGGTCTTTCTTCCACGGATTTGCTGAATGGGTTCAAACCACCGCCCTTTGGATCCCTAGCCTGGTACTTACCTACAGTGCCACCAGGCCTCCTTATGTAAGAGGAGTAATTCAAAAGTTCATGGGAAATGGGTGTTATATTAAAAAAAAAGACTATGCAAGAATTTATCTTTTTGCACCAAAATAAACTTATAACTTTCTATAACTAATGTGTTAGTCTGGGTTGACTTGAGAAACAAATCCAGAGACACTCCTATGTGTGTAAGAGAGAGTTTTATATCAAAGAGCAATCGTATATTGAGAAAACATCCTAGCCCAGGCCAGATCAAGCCCATGTCCAATATTAGCCCATATATCCGATACTAGTCCATACATTCCTCTTCAGACTCATGTAGCCACTCGCAAAGATGGCAAATGCAGGAAGAGCACAATCCGGTGGGTGAAAAGTCCTGTGGATCCAGTGGCAGTGGAAGCATCTCAGCACTGGTGTGGGTCTCCATGTGGCTCCTCTAGCTCTGAGTGTCTCAACAGCAGGAAAGTGAAGCAGAAAGAGAGAGTGTGGCCCGCCTCTTGGGAGAAAATGAGAAAGTTCCCAGAATCCTCATGAGAAGGCCACGCCCACAAGGAGGCACCATCAGGCTGTGACCTGACTGATAGGCTGGACTCCACCCCTTCACTCTTAATATCCTCAAGTTGACACAAGATTATGTGACTACCACAACATATTTGAACAAGACCTAGAATTTGAGGCACTGAGAAACATAAAATGTCAGTTTGAAAGAACGTCTATTAGAACATCATGATTTGTGCTAAAATTTAAGCAAGAACAGCACATCTTATTTATAGTTAAGCTTGGTTGTAAAAATGGTTAAATTATTCATGTTTTATTAAAGGTTTATGCTTACAATGTTCCAAATAAATCAGCAGCTTGTAAATGAAGAACTGATTTTAAGAAGGAACAAGATGACGTTGAAGATGAAGCTTCCAATGGCAAATCACTCACCTCAATTTTGAGGAAAATCTTGTTCATGTTCTTATTGAAGAGAACCAACAATTAACAGTAGAAACAACAGCCAATACCACAGACATCCGAACTAGTTCAACTTACACAATTCTGACTGAAAAATTAAAGTCGAGCAAACTTTGAGCTTAATGGGTGACAAAATTGCTGAGCTCTGATTAGCTAGCTCCAGATCCAGAATTGAACTTTCAATGATAATTTTAAACAAGTGCAATTAAGGAGATAAAATATGGCTTTACCGGTATGCAGATTGGTCACGATCAATGCACGTAACAAGTTTGTTTTTTAAATATTCAAGACATTTTGCATTTTGACTTTCTGGAGGGCCAAAGAACAATCACATCTGCATGTTATGAGACTGTATTGAGAAATGCAGTCCAAACTAGGAAAACAACATCTAAGAAACTTTACCAGAGAGTCTTCCCTCACATGACAATGCCCTGCTCTATTCTTTTCATCAAACAAAGGCATTTTTTTGAGAATTTCTCTGGGAAATCACTAGGTACCCATCCACCTTACAGTCCTGATTTGCCTCCTGACATGGTTACATTCCCAGGATTATCAGTATGTATGGACTAACTGGCTAGTGTAATTGCAAGTCTGTACGTCTTTACTAAAGCAGAGGACTTTATTTTTACTCTGGAGAGTGGCCCGTTAAAATCACCAATCTTGCAGGTTAGCAGGCCAACATATAACTCACCATGCCACCAATTCTTTGGTTTGGTATATATGTCCTTATTTATGTTGAGGAATTTCCTTCCATTCCTATTTTGTTGAGAAATTTTATCAGGAATGGGCGTTATATTTTGTCTTTTCTGTCAATTGATAGTGATCCTGTAGTTCTTTTTCCTTTGCTAACTTATATGATGGCTTACATTGATTGTCTTTCTAATGTTGAACCATGCTTATGTATCTGGTATGAATCCCATTTGATCATGACATATTATTGTTTGATATCTTGACAGATTCTATTGACTAGGATTTTGCTGAGAATTTCTTTTTTAGTGATGTCTTTGCCTAGTTTTGGTATCAGAGTTTTTATTCACTTCATGGATGAGTTTAGGAATTTTCTATCCTTTTCTACGTTCTGGAGTAGCTGAGTAGAATTGAGAATGTTTGGAGGAATTCACCAGGGAAGTCTTCGGACCCAGACTTTTTTATTATGCTTGGGAGTTTTCTAATGTCCTGATCCAATTTCTTCCTTTGTTATATGCCTGTTCAAATTGTCTACATCAGTCCATGTTAGTTTAGGTAGGCAGTGTCTGTCTGGAAATTTTTTCATTTCTTCTGGCTTTAAAAATTTGTTGGAGGATAATTCTTCACAGGATTCTGTTAATACCCTTTTTTATTTCAGTTGGTTCTATTGTGATATCACCCATTCATTTTCTTTTCCTTGTTATTTGAATCTTCTCCTTTCCGTTTGTTAAATTTGCCAGTGGTCTGTCGGTTTTATTAATTCTTTCAAAGAGCCAACTTCGTGTCTCTGTTTTCTATTTGATTTATAGAAAATGTTGATCACTTCCTTTCTTTTGGTGACTACAGTTTATTTTGCTGTTCTTTTCCTACATTTTGGAGAAGTTGAGCTAAAGTATTGATTTTGATTCTTTCTTCGTTTCAAATGATCTATGATCTAGAAGAAAATGATCTAGAATTGAATGTGGTGATAACTGCACCACTCTTCTTGATATGACTAAATTATTGTATGACATGTGGATGAAGTGCTAATAAAATAGTTTAATTTTTTTAGAAGAAAATATTTAGGTGGCCAACACACATATGAAGAGAAGAAATATTTGCTATCATTAGTCATTATAAATCTATAAATCAGAACATTAGTGAGATATCACCTCACCCTAGCATAAATAGCAAAGTTTAAAAAACCCCAAACAACAAGTGTTAGTTTGTTTGGTAAAAGTTGGTAAAGGTTCGGAGAGGCTGAAGTCCTCATATGCTGCTTGGTGGGACTGTAAAATGTGCAATCACTGTGGAGTATGGTGTGTCCTCAGAATGTTGGAAATAGAAATACCATATGTACCAACAATCCCTCTCAAACTTTTCACTGCCACCAAATCAATTCTGACTCATTGTGACCCTAGAAGATAGGAGTAGAACTGCTGTGGTAGTTACATAATTTCATGTCAACTTAAGAAATAAGTACAGGGGTGGAGTCTAGCCTGTCAATCAGGTAAGAGCCTGATGATGCCTACTTGTGGGTGTGGCCTTCTCATGGGGATGCTGGGAACCTCCTCTCTTCCTCCCTGGAGGTGGGCCACACATTCTCCCTGCTTCACTTTCTTGCTGTTGAAACACTAAGCTCTAAGAGCCAGTGGAGACACACACCAGTAAAGAGATGCTTCCACTGCCATTGGATCCACAAGACTTCTCATCAGTCTGTGATAGTCCTGCTTTCAGCACCATTGCTGTGTGACTCTGAAGAGGGATATGTGGACTAGTATGGGCTTGATGGAGTAGTATCAGACTTATGGCCCTAGGATCTGGACTTGGCTGGGATATTTTCTCAATACACAATTACTCTTTGACATAAAGCTCTTTCTTACACATATCTGAGTGTCCTTGGATTTGTTTCTCTAGTCAACCTGGCCTACAACATGTTCCTTTTGAGTTTCAGAATCTTCACATATTTTCAGGAATAAATAGCCGTGTCTTTCTCCCACAGAGCAGCTGGTGGGTTTGAACCACTAAGCTGTGGTTCAATGGCTACTCAACACATCATAACTCCTATTCCACCAAAGCTCCTAGCAATCTCTCTACTAGGTATATCTCCTAGAGAAATAAGAGCCATGACACAAATACTCAAAGTCACTGGCATAGAGTGGATTCCAATTGATAGTGAGACCCTATAGGGCAGGGTGGAACTGCTCTTGTGGGTTTCCAATGCTGTAACTTTTTCAGGGACTAGAAAGCTTCATCTTTCTCGTGGGGCTTGGCTGGTGGTTTAGAACTGCTGACCTTAACCCAACATGTAACCCACTGGAAACAACTTCAATAACCATCAATGGAAGAATGGATACCTAAACTTAGCTACATCAGTAGAATACTACACATTGTTAGAAAATAAGGTTGAATCTGTGAAATGCTGCAAAAGCTTGCAAAGGAGAGTGGGGGCATACCCCTGAGTGCAGACAGGACTGACAGAGGTTACGTGTATGTATGTTTGCGCCAATAGATCCATGAGTGCGGTGCCACATACAGGAGGCATTGTGTTGAAATCCTGAAAAAAACAAAAATTGGTCTTCATTTAGATGCCTGCTTCGCATAGAATTCGGACCTGTGCTGTATCAGGCACTCCCGTAAAAATACCTACGACGCACAGAAGACATTGTGGTATCATCAGGGAAGGAACTTTTACAACTTGCTCTAATACGTGAACTGATTTGTAATATATAGCTAATCTCTCAAATCGTTAATAAATTACACCCCTATTTCAACGATGCAAAGAAGAATCAGCCCTGTCCTAAAAGAAAGGCTTTTTTTAAAAAAAAGACAAGATGTGTGCAAAAGTGGAGAGTCTAGTCTAGTCAACAGATGATAGGACAGGGAATTAAGCCAAAAGTCAATGAAGAAAAAAGAATGACGTTTGTTGCCTCATTAAGGAAAGAACTTACTTCAAATGATTCAAAATGAAACCACTGCTAAGCAATAGAAGCAGGGCCAGGATCACAAACACTACAGAAAACACACTCTGATGGGCGAGAAAACAGAGCACAAGGACTGGCATCCCGTGCGCCTAATCAAGAAAACACACCAACAGGGTGGCAACAAAGCCACCACGGTGTTTAAATCACAAAGCGGCCTGCTCCTGACTAATTCAATTCTGTATGAAAGGCAATGTTAGTGCATTAATTACCAGATAACAAAGTAGATACTAACACGGAAAACAACAAAGAATTCGGGAAACAGCATGAATAGTACCTCAAGGAGAAATCTGACAGTCTGTTGGTAAGATTACGAAACCCACTGACATCTAGTAGAGTCCAACTTAGATTCATAGTCACCCTGTAGGGCGGAGTAGAAGTGCCCCATAGGCTTTCCAAGTTTATAAATCTTGGAGGTTGACAGTCGTCTCTTTCTCCCTCAGAAAGGATGGTGGGAGGGAACCTATGACCTTGAGGTTAGCAGCCCAGCACTTTAACCACTGTGCCACAAGGGCTGTCATTAGTCAAATAGGAATGCCGGTGTTGTTACTGCTGTTAGGTGCCATCAAGTGAGCTCCTACCCATATGACCTTATGTCCAACAGAACGAAACACTGCCCTGTCCTACGTCATCCTCATAATTCTACCTATGCCTGAGCCCAGCGTTGTAGCCACCATGTCCATCCACATCCTTGAATTACATCCTCTCTTTCTCTGCCTCTCCACTTTATCAAGCATGAGGGCCTTCTCCAGGGAACGGTCTCTCCTGACAACATGTCCGAAGCCTTGCCATCCTTGTCTCTAAAAGCACTGTGACTGTACTTCTTCCAAGGTAGACTGGTCTGTCCTTTCAGCAGTTCATGGAACTTTCAGTATTCTTCTCCAGAACCACGGTTCAAATGCATCAGTTCTTCTTTTGCTTCCTTACTCAGTGTTCGACTTTCACACCCACTTGAGGCAACTGAAAATACATACCATGGCCTGAGTCAGGTGTACCTCACTCCTCAAAGTAACATGCTTGCTTTTCAATACTCTAAAGAGGTCTTGTGCAGCAAATGTACCTAATACCACGTGTCTTTTGGTTGCTTGAGTGCTGCTTCCATGAACTTTCATTGTGGATCCAAGTAAGGCAAAATCCTTGACTCAACCTCTTTTCCACTTATCATGATGTTGTTACCTATTGGTCCAGTTGTGAGGATTCTGGTCTTCTTTACACTGAGTTGGAATCCATACTGAAGGCTGCCATCCTTGAACTTCATCAGCCAGTGTTTCCAGTCCTCCTCGTTTTCAGCCAGCAAGGTTGTGCCATCTGCACACCTTCCTCCAATCCTGATGCCACATTCTTCTTCATAGAATCAAGCGTCTCTGATAATTTGCTCAGCATACAGACTGAATGAGTATGGTGAGAGGAGACTGCCCTGGCACACACCTTTTCTGATTTTAAACCACGCAGTCGTCCCTTGTTCTGTATGCACAACTGCCTCTTGATCCATGCACAAGGTCTGCAGAGGCACAACAAAGTGTTCTGGAATTCCCATTTTTCTCAAGGCTCTCCATAGTTTACTATGGTCCACACAGTTGAATGGCCTTGCGGAGTCAATAAAACACAAGTAGACGTCTTTCTGGTATTCTCTGGTTTGAGCCCAGATCCATCTGACATCAGCAATGATATCCCTTGTTACATGTCCTCTGCTGAATCAGGCCTGAACCTCTGGCAGCTCCCTGTGAATGTGCTGCAACCATTGTTGGATGATCTTCAGCAAAATTTCACTTGTTTGTGAAATTATTCTGTAGTTAGAGCATTCTGTTGGGGCATTTTCCTTTGGAATGGGTACAAAATAGGAATGGAAAAATCAGATACACAAAAACACAGTTCTCTAATTGGTATTTGTAGTAGTGACCTTGAATGTTTAGGAAAAAGGAAAATATTCAGTGCTTAAACATTACTGGTATATTAGCTTCTGCCAAGAAGGCCCTGAATCCAGGGGGGTCCCATGCTCAAGGCCACCCTATCAGCAGGCTTTTCTTCCAGGTGCATCACAATCTGCTCAGCACCAATCACAGCACCATGAAAAGCTCCACTAGCAAATGGGCAGTGGTTGAGCATGAGGCATTAGTCAGGATTCGAACCTGGGACTTCTTCATTGAAAGTGAGAGAATTCTAGCCCTGAGCCACATCTCAGTCATCTGGAGATTTTACAGGTACACACCTCAGTTATCTGGAAAACCTACATACAATTTTGGGCTCCCAGCTCTACCATAGTAACTTGCTCTTTCAACAGAAATTGTGTGTGTGTGTGTCTGTGTGTGTGTGTGTTTCTGCAGGGCTTTTACTTCTAAAAATTCTTTCCCACCTTATTTTATCTTCAGACTGCCTGGAGGGTGGGGAGCCAAGTAGTACAGTTACTCCCATCTTGAAGATGTAAAACTTGAAACACTGAGGCATCAAATGTCGTTCTCAGAATCATAAACCTACTTAGTGACAGTATCTTGTGGTGGTTGGCACACACTTGAAGAAATAAACATTCCAGCTTAAAGGGTGGAGGTGGGTGGGGGGCATCTCTTTTGATTCTCAATTAATTACATAACCATCTATTTTTTAAATCCTTTTATTGGGGCTCTTGCAGCTCTCATCACAATCCATCCATGCATCCACTGTGTCAAGCACATTTGTACATATGTTGTCGTCATCATTTTCAGAACATTTTCTTTCTACTGGAGTCCTTGGTATCAGCTCATTTTTTCCCCTCCCTCCTGAGCCCTTGCTAATTTATAATTTTTTTTCATGTCTTATACTCCACTGACTGCTGTCTCCCTTCACCTACTTTTCTGTTTTTCAGTTGGGGGGGGGGGCGTTACATGTGGATCCTTTTGATTAGTTTCCCCTTTCTCCCTCGCCCCCTTTCCCTTATCCTCCTGGTATGGCTACTCTCATTATTGGTCCTGAGGGATTTATCTGCCCTAGATTCCCTGTGTTTCCAGCTCTTATCTGTACCAGTGTACATGCTCTGGTCTAGCCGAATTTGTAAAGTAGAATTGGGGTCATGGTAGTGGGGTGGGGGGAGAGAATTAAAAAACTAGCAGAAAGCTGTGTTTCGTTGGTGCTATACTGCACCCTGGCAGGCTTGTCTCTTCCTTTGACCCTTCTGTGAAGGGATGCATAATCACCTATTATCTTCTTCAGTGATACACTCCCGAAAGCTCGCTGTTTGCCTCTATAACGTGAGATCAGTTGGATCAACTCAGAAAACAGTCAAGTCTATACACTATCCAGTCCAATCCACTCCTAGATATCGGGGCAAATTTCAATCGACTGGAGACTGTGCCCATCCTGTGCACTGCTACTGAACTTCATGCTCAGTTTTCCCCACCCCCATGCTTCCCCTCTTTTACTGAAATGGGAGTGCCAGTAGGGAAGGAGACAGGAAACCACCCAAATCTAGGAAACTGGAAATACTTTAACAAAGCAAAGAAGAAAAAAAACTCTATCAAAGAATCTGATGTCAGTAAGCCTGTTCAGCTCACCCTTGGTATTAAATTACACACTTTTGACAACTTGATTGAGTGTGCACACTTGTTTTTCCTCAACTATCAAAATAAAACTCTCTGTAACAAGCTACTGTATGAATAGTTTCTATCTTATTCTGCTTCTATTTTATGACACTAGCTTGTTTAAAGGGGGGGCGGGCACACAGTCATAGAAAATATCACTCTTCAGAGACTGTGATGCTCAAAACAAGAAGGGAAAGGATTGACCTTGAAGGGGCAGAAGAGGATGCAGTCAGATCCTCTGACAGGAGAGAGGTCAAGGACGGTCTCCTCGAGTTTTTATTCAGCTGGAACCTGAGATTCAGAGGTACAAAGGGCCAAAACTGGATTTGCTCAAGTACCTCCCAGGCGATGCTCAGTTTCTACTACACTGTACAAGTTACAGAAGAGCCTTCCTTCCCCTTCCCCTTGATGAGATTCACCCAGAAGGAGTGAACCCCAGACCTGGGATCAGGCAGAGCTCAGGGGAGTGGGAGCAGCCCGGTTGGGCGCTGAGATTTTACAGAGCTGGTATGGATCCAGATTAGTACAGATAAACTGTGGACCAACTGCTGGCAATCTCTCCAAAACGCAGCCTCCCCCTTGGTAAAATGGGGAAATTCCACATACACCTACCTGCCAGTCCCATCAGCTCTTGGACTGTTTACCAGATAATATAAATGCAAAAGTCCTGGCTTGCTACAAGTACTCAGTAAATGTTGCTTACCTCCTAATTTTAATCAAGTAAGATTTAAAACAGAAAGAAAAGAAAGCCAGCCGGGAAGGAACATGTTCTTTTTACTGTCGCCAAGCCCCTTACTATGGTGAGCTCCCGTGTGCAGTGTAGATGGGCTTTAATAACGAATATCCACAGTACTCATAAGCAATTCCTCCCATCATTAATTCCACCTTTAGCTAGTTTACTCCTTTCATTCATGAAATGAATGAAAATGCCAACCAATCACTATTTCTGGTTCAGGAATAAAATGGTTAAGGGAAAGGATGTGAAAAGTGTCAGACAGACTCACCCCGTGTTTGTAGTTTGCCTGGATTTTTATTATTCGTGTCATTTTAAGATGCCATATGGGTAAATTTTACACACTTAAGCTTGTCCTAGACTACAGCACCCCACTAATACCAAATCATTGATATCATCCTCTGTCCTAATGCCCCACTCCTTAGGTGTGAGCTGCACGCTGACTTCCTTCCAAAGGGTACAGAGAGCATTAGTAGAAGAGCCTGGTTAGGGCTACATCTCAGTCAAGCGACCAAGGTCAACATCAACAGTGATAAATCATGTTGATAGTCTGTACCCTCACTAGGATGTGCTGAGGATAGTCTTTCCCTCGCCAGTCTTCCTCCCAAAGGCCCATCACCCTGAGAAATCGCGAAGAAAACATCAGACAAAACACAAAGTGAAGGGTATCCTACAAAATCTCTGACCAACCCCCCAAAGAGCAAACCCACTGTTATGCGGTCAATTTCAACTCAGACTGATAGGATTTCTGAGCCTGTAAATCTTGACAGCGGCAGATCGCTCTCACGGAGAGGCGAGTGGGTTTGAACTGGTAACCTGCAGCTGGCAGTTCAGTGCCCACCCAACAGCACCCCTGTACCCCTCAAAATGGCCACACTATTAAAAACAGAGAAAATCCAGAAACAACCACAGTCAAGAGACACCCAAGGAGACCTAACAAATATAGACAACGTCGTATTTATCCTGGATGGGTCCTTGGCATAGAAAAAAGACATAGGTCAAAATTAAAGAACTCTGAATGATGTATTGTAGTGGATAAGGATACGTTAATTGTGGTGGATTTGTTATAACAAATGTACAATATGAAAAAACAAAACTCACTGTCACTGAGTTGATGCAGACTCATTTTGACCCTGCGGAGCAGGAGAGGGCCCTGTGGGTTTCTGAGACTGTCTCTTTATGTCTCTCAGAGCTACTAGTGGTTTTGAACTGCAGATCTTGCAGTTAGCAGCCTAGCTCAGAGCCACTACAACACCAGAACTCCTACAATATAAATGTAGGATGTTAATAGTGAAACAGGATGTGAGGCGTATAAGAACTCTACTATTTATTGTCTCTTTTTTCCCTGTAAAATCTACATTATCCTTAAAAAAATTTTAAGAACACTATATAGATCTTGAAATTAGTAAAGTTATTTTAATAATTTTAAGTCTCATGACAAGAAAACTTACTTTTCCAGAGTCAAATGTCTGTTCATTCCAGGTTTGCAAGAGGGAAAAAAAAATCTGTATTCTTATTGCGGGCATAGTCATCACTGGAAAACCAAATTGTTGGCAAAGACTGAGGGCTTCAGATGGAAATGTCTTGGAATGGCCAACTTGGCCTTTTAGTAATGGTCATGGATAAACCTAAAAAGCAAACTCGCCTGTTCATCTCATCTCTTCACCCAAGGCTGGATGAGTCAGTACAATTCTAATTTAGAGCGACACAGTTCCACCAGATTCAATATCCCTTCTCCCAAAGTCACATATTCAAAGTAGCAAACACACACACACACACACACACACACACACACACACACTTTTCTCAGTCCCACCAGCTTTATTTCTCTTTCTAAAAGTAGGCTTGGCCTTTACTGGACTCCTGTTTCCACCTTATCATGATGACAGACAGTCAACCGAGAAGGGATGCCATATCGCGTTGGCTTCCTTTCCAAAATGGGAAACCCAATCCAGCAGCTGGTCTTGTGGCCAGACTCGTTCAGCATGGTCAAAGCTGCCGCACCATCCATCAAGGGGAGAGCAGGGGACAAGTGCCCAGGGTCAGCCAGGCAGCAACTGTGTGAACTTATCCCCAAACCCTACCACTGTTTCCCTTTGCTTGTTTCTAAACTTAGCGGCTTTATTCTTAACAGGGTGCCCTCCAGCAAGGTTAGGGTGGAGGCGCACAGTGAGGGTCACCCTCTGTGGTCAGTTCACAGTGGAATCACATACCCAGAGTCAGATGCACACAGGGCAAGAGTGTTTTCGATTAGCCAGCATTCAATAGTATTGCCTATTGGCTGCCATGGTGGTCAGAAAATGGCTACATTTCTGCAGCTGCTTCCACCTATTATCTAAAGATATTGTATCTTAAAACGAATTACAACTAAATAAGATCATTATTTCAAAGCTGACAGCTGAACAAACACCTCTGGCTTCTTTTTTTGTCCTTCACGAAGTAAAGGTAAAATTCATCTTTACCCATTATTTGAAGGGCTATTTGACACACAAACATTTACTAAATACCAGCTATAAATTTGCTGAATATTCTTATTTCTGGAGAAGGTGATATATGATGATTAGGAAACTACATAAGACCCCGGGGGGGGGGGGGGGGGGTGTGTGCCATGGTCTCAAAAGAAGTTCCTCATGTTGGATGGGAAAAGTACAAACACAAAAACAATTAAATACCATCAGGCTACACCTGCGCTTCAAAGAGCACCAGGTCTGATTTCAAGTGCAAGTGCCCTTATTCAAAATAAGGAGTCAGAAAATGTGAAAATATGTTTGTTTTACATTTTTGGATAGGCAACACATTACATGATTCAACCATGGGAAGGGTGGGAGAGGATGGGAGAGACTCCCAGGCAGGTCTTGTCTCCCACCTTCCCTGGGGGGGGGGGGTTGCCATGGTCTCAAAAGAAGTTCCTCATGTTGGATGGGAAAAGTACAAACACAAAAACAATTAAATACCATCAGGCTACACCTGCACTTCAAAGAGCACCAGGTCTGATTTCAAGTGCAAGTGCCCTTATTCAAAATAAGGAGTCAGAAAATGTGAAAATATGTTTGTTTTACATTTTTGG
>NW_022107431.1:84021860-84032555 GCF_000313985.2 Echinops telfairi | reverse complement strand
CTTGAGCCCCTGGTATCCGCTCCTCAATTTCCCCGAGCCTTGGATACGTAAGTGAAAAGGGGGGGGAGGGGGAGATGGTACCAGGAAACCAACTGCTACCTTTTAAGGCTCTATTAATCACTTTTTCCCTTTCCAGGTAAATCCAAATTTCAGAAATATGGTGATGTTAACAATTGTGTAGCAAAGGTAGACAATAAATATGACAATAATCTGGTTTCACATTAAAACACTTCGATGTTTTCCTTCATTCTATTTGCTCAGTAAGTGGTTATGTTTTATTCAAGTATTTTTGGAACACCCACTATATTCCAGATGCTAGTGACACGAGAGTGAGCAAGGCACACAAATTCCTTGTCCTGGTGGAGTTAGCTGGAGAAGAACGGGACTTTCACTCCAGTAAAGAAGCACAAGGCTCCCAGTCGTGGCCAGTGACTGTCTCACAGGGTAGAACTGCCTTCATAGGTTTCCTTCTGAGAGCGGAAAGTCACATCTGTCTGGTGCATTTGAAACGGCTGACCTGGGGATTAGTGGCCAAACTCTTAACCAATCACTTCACCACTAGGAGCCTTGGTGGCGTAGCAGTTATGTGTTGGGCTAATTGCAAGGTTAGCAGTTGGAAGCCACCAGCCACTCAGCAGGAGAAAGACAAACTTCTGTTCCCGCAGTTAGTCTTGAAAACTCACAGGGGCAGTTCTACCCTGCCCTATAGGATTCACCATGAGTCGACGTGACTAGAGGGCAGTGAGTTTGCTGTCTGGCTTGGTGGACTTAGCATTCTGCCTGGGAGACTGAGAATACAGATGCAAAAGGGGTGGACAGTATGCATGTGCATACTGACAAGAGCTATGAAATAATAAGGTCATCAAGAGAAGGACGAGAGGAAGGTGGAAACCCTATTCAGATGAAACCAGCAGAGAAGGTGTCTATGGGGAGATGCCCAAGCTTAATAGAGGGATACCAGCTCCTGGGCAATCGGTGATAGGTGCCCTTGAGGGCATCCTAGGCAGACTCCTATGGAGCAGATCGCCAGGTCACTAGCCGGTCACTAGCATCCTAGGCAGACTCAGGAGCAGATCGCCTGATTTTTCCTTAAGGAGTTACTCAGAGAAAGTAAAAATGACTCATCTTTTGGTTGGCCGCCAAGCATTTTGCTATTGCATCAAGCAGGGATCCTAACAGAAATTGTGTCTTAACCCCTGGTGAGGCTCTGGAGATACGTCATGGGTGACACAGGGCAGGGCAAGATATGACAAAATAATAATTTATAAATTACCAAGGGTTCATGAGGGAGGGGGGAGCAGGGAGGGAGGGGGAAAAGAAAAGGACCTGATGCCAGGGGCTTAAGTGGAGAGGAAATGTTTTGAGAATGATGAGGGCAATGAATGTACAAATGTGCTTTACACAATTGATGTATGTATGGATTGAGATAAGAGTTGTATGAGCCCCTAATAAAATGATTTAAAAAAAAACGGTAAGAAGATTGCTATTTTATGGACCATGATCCATGACATTCAAATTTTTACCTCTTTGCCTGTCTGTCTGCTCATTGTCTGTGGTTGTTCCCTGCAGTGGCAGAGTTGAGGAGCTGTGAAAGGCAGGGGATGGTCTTCAAAGCCTACAACACTACAGTCTGGCCCTGGATGGAAAAATCTGGCATATCCCTGCCCAAGTCCATGAAGTGTTATCCTAAGTCACAGAAGAAGTGATGGAGGTTTTGAACTGGAGATGTTACATCGGCAAATTTGGGATTTGCTGTTGGAACTCTACAGAGTGGGTTCTGGCATTAGACCTGGAGGCTCCTTCAAGTTATTCCCTGAGGGAAGCTGAGTCATCCATACTTCATTTCAACAGATATTCAAGGTCCAGGCAGAGGAGTGCTTGCCTGGTTGAGGGGCCAGATACCCAAGAACCACAGGGCAGGCAGGTTCAGGGGTGATTACAGCATCTGCATCTCCACTTCCACTGGAACATGTGGGCTCTTCAGAAACTCGTGGCAGCCCAGTGATATGATTAAAAGCATTGTTTATTTATAATGAAAACAGCCCTTAAATGAAAGAGCTTTAAGGAAAGGTCAAACGACAGTTAATATGCAGGGTAACGATTAGTTCATTTAGGGGCAGATGTCTGTAATGTATTTCTACGTTGGAAGCTTATAGGATAATGGACAAATGCTTGAAAATATCGAGGACCTATAGCAGTGGTTCTCAACCTTCCTAATGCCGCGACCCTTTACTACAGTTCCTCATGTGGTGGTGACCCCCCAACCATAAAATGATTTTTGTTGCTACTTCAAAACTGCCACTTTGCTACGTTTATGAACAACCCTGTGAAAGGGTTGTTCAACTCCCAAAGGGATCGTGACCCACAGGTTGAGAACCACTGATCTATAGTTTAAGAGTAGAGTCCCTAGGTCGTGCAAATGATTAATATGCTTGCTGATAGGCAAACGGTTGGAAGTTCAAGTCTAACAGAGGTGCCTGGGAAGAAAGGCCTGGTGATCTACTCCTGAAAACAAAACCAGCCGTTCAGAACTATGGGTAGGACAGTTCTACTTTCACACACCAGAGGCTCCTGCTTTAAATCAACTCAACCCAATTGTACTATAAGAGCTGTCAGATTAGGGAATGAAAAAGGCACATGGTAGATCTTAAAAATCTCCCAGCACAGTTAGTCACTTAACAAACAAAAATCTTTACTTGCAAATGTACAGTGGAATCTTTTCCCTAGAACCTTTTCCTCACGTTTGGCTCTTCGGGTATATCTAATTGTTGAAACTGCTCTAGAAAACCATTTGCCTGAATACATCTGGGGTATGTGCTGTACACAGGGAAACTTGTAAGCTACGAAGAAAACAAATTGTGGGCTCTTTGTTTTCTGGTGCAAGTGATTAAATGAAGACCGCTGACGCCAAATCTTATCCTCCTCCTACCACATTAAGCTACTTTCCCGGGTGGGGTGCAAAGGCAGGGGAGGAGGGATGTGATGATTCAGATTGTGTGCCAACCTAACTGAGCCAGGATTATCAGTGGTTACGATGCAGTCTGAAGTGCTACAGAAAAAATTCAAGCCTCTAATTGTACAATTTTAAAGACTCCGTGGGCAAAAAGCATCCAAAGAAGATGAAAAGCATACACAGAGTCATTGTACCCATCAGAACTATTTGACATTCCACCATTTCAAGAGGTGGCACATGCACAACAACCAGTGGTACTGAGGGGAGAAGGCCAGCTGCACGGAAAGCATTAGCCAAAAATAAGGCTTCAGGGATTGATGTTTCAACAAATTGAGGAAGCATTCATTTATGCCAAGAAAACTGGAAGACAGCTACCTGGCCAACTGACAGGAAGAGAGCCATATCTGTACCCATTCCAAAGAAAGGTGACCCAAGAGAATGCTCAAATTATGGAACAATATCATTAATATCACATGCAAGTAAAATTTTGCTGAAGATCATCCAACAATGGTAGCAGCAATACAGGGAGCCGCTAGAGGTTCAGGCTTGGATTCAAAAGAGGTCATGGAACACGCGATATCACTGCTGACATCAGATGGGCCTTGGCTGAAAGTAGAGCACACAGAAAGATGCCTACTTGTGTTTTATTGCCAATAAACGGGCATTCAACAGTGTGGATCAAACTATGAATAGCCTTGAGAAGAATGGGAATTCTTAAACACTTCACTGTGGACCTGCAGAACTTGTACATGGATCAAGAGGCAATATCATAATAAGGGAAAGATTGATGTTGTCAAGAATGTCATTTTGCTTGGATCCATCACAATCGATATTCATGGAAACAGCAGCCATCAAAACAAAAGCCACCTTGCTTTAGGCAAATCTGCTAACTAAAACTTTTTTAAAGTGTTGAAAAACAAGGCTATCACTTTGAGGACTAAAGTGCACCGGACCCAAACCACAGGATTGTCTGTCACCTCATCTGTATGGGAAAGCTGCACAGTGAATAAAGGGGACCTAAGAATGGATGCATTTGATTTCTGGGTTGGCGGAGAATATCAAAAGGCCCACAGAGTGCGAGAAGACCAAACGAGTCTGTCTTCGAAGGAGTACAGCCAGAATATTCCTTGCAAGAGAGAACGGCAAGACTCTGTCTCACAGAATTTGGGCATGTTATCAAGAAGGATCCATCCGTCCCTGGGAAAAGGCATCGTGCTTGGTAGAGGGTCAATGAAAAAAGAGCATGGCCTTCAACGCGGTGGACTGACAAGCTACTGCAGCAATGAACTACGACGTTAACAATCGACGGCAGTGTTTCACTCTATTATATACAGGATCGCTGTAAGCTGGAACCAACTAGGGACGTCTCAACGGCTTCACAACAGTAACACACACTTATGTGTAAATGTCACTGGTCTTACTTCCTTAGCGACCCCAACCTAAGACAGGGGGCTTCTTGACTTGGTGTCCTAGGGCCCTGCGATCCGAGACCCGACAGTGTGGGTATTGTTTCCTCCCATTGACAAGGATTCCTTCTCGCACACACCACTCTCTAGTCCTCCAGGACGAAAGATGACTCAAACTAGCCCTGGTCTAGAGACTGCCAGGACTGCGAATTCAGTCAGGTCTCTTTCACACTCAAAAAAGGGCCAAGGGGTTTTTAGACTTTTAAGATAGCCGCAGTTGACATCCAAATAGCCAAATGTCTAGTCCAGTTCCTTTCCCAGCAGCTAGGCCAAACACCAAGGCGTCCCCGGGTAGTACAAACGGTTATGCACTCTTGGCAATTAAAAAGTTGGTAACTATTGTCACTAAATAGCAAAAGGTTGGCACGTTGAATGCCTTCGGAAGTGCCTGCAATCTACTTCCAAAATGCTTTGAAAACCCTCTAAGGTGCAGCTCTGTGCTCGCCGCACTGAACTCGCTGCCAGTGAAGTGGGTAAGCATTGGGCTGCTAACCACAAGGTCAGCAGTTCTGTTCTAGAGGGTTGAACTGCTCCTGCGAGTTTCCGAGAATATGGGAGTAGAAAGCCTCTTCTCTCTTCCAGAAGAGCGGTGGTTTTGAACTTCTGACCGTGTGGCTAGCAGCCCAATGTGCAACCACTATATTGGGTTAAAATCAGGCACCTGAGTTCTTCATAAGTCTTACCCCTAAGATGTCTATTGTAAAAAAAGAAGTTTAAGTTTCCTACTGTATTTGATCAAAACAAAACAAAAACCCCTCACTGCCATCAAGCCAGTTCTGATTCACAGCCATGCTATGGTGATGTAGTGGCTATAAGTTGGGGTGCTAACCACAAGGTCAGTTGTTCGAAAGCATGAGCAGTTCCTCAGGGGAAAGACAAATCTCGACTCCTGGAAAGAGTTACAATCTCAGAAACCCACAGGGGCAGTTCACCTCTGTCCTCTCTGGTCACCATGAGTTGGAATGGCAATGAGTTCTATATATGCTGGTAATATAAAAAACCATGTTCAGCTCTACACACACACACACACACACACACACACACACACACAACTAAGCCAAGATAAAAAGATAAAATGAAAGCGAATAATTAAGATGAAAATGTCTACTCTACTGACATTAACGGACTCTCTAGTTGGCATAAACAGTCAATAACCTCTCCTGCCAATGGAAAGACTGAAGGTTTGGTTTTGCTTTTTTTTTTTTTTTAAGGTGGCCTGGTTAAACCTATGCACATAGAAAAAGCTATGTTGAGTGGCTGTCTGGTACTCACAGACTGATGGTCCCATGCAGACTCTCTGGCACGAGTGAGTCTTCATTAGCAAACCAACCCTGGAGAGCGCATGATAGGGTTACACAGGTCCGTGTCATACAGGTGCTAGGTCTGCTTTTAGCACTTGTCCCAAGTCCTGGGTGCTTTTTGGGGGGCCCCTAAAACTGGAAATAGGAAAAGGGAAAACTTGATAATAGATGTGTCAAGATGAATCGATTATAAAAAGAACTAAGTCTTGAACTCAACTGGACAGCACTTTAATGAAATGGACTGACTGGATGCAAAGCAACAGATAGAAATTACCTGGCTCCCTGAGCTGTAAACCCGCCCCCCCCACCCCCAAACCAAAAATCTCCTCTTTGGGATTCAACAAGAGTCAAATGGATCCAACTGAAGAGAACCAAATGCTTTAAACCTGGAATGTGTAAAATAAATGTATGCTGTTATGCATTCGGCAAATAGTATTAAGTACCACTTGTATGCAATTCATGCATTGAGAAGAATTGTGGCATTGAAAATGGGTTTCTACTGCTTTGGAAGGGGAAAAAAAAGAAGTTTGGCACCCCGGGGACAAGCGTGTCCTGCCAGACTCTTGGGCATCTCAAGCTGTGAGGCTTCACGAGGCCAGCTCAGTTAGCATGCGCAGTCTGCTCTTCTCCGTGCTTGGGCAATGCTGCGCTGGAGCACCCACCCAGTGAGAGGGCTCACTTACTGATCTGAAAGAACGATTTCATTTATTCACCGCATCAACGACTCGGCTTCTATGGATGGCTGGCATCTCCCCACAGAATCCACACTTCCTTTTCAAATGTAGTACATAGCCCCTGCCAGGGACGGTGTACCCAGTGACGGAGATCAGCACACGCTAACTTACTAAATGGCAGTGAGTGACCAATTTTGTTGTGAAACTGTTTGCCACCGATTAGTAAGAAAGCACAGGTAAAACCATGCTTACCTTGCTTACGGAGGAATCGGACACTGCCTGTTGAGGCCTGCTGACTCTGGCCTGAGAGTGGCTTGAGTCAACACTCAGGAAGAAGAACCTAACCACACCCCTACCCCCTCCTGCCAGGCTCCCGGGTCACTTTCTCTGGCCTCTGCCCCTCCGGAGTCTCTTCGCTGTTCCTTCCGTTTCAAATGTGGTCTCTCTCCTACTCGCCCTCCTGATTCACTGGAGGGAAATGGTTTGCATTGATGTTGGTGGGGCCTTCAATGAAGTCCGGCTCACAGTGACCCCCCGCCACAGGGCCGCGCTGTGCCAGAGGGTTTCCTTGGCCAGGATCGATGGGAGACAGTCGCCAGGTCGCATCTCTCGTGAAGCTGCTTGGTGGGTTCAAACCAGGGACCTCTTCATTGGTGGCTCAGCACTTAAACATTTGCGACGCCAGGATTCTTCTAAGGATATTGGTACACTTTCTAAATGGTTTCTTTTTATCTGGACCAGATAAAAGGGCAAGCGATGCTGAAGCTTCTGTTAATATTTGCTACGCTGTAAAATGGAATCGAATTGAATGCATCTTAAAGCATAAATAACATCTTAAAACCTGATGGTCTTGCATATTAATTCAGTTGGACCTGTCACGTTTCTTTCTTCAAATATCTCGTCAGGGGTGATCTACTCTTAGCAGGCGCCCTGGTGGCACACTGTTAAAGCACTCGTAACCAAAATGTTGGCAGGGGCTCCAGGGTTGAAAGGCTTGGTGATCGGCTTCAAAGATGACAGAAGGAAACTATCCCTGGGAGCTCTGTCTGTCGTGTGGCATCCCTCCGAGACCAAAAAAGTCCCCAAACTCCCCCCAGGGCACCGAACACCAACTGCCTTTTTGCTGACCAGAAAACCACCACCAAAGCCTCTTACGCTGTGTTCTCCAGGAGACAACCGTGACGAAGGCCGGAGAAACCAGAACAGCTGAAGGGGCTGGAGGACAGGCGTTCAAGACCACGGGAATGTGAGGTCCACAGCTAACAGGGGATCCAGGCCTCCGTGGTGGTGCTATGGGTTAAGCACTGGACTGCTACCCGCCAGGCCAGCAGTTCAAAGCCACTAACCACTCCAAGGGAGAAAGATGGGGCTGTCTGCTCCCGTGAAGATTTACAGCCTTAGAAACGCTATACAGGGTACTGTGAGGTACAACAGACTCCATAGCAGTGGGTTTGGGGCACTTCACAATGTGAAGATAAAGGCTAGGCATACATATACCTGGCTATAGAAAAGGGAGTATTTGATCTGGATCTTGGTAAAACAGAGTTCCTACTGGGGAAGAGTGGGCAAGGAAGAGGCTCTAGGACAGCAGTTCTCAACCTGTGGATCACGGCCCCTTTGGGAGTCGAACAACCCTTTCACGGGGGTCGCCTAAGACCATCGGAAAACATATTTCCGATGGTCTTAGGAATGGAGACAGCGCTCCTCTCTCCGTCTCCAGGTGGGTCCTCCCACATGCAGATACGCCCACCTACGAGGACCCAGCTACACCATGCTTCAAGACAACATTTCATTTATTTGTCATTAGAAATAACTATTTCACAATATATAATTACATATTGTTTTTGTGATTCATCACTATGCTTTCATGATGTCCCATTTGTAACAATGAAAATGCATCCTGCATATCAGATATTTACATGACGATTCATAACAGTAGGGAAATGACAGTAATGAAGTAGCAACGAAATTAATGTTATGGTTGGGGGTCACCACCACATGAGGAACTGTATGACAGGGTCGCAGCATGAGGAAGGTGGAGGACCCCTACTGGAGGAGCAAGAAGGTCAAACAAGCTAGAGGGGAAAGACAAGTACGGGCAAATTGCTAGTAATCAAACACCTATTATAAGCAAAGTACCAGGTTTAGCCAAGGAGAAATAGGTTTGAATAAAAAGAGCTAGTCTCTATCCTTCAGGCAAAGGGAAGCAACAAAACACCGCCATCTTCATTCTTGCGCCCTGAAGTTATCTGATGGGCCCTGCCACTCAAGGGAGGGACAAACATCCCAGAGCAGACACCGCAGGATCCGGCTGTCTGTAGGGCACTGGGCACCTCCTAGCCAGCCAGTGTTAGCTGAAGATGGAGAGTCTAGGGAAATGAAAGAGGGAGATCTGGGAAGAATGGGGGCGCGAGGGGAGGGGGGACGGCCAGCTCATTAGCCTTTCCCAAAGTCCCTGGCGAAGAGCATCCCTGACTATGCAGGGATCAGGGTCCTATATTTACTTACTAGGGAACATTTATTTTCTTTTATATTTCAAAGCACTCGAAGTGCTTCTTTCTCTTTGTGATGATTTCCATATGCTGTTTCCAATTGCAGGCAGTGAGGGTGAGGCAACATTCGGAAACCATTAAATGCCACCTCACAGGGAGACACCCCAGAACTGCAGAAGCCCTCCGGGGACGCTGAGGTCCAGGGACACAGCGTGGCGTGGAAGAAAGCAGATATGCCTTCAATCTCAGAGAAGTTGAGGAAGTAAAATTAGAGCGGCCACAAACATAATTGAACAACCCTGGAATGTTTCCTGCGCACTGAGGAATTTAGTGCAGTTTCTAACCCCGAAAGCAACCCTTAGAGATAGATGCTATCACTACCCTCATTTTACAAAAGAGAAAATTGAGGCGCAGAAGCTAATATGATTGGAAGCATTGGAAGCGATCATGCTGAGTCACTTCTTAGAATCATATGCAAGTAATTCCTCACAGTTTGAGGTATTTCCCTTTAATAACAGGCACTGTTACATGCGAATAATGCTGAAATGGAAAATGTCATGTTTTTTATATATATTTACTACAGTAAAATAAAGAAAATAATAGCTTTGATCTGTACTATATATTTTTTTTATTAAAAGATTTTATTGGGGGCTCTTACAGCTCTTATAACAACCCATTCATCAATTGCATCAAGCATATTTTGTACTATTTTTAAATGGGACGATCATGTAAACTTATTTTTGTCTTGAAGATATATAACTTTAGGATCCGTTGCCTTAAACCAGTTAAGTTGCCGAATTAAAAAATCTTATAATGACTGATGCTGCAAACATCATGTAAAATATCCATTATTTTATCAAAACTGAAATAATCATAAGTCACAAAAACTGGGCTACACAAAGTAATTGTTCCAAACATTAAAAAGAAAGGAGAAGAAGAAAGAAAAGAAAACATGCACAAGGTTAAACAGAATCGTCGTAAATCCTTTTATTTGGCTTTGGGGCTCTCAACTTATCTGTGTACACCCAAAAAAAAAAAAGAAAATGTGTGTAAAAATGCGTTGCTCCATTTTTAAATTAGAAAAATAATAAATAGGATAACATACCCCATTACTTGTGTGCCTAGTGTGGGACATATCATTATTACCAGGATGTGATGGATTCAAACCCACCAGCCACCGTGCAGGAGCAAGATGAGGCTTTCTATTCCCGTAAAGAGTTATAGTCTCAAAAAAACAAAAACCGTTATAGTCCCCAAACCCCAGAGGGGCGGTTCTACTCTGCCCTATAGTATTGCTGAGTTGGAATCAATTCTATGGCACTGAGTTTTGTTTTGTTTTGTTTTTACACAATAAATCAGGAGGCTACAAGAAGTTCATGAAAAAAAAATCCATTATTTTTCCATTCCATTCTTCCAGAATTTTTTTTGAAGCCTCCTTATCCATTGCTCAATAGTTCTTTATGCTTTAGTTTCTTTAATGGTCTAGCTGAGAAATATTCCAACATTTTTTAACCTAAAAACAAACCAAAAAACAGTGACTTTTATCACGTAGTAGCTCATTTTGTAGATAGGACACTGAAATTCAGAAAGACTATTTGAAGACACCGACCAACCAGTACCGGAATGCTTGTGCTCTTTCACCTGGTCCATTTACACACAATCTCTAAATAAGCTCATTTGCTTTTTCTTATTTTTCTGACTCAGATTAAGACTAGAATATATAATCAGGCTCATCCTTACTCTATGTCAGAAGTAGACGTCAAAATAAATAGTGTCAGTGTATCTGTTTTTTCTTGACACCCATTTAAA
>NW_022107431.1:83992541-84021760 GCF_000313985.2 Echinops telfairi | reverse complement strand
AGAGAAAATGTTTTGAGAAACGATGTACAAATGCGCTTTACACAATTGATGTGTGTATGGATTGCGATAACAGTTGTAAGAGCCCCTAATAAAATGTTTTAAAAAAAAACAAACCCAATGCCAGGAGTCCATTCCAACTCCTAACGACCCGACAAAACCTTTAAAGAGGCAGAGTACACGCCATCTTTCTCCCTGGGAGAGGTTGGTAGGTTTGAACCTCTGACCTTAAAGTTAAGGCACAAGGCTTAACGCCCCAGGGCCAGCTGAAGCTAGAAAGACATAAAGGTGGCTGACCAGTGTGGAGGGAACAGATTTGAAGCAACAGCCAATTTGCTGTCAGATGAGAATAGAAAGGTCTAAAGATGAAAGAAATAGCCAAAAGTGGAGGTAGTGGAAGATATTACTATACTGTTGGAAATGTAAATAACCTGAAAAGGCTTAAAACTAAGAGACATAACTTTGAGTGTAACTATTTAATTTTAACTCCGACCTTTAAGGGCCTTGCCGTGCAGTTTCTTCAGACTCTTAGCAACCCTACAGGGCAGACTACAAGTGCCTCAGAGGTTTCCAAGACAGAAATCTTTCTGGAAGCATCTTTCTCCCACCGGGTGCCTAGCTGGAGCCACAGAATTTGCAGTTGGCAGCCAAGCCCTTAACCACTATGCCACCAGGGATCCTCCCCACTCCCTAGGTATTTATCATTTAAAAGGTGCTAACTTCATATGCATGACCTGTTCACATAAGACTACCACACAAACAGCAGGCGGGGCCTCTCTGTCTCAAATAAATTTTGATGCACCAACTCCTCATGAAGAACTCGTGACATGAAGCACGCTGCTTAAAGAAATGAGAGAACAATCACTCAGAAGAAATAGCAGATCGGACCCAACTGTGACTAAATCCCAATGAAACGACATTGGGGACACAGCAAAGAGTCAGCATGAATTTGATCAATGTCTTATCATCTGCTAGAATACTTTTTCCCAGGCGCCCCAGTGACACTACGGAATAGGCCTTGGGCTACAACTCAAATCCAGTAGCTACTCTGTGGGACAAAATGAGACTTCACCCTGAAGAGTGGGTGCTCAATACGTAGATCGCAATCTACTAGTGATCGCAAATGTAGTGTGGGTAGATCATTCAGCATTAAAAAAAGAGACGTAAGCCTATCTTCAATCCCGTCAATTGATGTACAGTGCAGCCAATCAGATGCAATCTTAGGTGCCAAACAACTGCGCTAAGTGCAGCAAAACTGACAAGCTAAGTTATTGCCAATTTTTAGACCTTTTTTCTCCTCTTAAATGTAAGAAGGGTATTAAAATGAGTGGGGGAGCTGGACCAAGTAAGAAGACAAAAATGTATCACTTTCATATTGAACGGGAGATTTTGGCACTCCAAGCCGACATTCAGCTGAATGTCGCAGGAACAGTTCTGGAACTTACTCAGAGGGAAAGTTCCCAAACATGAGAAAATGTGCTACCTCCTTGACTGCATTATTCGGCTCTACTTATTGATGTGAGTCAGCCTTTTCTCACATAAAGATCATTAAGTCCGAGTACCGTTCTACCATGACTGATGACCATTTGGAAGTGTGCTTGAGTCTGGCTGTCAGCAGCTACTGTCTGGACTGTGCATCCCTGGCTCATTCCATTCAGTGCAAGTCATCCGAGTAAACTCCGGTCATGACAAAAAATGTACATAGTTAATTGTGTTGTGTTGTGCATTATGGACTCATGTATGCAAGGTACATAAACATACGTTGTACATATAAAGAATTCTCAATGCATTTATGGAGAAAGGTAATAAATAAACAAAAATAAATACATGTTTTGCATTTTTGTAGCTGGTAGATTTTTTTTGAATTGATCATTTTATAACTAGCTCACATGCTGAAAAAGTGTGAGCACCCTTGCTGTAGAGAATGAGTCTTGGAAACCTTCACAGGATGACCTTGAGTCAGAATCAACTGGATAACTGTGGGGGTTTTTAGCATACCATCCAAACTATATGGAGTTAGCATAACACGGAACTTACACAAGACATCTATTATTTTTAGCCCCTGATTCATGGTGCCACCATGAATGGACCACAATGCTGCCCAACCCTCTGCTACCCCCATAGTCAGTTACCGCAGTGGTTCTCAACCTTCCTAACGCCGCCACGCTTTAGGACAGCTCCTCATGTGGTGGTGACCCACCCCCCCCAGCAATAAAATTATTTTCGTTGCTACTACATCACTGTCATTTTGCTACTGTTATGAATCAGGTGACTCCTTTGAAAGGGTGGTTCTACCCCCAAAGGGGTTGCGACCCACATGTTGAGAACTGCTGAGTTCCAGGATCTGCAGCATCCCACTGGGTTCTCAGATCGCCAGGCAACTTTCTGCTTATACATACCCTGTTTCCCCCAAAATAAGACAGTGTCTTACATTAATTTTTGCTCCAAAGATGTGCTAGGTCTTATTTTCAGGGGATGTCTTATTTTTCCATGAAGAAGAATACGGCACACATTTATTGTTTATTATTTTATTAAAAGAGACTTCGCACTTCCTGTGAGACGGTGCCCGCCACTACGGTCCAGAGTCCAGAGTTAAGGTAGCTTCAGGGGGCCTTATTTTCAGTGGGAATGCCTTATATTTCAGCAAGAGGCAAAACTGTAAGTAAGTCTTATTTTCGGGGGATGTCTTACTTTCGGGGGAAACAGGGTATTAGTCTGGAAGTGCAGGTGAAGACCTATTGGGCTATCACAGCAACACACCAGCTTCCCTTGACAAACAGAGGGACTGCCTGGGCGGACGCACTGGCTGAGAATCTGCACCGAAGGAGAGAAGGCTATTTGGGAACCACGGATGCTCCTGAAACATACTATGACGCAGTCAAAGCACCCACTGTTCCTGGTGAGAAAGCGAGGCCTTCGACCCCAGGCAAAAGCAGTTTCGGAAACCCACAGGGGCAATTCTATGGGTGACTCTGCACCCGGAGTGAGATGACTTTGCTCTGCTGTCAAGCAGAGAAGCCACAAAGAGGGCTTCTCCCTTCTGGTTTAACCCTTACCCCCAATTCCTAGGGGGGGACGGGGGAACGGGGGGAGGGGGCGGCCACAGCTTCTGGAGAAGACGGGGTGGGGTGGGGCCAGAGCCAGAGCCTGGCCTACATCTCAGCAACCTGGAAAGAAGGGGGTCTATTCTGCCACGGAGACAAATCGCAGCACCCAGCTCCGGAGAAACCACGAGGCCACTGGGCACAGTCTTACTTTCTCGGCAGTCTTCTTCCTGGCGGCAAGGCTCAGTGGCCACAGCCAGCTGAGAACGGGGCCAAGAGCTGAGAGGGCCAACAGAAGCAGCTGTAATCAAACGATGTTTTAGGAGAATCTCAAGCCTGTCTGACGGAAAAATGTGAGTTCGTGCCACCTGGCAGACTTATGAAATTCACTTCACTGTGGAAAGCTCAGCGGGCAGTGGTTATTTGAGGAAACAAAGCCGCTTCGGCTTTCCCCTGACACGTTTCACTCCTTCCAACAAAAGTAAATATTAGGCTTGCAGTCCCTGGTCTGCTACTCCCTGACTGTCGAGGGAAGTCGCCCTGCCATCCATCCAGCAGCCCATACGGAGGAGGGACGGAGAAAAGAGAGGCACCAGGCCGTCTGCTAGAGACACACACACACACACACACACCATACCAAGGGGTTTACACCTCGAATGTTTGCTCAATCTAAGGGCAATCTATCTCCCAAGAATTCACCGCCTTGCAGGTGTGGGGAGGGTGGGACACCTTTGTGACAGGAGACCTGGAAACTGGAAGGAAGTAAGAAGTCATTTGGAAGAGGGCTGTTTGGCTTGAATGTTAAGAGCCTTGAAGTGGCTCAACTGAGGCTGAAACACAATGTCGGGCTTACCTTGGACTCTAGAAGTCTTTCTAAAATGAAAAACAAACAAACAAACAAAGCAAACTCACGGCCGGCTCACAGGCACCCTGCAGAACAAGGGAGAACTGCCCCTGGGCATTTCTGAGACTGTACCTTCTAACAGAAGTGGACACTTGGTCTTTCTCCCATGGAGGGGCAGGGTGGCTTAGAACTGCTGGCCTTGCAGTTAGCAGCCCAAGCGCAAACTACAATGCCACTAGGGCTCCTTAAGAGGTCTTTGGAAGCCAGGAAAAGAGGAGTATCAGAAGTACATACCTTCAAAGAATCTCAACTCCAAAATACATCTATATCTAAACATTTCTGGCATCTAACATGGAAATGATCCCACTGCAAAGAATGAGAGAGGAGCATTCAGCAGCATCATTAAGACTTAAATCATTAAGACATAATCATTAAGTCATTAAGATGAGTATTTTAGGTAGAAGAAGCTTCCGACACAATGTTTCTTCTCCCTCATTCAGTGGGCAGGGGGGAGGTGGTGGTGGTAGTGGTAAGAATCTAATGGTTCAAGCTTTTAAACCCAACATTTAGAATTGGAAGTTGCTTTCAATTCCAGTTCAAAACGTTTTCCACACGGAGTTGGCTCATCGGCGAATGCCCAAGGACGGCCTCTGAACACACAGAGCCTCTCAACTGCACTGACTGCACACGTTCCTGCGGGATTGGGAGGAAATACGTTTTCTTGAACTTATACACCTGGTTTCTGGTGTTCTTCTCCCTGGAGGGGGTGTGTGGTTATGTGTCCATCATTGCGATCGGTTCCCCCTTCCTTCATGGGGGAAGGGAGACAGCAGTCAGTGTGAGCTATGAAAATTATAATAATTTATAATCTATCTCAAGGGGTCAGGAGGGCGGGGGAGGAAAGAGGAGCTGATACCAAGGGCATAATAGAAAGTAAATGTCTAGAAAAGAATGATGGCAACATGTACAAATATACCTGATACAACTGATGTATGGATTGTAGTAAGAGTTATAAGAGCCCCCAATAAAATGATCTTTTAATAGGAAAAAGAAAAGAAATTATACACCTGGTCTGGGGGCTCCACTAATTACAGCCCACTCCACAGAGGAAGGCCAAGGCCTATGGCCCGGCAGACAGATTAGCCAGTTATTCAATAAGACAGCTCTTCAGTGGAGACAAACCCTGGTGAGAAACCTAAGAAGTCATGTGCATATCCAAACAGGCTGCCAGGCAGTCACTTTCGGCTTCATTAGCACATGAAAATAGGGTAATTGAGCATTCTTCAGCCTTCCACCAAGTGCCAAAATCAATCATTCATGGAAATTAAGTTTTGATAAGGGTGTTTAAACACTGTCACAGACTCTTGAATGTGACATCCTTTCATCCGGAGTGAAATTGATCAGTCCTGTGGAAATTTTAATATGTTACCCAGAAGAAGAAATTTAGCAAGGAGTTCTTGTATCCATGCAAACAGTAATTCAGGGTAGGCGTGATTGCCCTTTCAAGAAATATCATTTCTCACAGGGGTTCCGTACTCACCTTTTAATTAAACATCTAGGCCAAAAAAGTGAGTTTTGTGCTGGAAATATATGCTTATTCACAATGCTAAAATGTATAAATGTGGGCATCCTTGTTACCTTAGTGCCTTGTCTATAACAAATATTCCACAAGTAGCTGGCTTAAAAAAAAAAAAGACTTTATTTTGTCACCATTTGGAGATTGGGAGTCTAAATTCTACACACACCCCACCCACCCCAGAGCTCCTTGGGGTTCTTAAAGTGGCAGGGCACTTATCACCCCCCATCTCTGCTCTTTTGCTTACTGAATCTTTTCTATCTCCAAAGAGATTGATTTCAGACAAAGCCTGCATTAACACTACCACATTAACATAACAAACCTCATTCCAAATGGAATGGTATCCACTGATATAGGGCAGGTTAAGATTTACAACACATAATTTTGGGGAATACGGTTCAATCCATGACGGTAGATCTGACTTTTGATGACTCCTATTTCTAATGCCTTTATTTTCAATAAAGTCTGAATAGCTCAATTTGTCATACTGCTCGCATAATTAGCAGCCCTCCTCCAAAAAGTTCATCCCGATTTGAAGTTTTCGAAAGGGCAGCTATCAACAGGGAACAATAGCTCTCGAGGGAAAGGCAATTTAGAGTTATCTACTGCGGTCCCAACTAGCAAAACCTTTCCTTTTCTCAGATACGTTATCTGCTGAATTGCAGAAAAACCAGAAAGTAAACTACTACAAAATCACTTGGCTCTTTTGTCAAACTATATTCTTTCAACCTGTAAATATTTGCCAAGGTTCAAGAAGTTCGCCAGGCTACCTCTGTTGCCACCAATGCCAGCCTTTGACAACAGCAGTAGGAGCCAATAGATGCACTGTTGTCAAACAAAAGAATGCAAACGCTTGCAAGGGGCTCTGATGAACACTGTCTTTCAATTTTTAGGTTAACATGTTACTCCATTTTTTTTATCACCTCTCCCGCCAACAGCTCAGATTAGCGTGTCCACACCCAGGTAGGTAGACGCTATTCCATCTCAGGAGCTGGGAAGGGCCTAGGGCTCTTAGGTTTTCCCTAACTTACTGAAGAAAAAGGCGACAATGAGCCCGTGTAGGGAGAGGGCAGGCCGCAGAGAGAGCCACTAGGACCTCTTTCTTGTCTTTTTTCAGGGAACCTTTGATCTGATTATCAGCAAACACCCACTCCCATGGCTTGTACTCTCAGGTATGGATTTCGGAAAGAAGGGTAGAACAAAAGCCTAATGACTCTCTCCCAAATGCCCCTCACCCCCACCCCACCATCCTACCCTGCTGCCCCTGACACAGAAACCTAGCTAGCCACTTCCTGTGTCCTCCCTCCCCTGCAGCACGGCAGTGAAAGAGACCGTGCTTTGACTGCTGGGGTTCAGGCACACAAATCAGCTTTGCTCGGAGAACTGTGTGAACTCAGGTCCCCAAATTGCCAAGGTCGGGACTTGAATGGAAAGGTCTATGTTTCCTTCAGAGTCTCTAGAATCCAAACACACCACCCACAGAACCCTATGACTTGAGGGACTGGGAGAGACAGAAAGACTTCCTTTCTCTTCCTCAGTGGTCCAAGAAAGGACGGGCTTTCTCCAGTGAAAATCTAATTCGAAAAATACTAACCACAGTTGGGGCAGAAGCATGTGTCAAATAAAGAAGTGTGTACCCCAAATGAAAGAAATACAGATGCTAAGGAGAAATTTCTAAAGATGTCTCAGGGTAATAAGAAAGCATGGTGGACACACAACTACAAAGGCCGGCCTAACGTCAATTACAGGAAACTGGCAGGTTACAGCCAGGGCACACTTAGCACCCAATAAACCTGCAGTCTCTGCGTATTTGTTTTCTATTAATAGGTGCAGTGCCTCCCGGGTCCTTCTAATCAACTCTTTCCCTTCCTTTGAGATGTAGCTAGATTATAAAATACTTCCCGATCACAGGAAGCATGAGACACTGACTGCAGCCGGTGCCTGAGATCGGAGTCCGTTTGTCATCTTTGTGTAATTGTTCCGAAAGCCCCCACCTCCTTTCACTGTTTTCAAAAGTATGGTTGGGTACAGTAAATGATGAGGTCACTCTGTTGGCAATGTGTGTACTCAGGAAGGGAGGGATGAGTTAGTGTAGTATAAATGAGCAACTGTCTTACGTGCTAACCGTATAATCTTGGGTGTTTCTCTGTAAAGGAATTATCTGACGAGGCCCAGCTAGATTCTCACTAAGCTTGGACTGCAAACATCATAAAATTAAAGAGCAAAAATCCATGACAAACCAATATGACTGCATTTTAATGGAGCAAAAATCCCCAAACATCATAATATGTAATTCTGCTGAACCCACATACAGTTGAGGAGGCCTGGCCTTAAGTTCAGAACAGAAAAATCAAGATCGTGACTAGTGACTAGCTTCTCCATAGAACCATCTATCTAGGGCCAACCTGTAAGCAGGTACCTCAGAAGGGACTTCTAAAGTTTGCAGAGAAATTCCATTATCTTTTAATTAAATTTTCCCAGAAACTTTTTAAAGCTCCCTCATAAATGGAACGAATAAAATGCTATTAGTATCATTTGTTCTTCCCTTGAGCAAAGCTAAATGGAGAGAGAGAAAAAAACAGCAAAATAAATCTAACAACAAAAAACTCCAAATATTTGTTAAACTACTATGATGCAAATTAATACTAAGTTTTTTCTAAGTTTGGATAAAGCAGAATACTTAAAAGAAAAATCAAAGTTCTAGTAATCGACCTAACTTTTTAACATGAAAGTTAATTTCCAATTCGGGATACCTTAAGGAGAAAGAATTAAAGTCAATTTCTAAATAAATCACTCCCTCCCATAAACAGAAAATTCTTTAGGGCTACCAACAGTCATTGTTAACTTATCATTTCCCTGCCACCATAGCATCAAAAAGTTGAAAGTTGTAAGCAACTCTTTGAAAAGTTAAACATAAAATTGAAACACCACAAGGGCCTGTGAAGACCTGGGGGCATTTTAAGACCTGGAATGCCTAGAAAGGGCAGCTCTCAAATAACACCCATTGTGCTTATCTTTGCTTAATGACAAAAGGACAAAATAAAGTGATTACCTGGCCTTACCGCTACATCTCAATTCAAATGCTACTTAAAACAAAAACAACTCGTGGTTTGCTTAGTCAAACTCTAATTTTCGCTTTACATGAAATGAAATTTCCCAACTCAAACCACAAAATTCAGGACTAATGAATCCAGCAGATTTGAAGTCACATTAGTAGTGACTACCACACAATGCATTTAGATTATAACTCCAAAAATTTAAGTACTGCAGATAGTAGATGAGCAGATTTGGCTAGAACTTTGATTTAAAGTTATCTGTGGACACACACACACACACACACACACACACACACACACACACAGCTTTCCACTTAAGAAATCGTCTATTTAATAATCCTAAAACCCATCTGGAAAGTAAAAGGCCTAAAATAACCAAGAGAGTTTGGAAGAAGGGCATAGTTGAGGAACTATATCAAGATTGAGGAAGTCCTTTACTTGCCTACAGTGATGGCAAAGCGTAGGCATAAAGCAAGGAAAGAAAAAACTTAGCTATGATCTGAGATAGGGGTGGCATTTCAAAGGTATAAGGGAGGATGAACTACTTAATAAATCGTGCTGGGACAATCAAATGTCCATTTGGGAGAGAAAAGAGGTTTCTACTTCATAACCAGACACAAAAATAGATCTTGGGTAGTTAAAAGACAAATATGAGAAGCAAAAATTCATGAATCACCTTAGGGAAAATATATCCATGACTTCAGGATTAGGAAGAACTTCTTAAACAGGAGCCAAAAGCATATATAAGATTAATATATTTCACCATAAACAACGTATGGCTCAGCCACAGATCAGCAAAATACATTTGTAGGAAAAGAATGAGAAATAAGAAAAACAAGTCCCCTAAATTAAAGTTGCATAAAGAACATAAACAATGACTACAAGAGGACAATGTCCTAAAATTGATTGTAACGAACGCCATGATGTGTGAATGATGAGCCACTGAAACTGTTTAAAAGAAGGAAGAGAAAAAAAGAAACCCTTTTCCAGCAAGTCTGACCCACAGAAACTCTATAGGTGAGAATAGTGCTGTCCTATAGGAAGCAGACTGGTACACTTTTTCTCGGGGATGGGCTGCTTTGGTTACCAGTCAAGAGCCTCACTGGGCCACCAGAGGCTCCAAGCAGAAGCTCCAACAATGAAGAAGTCTTGTCTCAACAGTGGGGGTAGGGGGGTGGGCATAATTTAAAACAATGACTAATCCTTTACACCCATTTGAAGTAAGAAAACATTTCAAAGGATGACTACTAAATGTTGGTGACAAGGTAATTGCTACAGGAACTCTCACCTACTGCTAGTTGCAGGGTAATTGCTATCGCCAGTTTGGAAAGTAATTTAATGACATTTATCAGGGTTTTAAATATGCAAATCGAGGACCAACAACGAGAGAAACCCAGAATGAGAGAAATTGACAAACCTGCAACAACATATCCAACGATCACGAGCATGTCAGAGGACTTACAACATTGTGTTCTTTCATACAGAAGGTCACCTTGAGTAGAGGCATATTAGATGGGAACTGACGACAATAACAAGGGTCCCACAATGAACACCGGGCTCCAACATAGCAGTGAGGATGGTGCAGGAAGGGGCAGTGTTTCCTGCTGGTGGACACAGGGTCAGTATGAGTCAGAAACGACTGGACACCACCTACCCTAGAGAGACAATCACACGGGTGCACACACAGACATGTCTAATAAGTTCCCAGAAGCAGCATTTGAAACAGAGGAAATATATAGATCAACAGTCATGTATCCATTAATGAAAAATGACTGCGCTGATAATGGAATGAACCAAGGCTACCTATATTAACAGGGATTAGTGTTCAAAATGTTTGGTTAAAAAAATACACAAACTTTTGAAAAATAAGCGAAATAATACTATGAATACATACAAAATCTTATCAAAGTAAAACATTGTTTAAGGAAATAATCTTGGTGAAAGGAGGGAAAGAATAGATAAGGGGGCTTCAAAAAATTCATGGGAAAGGCAGAACTAAAAGATCATGCAGTTTTTCCATGAACTTTTTGAAGCTCCCTTCTACAAGCAGCTCGAACACAAACGTGCAAATGTGTGTGAGTGTGTCCTTTACCAAGCCAAAGCAGTCGTAGTCTTGAGCTCTCTTGGAGATAGGTACAGAGAGATCAACTTATTGGACATATTATTCTCCAGGCATATTTGTCTCAAGGAAATGCGTCAGTCAATTATTTAGACAAGGTAAAGGGAAGTTGCATTTGTGGGTGCCGTCAGTGATGCATGGTTGGCAGTTCAAGTCAACCCAGAGAAACCTAGGACGAAAGAGCTGTTCATCTACCTCCCAGTCCCAGCCATTGAACAGAACACTAAGACGATGCACACCTCTCCTCTGCCCCGTCTGGTGACCCAGGAGTTGGAATGGACTTGATAACCACTGGGTTGCTTTAATGATAAAACAAAATCCTCTTAAACTCTTGGGTTTTATAGCTGGGTATCTTTTTCAATTTAAATGTAACACCCCCCACCCCCACCCCACACCTGAGACAGTTAAGTAATGCCTGAGGTTTCGGAAGATTGTGGGAAAGACTGGTCTGCCTACTTGCACTCCACTGGAGGCCTCAGAATGAAGACCTGGGAGGATCTGAGGCATCCCTCAAAGACCCTCAAGCCCAGAAGATGGAGTACTTGGAAAATGAGGAAGTACCAATTCGCAAGTCTACAGAAAGATTGCCAATGGCTAAACAAAAGGCATCCCAAGGAAGGGAAGTCTACATTGGACCTTCAATACCCAACACTAAGTTTCACCCATAGAGCTGGGAAGAAAAAAGACCAGGAAGATGGGTCCCAATGCAGAAGCCCTAGGAAAGGCACTTGGGTCTGATATGTATGGTACCGGGGCACCAGTTCTTTTGGTTCCTCTCCCACCTATCACTAACCAGAAACTTTGAGACGCTGATGTTAGGCTCCAGTGTAATACAAACAAAAGAATCCTGGGTCACTTTGGTATACAATGTGCAAAGGTGTTATATACGATTATGTAAATTTTGTTCTACTAGATCACAATGTGCTTTCACTTGTATTATCTTTGCAACATTCCAATGCGAAACTGTAGCCAGGCAGACAGTTAATAATCCCAGTGAAGGGAGATAAATGTGACCAGCCTCTCAGAGACAGACAGCAAATGACAAGAAGTTTTTCTCCATAGAAGTTGTGTGACAATCTTTGACAGGAAAGATATCAAAAGAAGAAATAAAGTACTTAGAAATATTGGGAATTCATGTCACTTTATTTTCATCTAGGTGGAGATGAATTCATCGAATTTAGGAGCTTACTTGCTATCAACAACCCTGCGAGAGGGAGCAATGCAATGACGTGAAATGAGCAGTCCCAAGTACTGAAGGAAACTACTTAGCGTCTCCATTTGCCCTCATGGTCTGTCTTAGCCATCATCTGAAGTTTTTATCAGCCACTGTTCCAGCTTTAAGATGCATCTCTGCTAGGGTCAGAAAAGAGTACCAAACAGAGAACTCTAAAGAGGTATTTTTCAAACTTGCCTTTCTTTGTATCTTTAAAAAAAACGAAAAAAGGCCAATATTCATTAAGCCACTCATTTTCAGTTGGATGGACTTAAAAATACATATTAATGCTATGAGAGGCAGCAATGTTAAACTCTAGTAAGAATAAGGCTGGTCAGATAGCTAAGATTCATATACTATGTCCAAACTCCTTGCATTTTTACATATATATACACAAAGAAAGTATAGATTTCTAAAAGAATCTTTCTCAATTCTTATCAGTTTACGTTTTAATTCTGCCTGAGCATACAGTATCATTAGTCATAAGTGAATTAGCTATAAAACATTGATTCTGATTGAATACAAACAAGTAGGCTACCGCTGGTCTTTTAAAAAATATCTATGACCTAAACCATTACTAGAGTTTAAAATATTTCAGTCAAAAGAAACAATTTTTTGTTCCGTGATGGTAAAGCTAACAACACATGCTTTTGTGCTCATAAGGTTATCCACAGATTGTATTAGAATTCAGAGTCCTACTTAAGTTTCATTAGGGAAAATTCCACGTATTTTACTCAGTCAACTGGTAAAAGACCTGCTCTGTGTATAAAGCTTACTACAGCGTACACAAATAACGACATTTACAGACTGTTGAAAAGTGGCAAAAATCTGAAATGAAAACTCACCTTCAAATTAAGGTATGTTTTTGGAGGGCAAGAAACCGACATAATGAAAGTTTAGCTGCTGAGCAATAGAGCATTTCTGGAAAGGAAGGGACTGTGCTTTCAAAATGTACTGATGGGAAACGCTCCTCCAAGCATCCACGGACCAAGTCCAGGGCAGTTCACACAGCCTTCAATTACTTTTTATCCTTTCCAGAAGGTAAGGAAAACCTTCAAAATCCCTTTTAACAAATATAGAGACGATAATCTTTCTAAAGACCAGCTCTCCAACCTACTTCCATTTTAAAGAGACGTATAAATGGGCTGACAGCAATCCATACAGAACCTCTAGTTAGGAAGCAGCATAGTGCCTGCTGACCAGTTAAAGAGACAGGACTGCACTGTTGGTCAGATTACAAGGAGACTCTTAAAATCACTAAGTGCAATTGAGAAGTGTCATTAAAATTGAAAGAACAAATAAGTGATTTTGCTAAGAAAGGATGTACATTGTACTATTAATTAAGCCACTATCCCAGCATTATAAAAGGAGGGGGGAGGGGCAAACAACGGAAAGAAATCTTTTTTTGGTTTTGTTTTAATTGAGCTGGCCTAGTCTGTCATGCCTTCCAAGATGCATGAAGCAAATGGCTCAGAAAAGCTAATACAAAATGAAAAAAATATATTGTTATTAAGAAGGGGGGAGGGTAACATACTCCATATGCCAGTGCCTTACATTTAGCTGTGAGGCATTTTGTGGGTGTGTGAAAAGACGTCCATGGTTTCACTTTTCACTGTACCCCGGATAATAAGAGTATGTGCTCCATGTTTGGCTCAAATTGGCCATATGAAGAAGTCTACTATTGTTAACTCTGCTTGTTAAGTTTGTGGCCCTGGGCAGATATGTGAAGAAATCATACTCTCACATTGAAGAAACAGAAATAAGCAGTAGCTTTGCTGTCTTAATTATTTACTAAGTGTGACAAACCCAAACCATGGTGAAGTGTGACTGTAACCTAGCAGTATGTTTGACAGAAACAAATGAAACTTGTGGCAGAAACACTGAATTCTACCCCTTTCCCTCGTCTGCACAAGAATGATACTAGCAGTCCTATGTACCTTTCAGAGAAGATATCTCGATACAATGTATTTATTAGGGCCTATAGACCCCCAAGAACATATCGACCTCTTAACTGTATAATATTCTTTCTGGGCATGTACTCTTTTAAAGCTACTATTTTGAACAGCTAGAAAGTTCTAATGAAGGATGGTAGGTTATTTCAGCACTGAGGCTGAAGTTTGTTTGAAATCAAATTCATTTCAAAACATGGCATACATTAGAATGCAGTCCAAACCATAGGTTTTGTCGTGAGACACTTAATGATGTAGAAAACATAGTCAACTTTCTGCCTTTTCCCCATGTTTTAAGAAATAGGATCCACTTCTAATGGCCAATCTTGTGCATACATACCACATGGCCAGTTTATGAGAGGTTATGATAAGAGCTAAAGACTACATTTATTAGAATGTCCCACTTAATAGATTCTTAAGTCTTAATATTGTATATTCAATTTCAAAATGATCAAAAACCCATTAACTTTTACTGCAGGAAACACAATCAGTGGCAATTACATTTATCTGAAAATTATTCTAAGGAGAGATTTGGAACTTTCAGAGCACTGAAGTTTAGGAAGATCCACTCAGATTAACTTTTGTGCATTTAAAAATGATACTAAAGTGAAGAGCTACTTAAGCACATTCTTTTTAAGTCTTAGGATACAAGAAACAAGAGTTTGAGGACCAGGGTGTATTTCACTCCATTGTGCTATTTGTTGTTTTTTTTTAATCATGAAATATTTCCCATAGAATTTCATAAGATTTTTTTTTAAAACTAAGATGGAATTGTGATGAATCAAGTTTACAAAGCGGCCCTGGAGAAGCCCTTTTCAAACCCAGAAGAGGGCATAGTGCCACTAATAAAGACTCTCTCCCTTGCACGACAGCGCTTAAAACCAACATATTTTAACTTTAGGCCTTATAACTAAACATGTATCCTAAAATTAATGATACTGATTTTGGAATCGGAGTTGTAGCTGACTACATCTGTCAGAAAGCTCACTGTGCCTCCTAATTAAAACACCAAGTCTTCTTGATTGAAGGGGGTGGTGGTGGTGGTGGTAGTAGTGATGTGTGAGTGAATTCAGTAGGAGATGTAATACTGTGAAAATAACCAAACCATTTTTCCTACCAATTTTCTACCTGGGAGAAAGAAGATAGCTTTTAATGGGAACAGTGTCTCAAATCGTTTGTTTTCTCTAGTTACTCTGTATTTCCTTGTTCTTCCACTTAATTTTCTTTCATAACACCTGAAAGAAAACACTGATTTTACTCAAATCAATTGTGCTGGTCTCGGCAATAAGTTATATGAAAAAAACACCCTCGTGTCGGACCTGTTCCTTTGGTTGCCCTTCTCCCGTTTCGAAATGTTGTTATCCGTTTCTATACATGAAAAGTTTATGTAAAAAAGAATGTAAACTCTAAAAAAAAAAAAGAAATTAAACTTTTCCGGAACGTTCGGTTCAAAGCCCCCACGCAACGACCCCGCTCCTCCGCAGTCGTCAGTGTGTTTGGTTGGCGGAGTTAAGCGCCCAGCCCGGTTATCGATGAGAAATACTGGGGGGCTCATGGACCCCAAATGGCAAGTGGCACAGCCGAGTCGGTGCCCGAGCTGGCACCTGCCCAGACCCTTCCTCGTCCGCCCCAGCCTGAACCCATTCCCTCGGCTCGAACCCAGGTCTAAAGGAGGTGGCGAAGCGGGAGGGGGAGGGGAGGCTGGCGTTTCAGCCCGTGCTTCCCAAGGATTGGAGTCTGACTCGTCGCCCCAGATCCAAACCCCGGGCGCGGGGAGCGCGCGCCGCCCGGGAGTCCGGCCGCAATCCTCTCCACCAGGGGCTCTCCGCGCCCCGACTCCAAACCAAACCCTCGGCGGGCAGGGCGCTGCCAGGGACCGGCCGGGCGGCCCTGGATCCCGGGGCCCCGGCGGAGCGCGCCTTCCCAGCGCCGTCTCCGCGTGACGCGTGGCCCGCCGTTTAGTTTCTAAACCGGCCCGTCCACTCCGCGAAACGAGCCCCCAGCCCGCGGCGCGCGGCAGTTACGGACCCGACTAAGGTTTGGGATTGCCGGGGAGTGCACGGGGCGGGGAGAGGGTGTCAAAGCAGGGGCTCTCTCCACGCCCGCTTCTTCTGGACTCTCGTGCAACTCGAAACCAGCAAACAAACCCGTTCCGAGAGTTCTCTGGGTCAGCTAGCAGGACTCCCCGGGTTCGTGCGCGCACTATTTTGCAATCCCCCCGCACCCCCCTCGCACCCCCCCTCGGGGTAAGGGCCTTTGAAGTACGGAGCACCAGCGCCCGGCGGAAACCGTAACGCAAACCGTGCACGCTTCCTGATCGGCCACCCTGCCCCGCTCGGCACAGGGCGGAAACCTCGGCGGCACGTGCGTGTGATTTGGGGTAACTGCTCAATTCCGTCTAATGTCGTGCAACTGGGAGCCGCCGGTCGCGCACACAGAGCTCGGAGGCTCGGGGGAATTCGCTTTTCAACAGCGACTCGGGGAGGCGAGATGGCCCCGAGCCCGACCCCCTGGGAGCGGCGTCTTACCTCGAGCCCTCGCCTCTCCTGGCTTCTTCAGGGGCCGATCACCCCCCAAAGCGTCCAGCACCTGGACCCCGAGAACCTCGGCCTCAGCCTCCACCCCCTTAAAACGGAGTGCAGCTTTCGTGTGGCCGACGAGCAATCAAAGCTCCTGCGCGGCTTTCAACTCCTAGAGACATCTCTGTGTCTCTATCTCGCATGTGATACAGAAACAGCTAAATGCATGAAGAACAACGCATCCGATCCTGTATTTCATTTACCCTTACAAGTCAGCGCGGTGTGATTCTAACTCTCCAAAGACACCACATTGATGAGCCTGCCCTGTCTACTCCGTCTTAAAATCATTTAATCGCTAATACTTTGCCACCGGAGGAGAGACCATCAATCGCATTGCCGGTGTTTACCGATTAAGCAATAGCAGGCTCCCACATCCACCCCTAACGCTGGACGTGAGTCAGTCACGTCGCTGACATCCTAGCCCAGATAGTTGTGTGTCACTGTCGCCTGACCCTTTGAAGAGACAATTCCTAAAATAGCAAACGTTAGTTAGCATTTAGAGACCTTCCAGCGCCAGCCTCCGCGTTGCAGTCAGCCCCCCGCACACCTGCGCAGCTCGCCCACTCCACACGGCGCTGAGCCGGGAGCCAGCTACCTCCCAAGTGGCATCTTCTCCGCTCGCCCAGGTGAATTTACAAAACCGGCCGCCTCCGTGGAGGTCCACTGAGCGATCCCGGGGAGCCTGGGCAGCGCCGTTACAATCGGGCTCTGATTACACAAGCGTACCTCGGGGCAGGTGGGCGTGTGAAGGAGGGCTTTGGGGGAGGGGGTTGCCTCCGCCGAGGTGGCTTAAACCAGTTCTACTATTGTTACAGCGTTTTGGTAAGACGGCTTTTGTTTCCTAGTGGATCCTGGGCGTGAAAATTGAGGTGCCACACTTAAAGGACCCCTGAAGCCTCTGAAACAGCAAAACCTTTTCCAAGATATGATTTCCCGTCTTTTGGATTGCTTCAGATCCCGAATTAAACATAACTCCAGGCTCCAGTGGAGAAAACATCCGGAGTCCACTGAACTATTTTAAGTGGTCTTCAAAAACAAAGGCCCACGGCCGCTGTCGAGCTGCACCGTGTGTCTGCAGCTGAGCGCCATCCACACGTTGATCCCCTCTGACAACCTGGGTAAGGGGGCGACGAGACGCCCCAGCTCGCAGCTTTCGGGGCCCAAAGGCTCCGGATCCCCCCTAACCATCCACGTCAGAGGAGGGTGGCGCTCAGCTCCGTCTCCCTCCCCAGCAAGCAATCTGGAGGACGTGGGCGGCGGTCCATCCCCCACCCCCTGCAGACACACACATATCAAAGGAAAGGCCCTTTCCTGATCCTAAAGTAGGGGGCAGCTAATGGAAATGCTTGTGCGCAGGGGCCTGGGCTCCCAGGTGAGGGCTGCCTGACCCTTGGTTGGTGTCCAGAGGTACAAAGCCTTCTTTTGTGACTGCGATGCAGCAGTCACAGACCGCAAAGCAACTTTTATTGACCAAGAGCAGTTTCCCAGGCCGGGGCGCAGCGCGCAGGGGCGCAGGGCCGCTCGGATTGGGCGGGCGCTCGTCACGAGGCTGGCGCACGGCGTCCCCGCGCCCCACCCCACCCCCGCGCGCCCACTTTCACTTTCTGCCACGGGCTGTCCACACGCGCGACGAGGGAAGGGGTTCAGAAAGGGTTTCGAGGTGGCCAGTACAAAAGGGAGATGTTCCCAAGACTTGGCTCCCACGTGTTCACAGAGTGGATAGGAGTTCGGGGCAGGACAGGGACTGAGAAACCGGTGCTTCCCCACCCCGCATTCCAAGGGCAAAACTTAGCTGGCCCCTCCAGTTACAAGAGCCTCCAGTTTGGGAATTAAAAGTGGAAAGGCTTGACTTTTAAAGAAATTCAGTGCCTGTGGGGTTCCGGAGTGGAAAGCCTTATCTTTCTCGGCGCAGCGGCCGTTCAGAGTAGTACTCTGCCTGTCCTTCTCTGCCCAACGCTTAAGCACTAGATCACCAGGGTTCCAAATCGTTGACTAGGCGTGGATAAGTAAAGGACCCCCAAAGCTAGCTTGTCATGGAACCTAGGACACCGCTCCTTAAAAAACAAACTAATGATGTTTCTGAGCTCTAGCCTGTAGGTAACTTGACTGACGCTAAGGAGTTAGGAAAATTGACAGGAGAAGCAACCCAGAATAGAAACCGAGCTCCAACTAACGTGTGTGTGTGCGCGTGTGTGCCTGGGCAGTTAACTTTTTATTATCTTTTGTGATCCCAGCTCACTATTATCTACGGAGCTTCTTATAAAAAGCTTTCTGGGATGAGGCGGCAGCCTACAGACTAGGCAGCCTACAGCATACAGACAGGCTACAGACTACACAGACTGGAATGAGGCTCCCCAATACAGCCTCATAAAGCCCATGTGTTACAGGTAAAGAGGCAAGTTGCCACAAACAATTGGATCTTGGGAAGGAAAAAAAATAGCTCTCTAAATAGGTGCCTCTATGACGTCACAGGAAAATGGTCTTTTAAGAGCAAGTTGTCTTAAGTCCGTTCAAGGTAGTGTTTTCTCCTTTTACATGCTTTATTTATATTGATTAGGGAAGAGAGAAAGCTCATAAAGCAATTTGCTTTGATCCTAGGTTGTGATAGTAACCTCCACTAACTAATTACGTGTCATTTAAAAAGTATGTCCTCCTTGGAATTTGCTTCAAATGTAGAATATTGCCTTTGAATTTTTTTTAACAGTCTCCTCATGCTTTTACAAAATGAAAGGGTATACTCTTTATACCCTGGCTCTTTCCCAACCAATCATGGTAAGTTTTTCTTGTGGAATGAGAGAAGTAAAAGAGAAGAAAGTATTACGTAGTTTTCCTGGGCAGTTAGCTAAAAAAAAAAAAAATCTCCTACCAAAAGATGATATCTGAAACAAGAATCAGTTAAGTGATAAACGCGAGCACTCTTCCCTCCCCCCCCACACACACACAAGCATCAGCTGTTTGTTGCCCGGGGAAGGAGGAGGGGCACACATAGATATGTATATATATATAATCTTAATAAGAAAGCTGTGTTTTAATAATTACTTTTGGATGTTTGAAATTAAAGTTTCTTTTCTATTTGAAATCAATATAATAATCATTAGGTAAAAAGAACATCTCTGGATTCCAAATTCCGGAATCACTTGAACACATATATGGGGTTGAACACATCACCTCCCCTGGCCTCCTACTCTTCCAGATTGTAGGCTTCTATTGGTTCCAACTCCCCATTCACCTATATTTCACGCCTAGGACTCATCCTTGAGCCTTCTTTCTTCCCCGTCAATTCCTCCTAATTATACCTCACATAGGGGAAGTCCCCTCTTCTCCTGCCTTATTCCCACAGGACCAAGTTAGGCCTTCCTTGTCTTGCTGCTAGCTCACTGTGGCAGCATCCTCTTAACTTTAATTCTGTGCCGTTATTATTCCCTTCAAATCCTTTCTCTGAGTGACTTATCTAAAAAGGAGATCTGGACATGCCACTCACCTTTAATGGCTTCCCATTACTTACCAGATAAAAATCTCAGCTCTCTACCACAACATTCAAAGCCTCTGTACAACTCTTCAGCCTCACCTCCCTCCTCTTTCTGCCCTGACTTCACATTCCAGACACACTTCATTCACTCTGCTCTACCTTGTGACAGCCACCAGCACAGGCACTTGGGGTACATCAGGATCCAACAAAGATCTTTGTCCTCTTGCAACTTATTGATACGTATGAGTGCATAGGCAAGAAGCATCATAAAAAAGCTGCACAGTTGATAAGATCTGGAGGCATATCATTTAAAATGGACGGTTAAGTTTGGCTTTATTAAAAAAGTGGCGTTTGAACAAAGCTGTGAAAGAAGGAGAGACAATGAACTTTGTGGATAAACAGGAAGACTCTCTAGGCAGAAGGAACAGCCAGTGCCAAGCCCGGAAGTTGGAGTGCTCAGTACATCAGGGAGGCTCTGTAGAGGTCGAGGGAGAAAGCTAAGGGAGACGCAGGAAATGAGGCTAGAGAAGAAACAAGCTATGTGAGTGTGCCAGGGGATAGGTTCACCCTAGCTATTCTAGAATGCAGGGGTAGTGCTAACACCTCACTTGCGTGAAGGCTGTCGGAAAGGCTGGAGATTTGAGGCCTCCCCCATCTACGAAACCAGCCACTGAAAAATCCAGGGAGCACAGTTCTCCCGGCACACATGTGGCTCACCATGAGTCAGAATGAACCGGAAGGCAACTGGTCTGACTTTGTCTGGTTTGACTTTGCTTTAAATTGGTGGTGGTGGTGGTGTCGGGCAACTACTTATGGTTACACACTCCCATACGAGCCATTGTAGTCAAATCTTTGTGTCTTTAGTTAGATGTTCCCCATTTTTTGAATTGTGGCCTGCTGGCCAGCTGAGTTAATCCAAAACCAAACTCATTGCCATCTAGTCTATCCCAATTCACAGGAACCCGGTAGAGGATTTCTGAGACTACAGTTCTTTATGGGTATAGGCACTTTCATCTTCCTTAGGAAGTCAAAACTCCAAACTTACTGCCATCCAGTCAAGTTGATGCCGACTCATAAGACCTTATAGGGGTTTTAGAATGCCTCATCTTTCTCCCAGGGAGTGGCTGGTGGTTTTGAACTTTGAACCTTGCAGACCACAGGCCAACAACACATCACTGCTGTGCCACCAGGACCCCCACTGACCTTGCAGCTAGCAGCGCAACACCTCACCATAGCACCACCAAGCCTCACCCGACTGGGTGATTGTTCCTGTGATTCCCTGTGCATCTCTCTGTTACTGCATCTGCCCTATTCCTCATGAAACTGGAAAGTCGCAAGGAAAAACGACAACAATAAAAAAGAAAAGCAACACACTCACTGCCATTGATGCAATTCTAACTCATAGAGACCCTGAAGACCCAGTAGAACTGCCCAATAGGTTTCTGTGGCTGTCACTCGTCAAAGGAGCAGAAAGCCTTTGTCTCCAAGGAGCAGTTGGTGGGTTCACACTGTGACCTTTCGGTTTAACAGCCCGACTTGTCACCCAGTATGCCACCAGGGCTCCTTATGGTGTCAAGGAAGGATTTTGGCTTATTTATATTTGTGTCCCCAATGCTCATAGCAGAGACTCCGTTCTTCAATGACTGAGGGAATGAGAAGGGCAATAACAGTCTCTTATAAAGGGACAGTTCTACTCCATGTTACATGGTTGCGATAAGTTAGAATTGACTCAATGACAGTGGATTTACGGTGTAGAAGGTCTATAGATGTCTTGGATTATATATATCTCTTTCTAATTCTCAAAATAACCCTGCAAGATAGACTTTAAAATATCCATTTTACAGAAGATGAAATGAAGTCCAGGCAATTAGGCAACTTATTCAAAGGCACACACACGGTAGGTATCTGATGGAGTCCCAGACCCAAAGGCCTGCTAGCTGCTCCGCTGTACTCTGCTCGGTAGGCTTTTTCACTGGATTGAATGAAATAGACGGAGGGAATTTGCCTGTTTGGGTTTCTTTCACTTTGCTTCTCCAGACTTAAATAAAACTTAAATAATTCTATCAATTCATCCATCAAATAATTAATACGTACCTATTATGTACCAGGAACTTGGAATAACACAGATACAATCTCCTCTTTGTAGTTTACACTTGAGCTTTAGCAAATAAAGCCCACAATGTTATAAAGAAAATTTTATAACAATGTTATGACAGAAATGTACATCCATTGCTCTGATTGGTGAGGCTCAAAGTGCCCCTGAAGAAACAGTAGTCAAAATGCCAAGACCAGCCTGGAGGAGGCCATAGGGATAGAAATGTGTTTTTTCAAAGAAGATACCTTTAAGTAGACTGTACCATTGGCTCTCACAATTCGGAAAGAGGAGGAAGCATTAGTTGTGAAGGAAAGAATTGCTGTAAGCTTGTATTACAAGGTAATAGACACTAGGTCAAAGTCCAAAGTTTCTCTTATTATAGCTTTGCTTTTGTTTTTTTGGGGGGGCAACTTTGGTTAATGTTAATACCCTTTTCTAAATTATAAAAACTCTAATGCATAATTTTGTAACCTTTGCTTTGAGTTGTTTAGTTCATGAACTATTTGAACCACTCATTTGCATAGATGTACTGCAACATCCCTGTATTAGTTACAAAATTCCCCAACTCTGAAATCTGAGGGCTTAGTCAAATTATTTTGCTCCACTGGAATTTGGCGGCCTATTGAATCATTGTCTGGAGTTTGATCAACTGTCACAGATTGCAAATTTTACCATTATGTTGGTGGGGATGAAATTTATTGTTTGCTCATTTTTAACGACTGCTGCATGTAAGAAATAGTCCAGGAAACTGTGAAAGTCGCTATGACTAAAACAGGAAGAAGCCGGGCTGGAAAGTCAGGAGACCTGTATTCAGGAAGTAGCATTTTAGTGCTTACTAGGATGGTAGAAAATTAATAGGTTGTTCTCTACAGATTTCTCATGTTTTTCAAGTGGGACGATTTATATTTGCCACAATAGTTCTAATGTATGGCTTGATTTTCAAAATTAAAAATTTAAGGATGAAAATAGTTCCTCAGACAACTTGAAATGTGGTGGCAACGGAGCAGTTGTTTTTAATAAGAAAATGATGGGGAAGATCAAAGAAGAGCAGGGATCAGGATGTGGGAGTGAGCTCTCTTTATTGTAAACTGCTTTGGAGGGAGGTGAGAGATGGAGATTAGAGATGATGAAGACCTTTCCTTTGGGCCTCTCTGATCTAGCCACGCATGATGAGAGTCCCTCTGGATGAGAGTCAAAGAAAAGACATGGTTAAATGGGTAATAAAAAATTGGAAAAAAAATCAATGGCCCATATATGGTCTAAGTTTAAAAATTTCCCTCAAAACAAACCAACCAAAAAAACCATTTAGTACTTGCGGTTATTGTCTACAACTTGTAAAACACAAGTTTGCCTAGTGGGTAGGCCCAGCACGCCTGGGCTGTAGAAAGAGAGAGGAAGATTGTGAGAATCCAGACTCTTGGCAACTATATGGCTTGAGACTTTAAGAAAGTGCCCCAGAGGAGGAAAAATATGTAGGAAAAAAAGTAGTCATAAAGCACTTTTTTTATGTTAAGAACAAAAAGACAGGAAATGTTTGCACCGACCCCCCCTCCCCCCGCCCCGCCCAAGTATTGCTGTGTTTTCTCCATCTGGTGAAATAAAATCAGACAGATACGTTATCCTTTATGATGATGCAAACAGCACCAGCAAGCTGGTTAGATGGGGGATGGGGTGGGGACTATCCTCTGAGCAGCACGGATGCTGTTCTTGCTGCCCGCTTTCCCATGAAAAGAGGGAAGGTGTACATACACGCGTGGCTCTCCTGAGACCTCCTCAACAGTTTCTGACTGACAGCAGAAGGTTTTGGCTTGTGGAACAACAGAGTTACAGAACTGCCCCCCTTACATCTCAGGAAGCCTTCCCTGCTTGCTAACTTCCTTCCAAGACATTTCTGCCCTAATGACTTTTTTGTCAGTGGTTGGAAGAGGCTAGGACAACCCAAGGGAATGATTCCATTCTAATTGCCTCTTTCCTTTCCCAGGAGCTCTGTGCCCTTTCAGATCCACCAAACTCACTTGATCACTTGATTCACTGTTGTCCACTTGTTAAGAAGATGAAAAAAACAACCCTCCCAACGAGCTCCGTGAAAGTAACTGGGTGCTTTGTTTTTGTTTTCCCTGTAGAGATTACAAAGCTGTTCATAATTTCCGAAAGGTGGAGGGGTGTGTTCCTATCCAGGGCTCCAAGTCCCTTAGAGGAATTTTCGTGTGTGTGTGTGTGTGTGTGTGTGTGTGTGTGTGTGTGTGTGTGTGTGTAGGGGAAAAGTGTTAGTGTGTTTCTGGAACATCAAACAGAAATCCCAAAGCATTGTGTATTTTCTAGGTAAGGGGCCATAGAGTCAGGACCCTAAAAAGCTCATGAAGCCCTTCCTGAGGGAGGGAGGGGGAAGGAAGCCATTGTTGAGGGCCCTGTGCGTTTCTGTTAAAGGCAGTGGGAAATGTGGCCGCCACGACAGGAGGTGGTTGCACAGTATGACTAATGTAATTGCATCACTACACTGTACACTGGAACATGTCAAATAGCCAGACATATCTATCTGCAACAGCGAAAAGCGAAAACACTGCAGGGGACCTGATTCTGCTAAGTAATATCTCTACTGTGGCCAGAGGGCGGGTTCTTGCTGGGCCTGAACTGCTGGAATGTCATGAGAAGATGCCTTGGAACGCAGCTTCACGAATAGCTACAACTGTCAGTGAGATCTACAGTAACTGTCCTCCATACCCTGGTCCCCGGAGCCCAGCCACTTCCCGGACTAGCAAAAGCAGGTTTTGTGCTAAAGACAGCACTGTCCAGACCAGAGCGAACACTACACAATCTTCCTTTCAGGGCTTGGTCTGTAGAGACCTGGAGTTCTCCCTAGGAACAAGAGTGGTGGCACCTCTCCTCCTCCCTGGCCCCCCTCCCATCCCCCCATGGGAGGCAGTGCCCCTTCCTCCTATGCCTATGCACACCCTGCGATTGCTGCCTGCTGTCAGCCTCACTCAGCCCTGTGTCGGGGAACCTCCCTGAGCTGGCCTGGGAGAACAACTCCGCAAGTGGGGAGGCTGCCCAGCCACGCGCCCTCTGAGCTCAGTCTCACGCTGGGAGGCTTGCCCCCATCTCCAGCCTCGTTCATCCTTTGGTTTTGAACTCCTCGTTTTGTGCCACCACGGCCCTGGGGACGTGAAGCAGAGAGGACACAGGACGACGTGCGGATGTTGTCATTGTTGTTGGGTGCCGGTGACGGAGTGGAACGGTCCCACAAGGTCTGTGAGTCTGTAACCTTTCTACAAGAGAAGACTGCAGGAACCTCTCCAGCCATGACCAGCTGGTTGTCAGCCCCCAGGCCTCCTTTGTGGAGGTCCCCACTACCATCCAGTCCGTTCCCTCATAGACACAGACACCGTCCATCTTCATGGGAGCAATCTCATCTTTCTCCCAAGCAGTGACCAACTACCTTTCCTTAGTCGCCCAAGGCCTAACCCGCAGTACCACTGTACCTTTCCTTCGCCTCCCAAGGCCTAACCCGCAGTACCACTGTACCTTTCCTTCGCCGCCCAAGGCCTAACCCGCAGTACCACTGGGGCTGCTTTGGTGGAGGAATCCCTGAGTAGTCGTAAGACACAAAAGAGCTGGTTTATGGGCATCTTTACTCATTTGGGAGCCTGGGTGGTATAGTGGTTACAGATTGGGCTGTGATCCTCAAAGTCAGAACTTTGAAACCACCAGCCAGCTCTGAGGAAAAAAGCCTGGGTTTTCTACTCCCATAAGGAGGTGCAGTCTTGGAAACTCACGCACAGTTCTGCCCTGTCCTGTAGGGCCGCTGGGAGTCGGCATGGACTCGATGGCTGTGCGTTGGTTCCGAGTTTTCCATCTCAATTCGTTTAACTCAGATTTATTCCCAGTAAAGTCTCCTTTTACAGAATATGGACACTTAGAGAGATGAAGTGACTTTCCGTAGGCCATGGCCTTGAGCTGGTGGCTCTCTAACTTCAAACTCCACACACCAAATGTCTGCTCCCTCCCAGCTGCCTCTGGTCTAGAAGATTCACTCTGCTTGGAAGAATGGGTAGCCGTCTAACAGTGGGAGCAAAGATTAATTCGAATGCCAGGGGCTTGGTGCTAGTCCCTCATTCTCGAGTGCTGGTGGAGCAGGGAAAATCAGAGCACATGGAGTTCCCAGACTGCTTCATCCACCTTTTACTGATCTCTTCCAGCCACAAGCACATTCTGACAGTCCCCAAATTCATTTCTGTCTCCATCCTGGACTTCTCTAAATTCCAATTCTATTTTTTTAAAAACCATCTGCCTTCAAAAAAGAATCATCTGCCTTCTATTTCCTCTTGAAAGTCTGAAACCCAGAACCACACCCCCAACCATTGGGTCAATACCAACTCAAAGCAAATCTCTAGCACACAGTAGAACTGCCCTCTGTGGGTTTTCAAGACTGTACATCTTTATGGGAGCAGAAAGCCTGATTGCTCTTTCCCCAAGGAGTTCTGGGTTCTGTTTACCTGGCAGTTAGCAGACCAATTCATAACCCTCCCTGCCACCAGAATCCAAAAGATTTTCAAATAGAACTTATTTGAAGTTTTGCCTCTAACGTCTGCTCCGTTTGGAAAATACCAGGGAAGCTTTTCCTGAACAACTGAGTATTCAACATTGCAAGTTCATCCCCTTCTTTCCCTTCCCCTTGCTTAATTGTTCTATTTTTCTCTATGGTGATATAGCTGCTGTTCTTCTTTAAGAACGTGTGTGTGCGTATACAAAAAAAAAAAAAAGGCAAAAAGCAACCGGTCAAGGATGCACCCACCCAGAAGTTCCTTGGGAGAAAGATCTTGCAATCTTCTCTTGTAGAAAGGTTACAGACTAACAGGCTTTATGGGACAGCTCCACTCCAGCACTGGCACCCAACAACAATGCCAACCTCTCTGGTGGCATAGCAGTCAAGGTGCTCAGCTTCTAACTGAAAGATCATCAAGTAGAATTCACCTGAAGTTTCGGGGAAGAAAAGGCGTGTCCATCTGTTCCTGTACAGGTGGATGCCCCAGAGCTACTCTGGGCCACTTCTGCACTGTCATACAGGGTTGCTCTCAGTTGCAATCAACTCAACAACACATTTGTGTATGTGATCCTGTTTGGCAATAGGGTTCTCTTTATAATATGGATTAGAGCATGGCTCTAGTAAAGTGGGTCCTAAACCTAAGCCCTTCTGAGTCACAAAAAGGGCAGAAGCAGTTCTTTAGGCATCTCATACTGATGTTAAGAAACACAGAAATGGTAAGGATTGCCAAAGACCACTGGCACAAACTAGGAGTAAACGGTTTGCAGGAGTTGACGTGGCTCAGACCTTGATTTAACGTTTACCCTCCAAAATGGTGGTGGGGGGAAAATGAATTCTTGTTCTTTAAAGCTACCTCCTTGTATGATCCTTGTGATGCCAGCACTGAGTAAGACATGACCGAATTGGGCCACTAGGAGAAAGGTGAGGCTTTCTATTCTGCGGAGCTCCAGACACAGTTCTGTCCTGTCCTACAGGTCTCTGGGAGTTGGAGTCAACTTGATTGGCAGTGGGTTTGGTTGGAACAGGGTCATTAATAAATATTAAACAAATAAACCTGTGGAAACCACTAAGAACATAGAAGAGCACAGTAAGCAGTAGTCATTTTTACCAGGCTGTGATATTCCTGGGGCCTGGTAGTGTAGCGGTTCCACGTTGGGCTTCCATCCATAGGTCGTCAGTTTGAAACCAGCAGCCGCTCCTTAGGAGACACACAGGTTTCCACTGCCAAACAAAAGTTGCTGTCTCGGAAACCCACAGGAGGGTGGCTATGAGTCGACATCGAGTTATGATATGCATAGTGAATCTGCTGTCCAGACTCGTAATGGTGTGAACTGCCTGCCTCCCCAAAAGGAATCTCTCTTCATTTTGTAGTGGCACAGTGTATTCCAGAATTTGACACCGATACTTCTTTGTATACTTCCTTAGAAGTAGGTGGCCCATTACTGCTGAGAGTTGAGGGAAAGATTCTTTCAGAAGATCTGAAAACCACTTTTGACCTGGGCTGTGTCAGCGTCACTTGCTCTCCTCCTCATCTGTTATGGGAAGCTAGGAAGGGGAGGCGAGATTCAGAGAGAGAGAGAGAGGAAGATCCCCCTTTATGACTGTCAGGGGAATTCTCATGAAGACTCTAAGGATGGGGCTAGGGTGGGCTGTGTGGGGAGGAATGAGGAAGGGGTGTGACTTCATGCACCCCGGCTGCCTTAGGGCTAGGAATGGACTTCCCTGTAGCTCTTTGGGAGGGCTCACCCCGTGGGGACTAAAAGAATCTTGGCAGAAGCTGCACGGTGATCTTCCCTCACCTCCACCTGCTTCTCCCAGAGGTGCCCCCACCCCCCCTTCCCTCCTTCAGAACTTTGCCCAACTATCTGCCCAACTTAAATCCTCAGCTGCACCAGCAGGCAGAGGACTCTCAGACCATCTCTCATGCAGGCCCCAGGGTCTGCATGGGGTAATTGTCTCCTCCTCCCACTCAGGAAAGTTCAGCGCGGAGAGTGATTTTTCTTCAATTCTCGGCCCTTCTAGTTCCCAGGGGAGGATCTGGCACCCCTGGGTGACCAAATTCTTTGGGATGAATAAATCTTCATACGGAGTTTACTTCATTCCACCCAGCAGTCCCGGACTTTAACTGAGCAATCGCCCTTTAAATGCAGCAAATCTCGCACCATTCTCGCAAGGGTTCTTCGAGGGAGGAGGCGTTATTCCTTCCCCTTGGACAAATACAGTGAAGGAACAGCTCTGGGTCACCCAACAACGGATGGAGTTGGGGTGGAATCCGGACAGCTTGGGTCCAAAGCCTGGCTCCTAACCTCCTTTTAGGAGAGGTCAAAAACCAAAATTTAAACTCCCCCTCCCACCCTCTCCCCGACAGCAGCAGCAGGGGCAGCAGGTGGGGATCCTCACCCGTCTGCAGGTGGGAGGAGGCCAGAGGGGCGCCCACCCAATTGCAAAACATCCCTTTGGCGGACCCTTTAAGTCAGCCTGGGAGTCTCTTCCCGGACGCGCCCCTCCGAGTCCCCGCGGTGCCCACACAACTCCAGGGTTCTGCGCAGGGCGGAGCGGCGGCCACCAAAGGGCCTGGGGACCCGACCGGGCGAAGGCGCGGGTTTCCCCAGCGCGAGGCGTGGCCACCGTCCGGATCCCCGTGGAAGACCCCGCGGGAGAGCGCACGTCGCTAAGGAAACCAGAAAGGGGAAACCAGGGTGCTGAGAGCTGAGAGCCGCGGCCGCAGGCGCGCC
>NW_022107431.1:83991213-83992391 GCF_000313985.2 Echinops telfairi | reverse complement strand
GCCCCGGGTGGTTTTCACAAAAAAGAAGGAACGCCATCAGAAGGCAAGGCGGGGTGGGGGGCCCTCAGGGATCCCGTTTTCCTCCATCCCCGCGCGGATCGAGCAATCGCAAAATCCAGCCCCCACCCCCCTCTGCGCCTATGCCCCGCCTGCCCCCCGAATTCCAGGTCTGGGTTCCTGGGTCCGGCCCCTGGCGCTCAAGCTGGGAGTGCTGGGAGACTCAGGCGACTGACCCACTGCCATCTAGCCGATTGCCAGCCGGTGCCTAGACGCTCCTTGCGAAATGTCACCAAATTCATGGAGCTTTTAGTCATTTTCTCTTGCTGCATTTTCTTTTCAGCCAGGGAATACTCTGAGCATCGTTACTCATCCTGTGGGCTTCTCAGGAAATTTGGAGATTAAATCACCTGAAAATTGGGGTAACCCCGAACCTGATGAGTCAATTACAGAGAGAGTTTACCCATCACCACCAGGTAGTCACGTGAGAAGCACTGAGGCATGCACTTGACCTCCAGAGCTCTGTGGGAAGGTCCAACCCAAGTCTTCCTCTGCTCTTGTACCTCAGGGCGCACGCTGGTTTGAAATGGACGGATCTGTGTTACCAAGAAGTTTGGTTTTGAACCAATATTTGCCTCCGTTATTCTAAGATATGTTACCAACTCAAATCATGGGGCTTTTTTTTCTAGCTTCTAATAGAATTTATTATTATTATTTTTTGAATCATTTTATTGGCTCGTATCGTAATCCATCCATCCATCCATCCATTGTGTCAGGCACATTTGTACATTTGTTACCATCATCATGTTCAAACCATTTTCTTTCTACTTGAGCCCTTGGTATCAGCTGATTTCCCCCTCCCCCACCCCCTCCCTCATGAACCCTTGATAATTTATTAATTTTTTTTCATGTCTTACACTGACCGATGTCTCCCTTCACCCACTTTTCTGTTGTCTGTTCCCCTGGAAGGGGGTTATACGTAGATCATTGTGATCAGGTCCCCCTTTCTACCCCATCTTCCCCATACTCTCCACTACTCTCATTATTGGTCCTGAGGGGTTTATCTGTCCTGGATTCCCTGTGTTTCCAGCTCTTATCTGTACCAGTGTACATGCTTTGGTCTAGCCATTTTTGTAAGGTAGAATTGGGGGTCATGATAGTGGGGGTGGGGGGAGCATTAA
>NW_022107431.1:83987769-83989892 GCF_000313985.2 Echinops telfairi | reverse complement strand
ATCTGCTACCAAAATACTAAACCTATAAATATATGCACATAGATCTATTTCCCCATCATCATATAGAAATATATTTACATATGTACATGCCTTTATTTAGACTTCTATAGCCTGGAGCCTTTGAAAAACAAAACAAAACCAGTAAGTCTTCCAATTTATTCATGTTTCCCCACATTGATTATGTACACCTGACTGTCATATATACACTTGACAGTCATACACTTTTGAATTTTTTTTAAAATGAGGATTGTTTTTAAATGGAATTTGGAGTTAAATGCACTTGAGATATTTAGTAACCTCGTGGTAAAATGTAGTAATGCACTGAAGACAAAGGGGAGAATTTAGTTCTGTTTCCAGCTTTATTACTCACTCACTTGATGTGGCTCTGACAAGTCCCTCACTGCCCTGGGCCTCAGGCTCTCGCCATCAATTCGATGCCTTTTAGCTGTCTCCTAGGGGTGTTGTAAGGGCTTAATGAGATATGTGGCTGAGTGCTTTGATTCTGAGTGAATGATCCTGTACGAATAAAACATGATTACATCTCAAGATTCATCTTTGAGTCATCTGAATAAGTGGCCCTTCCATTTATTAACTCCACCAGTTAATTTTAAACAATGGAGTTATTTTCTTTTCAAATTCTGTTTTTGACTTAGCACTGTCTAATAATCCATGAGAAGTCACATGACTGAGTTGAAGGAGAATGTCCATTTCCTCAGAGATTAAGTAATTCATCTTTCTCGATGTAACACTTAATAAATCTCTTCTGGGAGTCTCTATTGGAAACGTGGTCTCTGTGGGGATGGTAAAGGCTTTAGGGAGTGCTTACAAAGATAGTTTCTGGGCCTACTGTTCCCGGATGTTGTGTTAAGCACTGTAGGTATTGTTTTATTTATTTAATCCTTTAACAACAACATAAACCCCACCAAATTCACTGCCATTGAGTCTATTTCAACTCATGGCGACTCATGGTCAGGATGTCACACACACACACACACACACACACACACATTTTGAATTTAAATTAGGTGGGGGTTTACATTTCAGATAATCAATTTTGTGTTCAATAGTTTAAACTATTGAAAAATACAACCAAAGATTCACTCTTCACCAGCTCTCTGATTTCTCGGCTCCCTTTTTTGAACGTGCACCTTCCGTTGCAGCCAAGTTGACAGCTGTCAACAGTATGGCATATTGGTTTACCCTCTCTCCCTTGCCTACCCTCCTTGGCGAGCTCTGAAGTCTGTTCTCTTCGGTATGAAAGCCTTTCTCTTGTTTTGCACTCCTTTCGATCAGTCATCTCATATAATACTTGTTTGTTTGTGATTGGCTAATCCACTCAGCATCATGTTGTCCAGCTCCATCCACGTCAAGACGGGCCTGGTGGTTTTGTCCTTGTTTGCGGTTCCATTGTGTGGATGTACCGTACTTTCTTTTTCCACTCTCAACACATCTTTTTGAGGAACACAATTCAATCCAAAGCATTCAGTATTTAGCCTCCTTTAAAGGCTAAGTCATCCTAGAGTTGAGAGGGATAGATTGGAGAAAATGTATATGTAAGTAAATTTATATATAAACAAAATATGATTACGCATTTGGAATTGGTCAAATACTTCAAATGAACACCATCAGCAAAATGAGTAAATACATAAAAATGAAAGAAAGAAAAAGAAAAACCAGACCATGTTTCAGGTAGTCAGTGTCTGGTTTTTAAAAGTTATCTAAAAGTACAAAATCTTAAGAAGCATTCTAAGGGCATTGATTTGAACCTGTTTCAAGTACTACAGTAACATCTGTTCACTTCCCTATACTTCCATGCCAAGACTGTCTTTTTATATGGCACATTTGAATTTATGACGTGCAGGTTTTAGACAAGATTATAGAAGAGAAGGTAATATAACAGTGTAGCCAGGAATTTCCAGGCAATATGTGAAAATTAAAATATCTATATCTATATCTTCTTTTTCATGTAGGAGGGTGGCATACACCCTTCTCCAGAGAAGGAAAAGAGAAAGCGTATAGATTAAGTCATTTAACATAAAACATAAAGCATCCTTCATCTAACCCTAGGAATATGACTCACCAAAATAGCAGCTTGTAATGCTGGGCAGGAGAAGCAAAACAGA
>NW_022107431.1:83984011-83987083 GCF_000313985.2 Echinops telfairi | reverse complement strand
GAGAAAGTCCCTTACTCTCCTGCGGAGCAGCTGCTGTTTTCAAATTGCTGAGCTTGCAGATCCCAGCCCATCGCCTAACCACTTTATTCCTTGGGTAGCAAATAATATTGCATTTTGGAACTAGCTCAGTTTGTAATAGTTCTACCAACATATAATTCAGATGTCATACAATTCACTAATTCAATCATATTAAGAAGAGTTGTGCAATCATCACCATAACCAATTTCAGAATAGCTCCACTATTTTTAATCCCAAGATTTTACAATAATTTTGAAAATAGCAACAATAAACTCTTTCCGCACTTTCATTAGTAATTATGTCTAAAGTCATGCTCAATTTTAAACACTGAGTCAAAGCATTTCAATATAACAAAAAGCCACCATGATGTAAAATACATAAATTAAAAAAATTCAACTTCTTAACATGTACTAGAATTCACTGCGGATCTAAGGCACTTTAAAAATAGCATTATGATAAAAGCACACTTCTAACATACTGTATACATTTAAAATCAAAGATTTAAAGTACATTGTTAGTAAGAAACTCTGAACTTAGTCCTATAAAATACACTGGAACCTAATGTAATTTTGATGTAGGTGACATTTCACTAACACTTACCCTGTTTCCCTGAAAATAAGAATGTCTTATATTAATTTTTGCTCCCAAAGATGCGCCAGGTCTTATTATCAGGGGATATCTTATTTTTCCATGAAGAAGAATACGGTACACATTTATTGTTTATTGTTTTATTAAAAGATACCTCGCACTTCCTGTCTGCTCCAGCTGCGCTGTGGCCAACAATGAGCTGCGCGGAGGTGCCGGACACTGTGGTCCAGAGTCCAGAGTTGTGGTAGCTTTGGGGGGCCTTATTTTCGGGGAGGTCTTCTTTTCGGGGGATGTCTTATTTTCGGGGAAACGGTAATAATTACGTAAAAGTGATTAGAATTTATTCACGAAAGTCTAGAAATAAAAAATGTGCTATTATGCCTAATACATCAATACATAACCGTAACCAAACCAAATTCACTGCTATCAAGTTGATTCCAACTCATAATGAGGCTATAGCACAGACTAAAACCGCCCATCTGGGTTTCCTACGCTAACCTTTTTCTGGGGCAGAAACCTCATCTTTCTCTCCTGGAGTGGCTGGTGGTTGCGAACTGCCGACCTTGAGGTTCGCAGCCCAACGCATAACTCACTACCGCTACCAGTGCTCCTCTATCAACATGTAAAGTCATACTCAAATAAAATATTTAATATTTTCATAGTTGTTCTAGTTCTAAGCTGAAGAATTGCCATAATAATACACAAATTAAACATTCTACTACAAATATAGCTGTGCTTCATATGCAACAGTAGAGTTCATTAAGAAAACATTATTGAAATTACTTTGATTTTACATTCACAGAGGTGCCTGTTTCTTCCTCTTGAAGTCCCATTTATAGTCTATATATTTTTGTCCAGCACCTTTGAAAGAAGCCTCTCACTTCATAACGATGCCATTAAGTTGCTCGCCATGAGATCATGGTAGATCACAGTGGAAATATTAATGGCCATCCTGCTAGTTGCTGCTGATGTTTGTTAACATTTCACTGTGGGCCATAAATATCGAATATCAACATATAAATACAGACAATTTGATAGTATATTTAAATCAAGATTGAATGCAGGAATAAACTCAACTTCCATTGACTCAATGCTGACTCGTAGTGACCCAATAGAATGGAATCATCAAAAAAAGAGAAACAAACAAACAAAAAGCCACGTGGATAAGGTGTGTTTAACATGCTTGTACTCCCTTGACAAACCTCTGTTCACATGAAATCGTTTAGAATGTGATGCTGTTTACACAGTTCTTCCAGATTTCTAACTAAGGGTGCCATGGCTTCACTGTGGGGAGACGGAGGGTACGTGTGCTGACACCACCAGGTGACCCTGTCTGGGGAATGACTTCAAATGACCGTCTATAAAATTTGAGTGCAGCATTTCAGTGGAAAATGTACTCTTTTTAAAATAAAAATACCCATGTCAGTAGTTAGCACACAGACCCTTTCGTAAGCTCGGTGTACATATGTCGATATGTGAAGGTAAATAAAAATCGATTGTTACTACCGTTCCAGTTCCTACACGCCTGAGCTCATTCCTAATAAAACCTGTTTAGACAGGTCCATGCACTCTGGATGGTGGCACACCAGTTTGTGTCTTAGTCTCCTTAAGCTGTCTTTAAAAAGGGAGGGGAGGGAGGATGCTTTGAAAAAAAATAATTTTGACATTAGAGCTAATACGAAATTGTTAACAAAACTCAAGCAGACATCTTCCCAAACCATTGAAGATTTGCAACAAGTTTATCGGCATGCCCCACAGAAAACAGCAGTGTTGAGATGAATCGAGTGTCTGGTAGCTTTGATTTCAGTGGGGTTGAGACTGAGACGGCGCTCTGAGTTGAAATCGACTCCCTGGCTCAATCGAATATTGAGCAGCGGCTTCAGCAGCTTCTGCCAATCTCTCTGTCAACCTATTGTCTAGTGGCTTTGAGACTCATTGATGGTTGTTGCTTGGAAAATGTATCATTTCACTGGGAATCTTTTAAAAGGTGATTTTCATTCTATCATTCACCTGTAATCCTGGAATGCTTCTTTAAAGACACAAATTGTTACATCAACACTTTGTCTCCCTTGAAGTATTGTGCAGGAGAGACGAATAAATGTTTGATGCTTCCTAGTAACTTTTCAGTTTGCTGAATAATGAGTTGATGGCTCAGCATCCAATCAATAGTCAATGATGACCAATGTATTTACATACATTTTGTATGTTTTCATCCATTGCAGTTATTTTTTCTACCTGATATTCAGATTGTCGTCGCATACTAGGCCAGTATAAGTCCCTTTAAGCTGGTTCCTATGCCCTTTGGACATCACCCAATCACCCTTGGATCATCCATTTGATTTCTAGTAGAACAAGATTTTGCAGGCTAGTCTTAAACATTTTCTGCTTCAAACTCGTATAGGTCATTTCTCCAGAAAGTTTCAGTAACTTTTGGCAGTTAGTAATATTTATAGAGTATAATCTGCA
>NW_022107431.1:83974535-83980874 GCF_000313985.2 Echinops telfairi | reverse complement strand
TTCTTCTAAGACAGATTTGTCCATTCTTCTGGTAGTCCCTGGTAGATTTAATATTCTTTGCACAAACTATAATGGAAATGTCTCAATTCTTCAGTCGTCCTTATTCATTGTCTAGCTTTTGCATAAATATGAAATGATTGAAATTACCATGACTTGGATCAGGTGCGACTGAGCCACTAAAGTGATATGTTTGCTTTTCGAGATCTTTTGCAGGTGATTTGCCCAATGCGATACATTTTACTTTTTTGACTGTTGCTATCGTGGGAGTTAATTGTAGATTCAAGTAAAATGAAACCCTCGACAACTTCAATCTCTCCTCTGTCTATTATGATGTTGTAAGTTGGCGCCGTTATGAAGGATTCTGTTTTCTTTACGCGGAGGAGTATGTAATCCATAGGGAAGGCGGTAGTATGTAATCCATAGGGAAGGCGGTAGTATGTAATCCATAGGGAAGGCGGTAGTCTTCACCCCAAATGCTTCAAGTCCTTTGTAAGCAAGGAAGGTTGAGTCATCTGCCTACTGCAGATTGTTAATGAGTCTTGCAGTCCTGCTGCTGTGTTGTTCTTCGTAAGGCTAGCTTCTCTGCTTATTTTCTCAACATACAGATCCAAGCAATATAATGCATTTTTTCATGAACCACTTCATGTGTTTGTAAGTGGGCTTCAAACATTCCATGATCAATTACAGAAAGAGCGAGCGAGCACGCGCAGCAGAAGATAATAAAGTGGATGATGAAACAATTCGCGCCAGTATAAGTAAAAAGCATACAAAGGCTCTTTTATGATTCTTCTAACAATTATGTAAGTGTGAGATGAGAAGTAAAAAAGAAAGAAAGAAACAAAGTGGGCCTGTGATTCAAAGCATCCTGAGCCAAATAGTCAGTAGATGTGCTTTGGTTAACAAAGTGCAAGTGCAATTCAGTACCCTAGTGTTGCCTTGGTTGGATGCATTTAGAGCTTTGACTGTGTTTTCTCTGCCAAGAAAGAATCGAGGATTGCCTCAGTTAAGTACTAATCTGTGCTTTGGTGTCAGCCCTTGACACTAAACGTTTGTTAACATTGAGAATCCTTCAAACAAGGTGGAAAACCACTAGGCTAAATTCTCCTGATGTGATTTTTGTGATTTTTAATGTAGGAATTGTAAAATCAAAGGAAAAAACAACAAATCCCAAACATTGAGTTGTGGCTCTTGTTTGAAGCAATGCAAACTCTACTGATCTGGCTTCATTCATCAGGTATTTATTCAGTTCCCACATTGTCCCAGTCTATTTTATTGGTATTGTGGAGATAACAAAGGAGCCCTGGTTGCGTAGTGGCTACACAGTGAGCTGCTAACCACAAGGACAGCAGTTCAAACCCACCAGCTGCTTGGCGGGAGAAAGTCCTGCCTTTTTACTCCCATCAAGAGTTACAGTTGGAAAACCCCAGGGGCAGTTGTGCTCTGTCCTAAAGGGTCGCTTTGAGTCGGGATGGACCCGATCGCAGTGAGCTTGTTTTTGTGTGCCATATAATAAAAACAAAACAGTCAAAAATCCATCCTTCTTTAAACTTCCATGACAATATTTCAAAAGCAAGCAAACATTTTAGGGAAAAAGTGGGTGGGGGGCAAGGTCTTGATCTAGTTGCTTATATAATTGTTGTAGGAAGGTAAATAAGAAAGTATTGCTACAAAATCATAGAAAAGGGCTCATGCGGGAGGGGGGAGCGGGGAGGGAGGGGAAAAATGAGGACCTAATGTCGGGGGTTTAAATGGAGAGAAAATGTTTTGAGAAACGATGTACAAATGCGCTTTACACAATTGATGTGTGTATGGATTGGGATAACAGTTGTATGAGCCCCTAATAACATGTTAAAAAAAAAAAATCATAGAAACGTTCATGAGACGAACATGTCGAAATGTGAACTAATGTTTGCCCACACATCCTCCCTCTCGGCTTCTGTACTTCTGAAGTTCGGAAGGTGGCATTTGCATCTTTCAAACCCTGCAGTTCATACCACAATGAAGCAGGTTTGGCATCCCGAGCGACTTAAAATAGGACTTCTTTTCAATGTCCTTCCAGGTTTGGGAGAAAGAAAAAAAAAAAGCCGGAAGGGGCAATAGCAGGAAGGTAGGGTGGGTGGAGTCACGTTTCCCGGTGAAAGGCTCCTAAGGCAATGCTACCTCTGAAGAATGAGCAGGTGGATTGTCATCATGGACAAGCCATTTCGCAGTGGCTCACACATTTGTGGTGGCTGGACCCTTTTTGCTGATCCCATCTGAGCTTGCCAACAGGTTGAGGCTAGGGAATCTATAGTACAGATCCGCAGGTTTGCTGCACGCGGACCAGGTGAGCTGCAACATGCTCCTTCCCTGGAAATGGGGGAGCAACAAGAAGCCTGACCCCTTCACAAAGCCCCTGTTTTAAGGTCTACGAACATCTCATTGGGCGAGGAAGTTACCTTCATTTAGCCCAGGGTTGGGGAGGGTGGGGAAGCATTCTCTTACCCCCTAAATGGAGAAGGATGCTGTCTTGTGACACAGATCCTAGAAGGAAGGAGATATGAAGAATGGGGACCAAAATTATGCAGTTTTCCTATTTCTTGTGTATTTACAGCTTTGGGCCAGCTGGATTCATCTCTTTCCTTCTTGGTCTCTCTTTATTTCTTTTTGTATATTTTTGGCCTCATTTTATCTGGCTGTCTCCCTGGTCCAGACACGGCAGGATCCCTACCCCCCCACCCCCCCATCCTCAAAGGAAGAGTGATATTTCTTTCCTTGGATGTCATGTAGTAAATCTCAGGGAGAATTTTGTTGTTGTGTTTTGTTGTTTATGCTTAAGTTAAAGGTCTAACTAGTGATCTAATATCATGTCAGGCAATGAGCGCTCTAATTGCTGACACCTGAATTGGCTGCCTCTGTAGTGGGTTGGCAGGGTTACCAGAACCTCCTGGAAACACTGGGTGGTGGAATTTATGTTTCACAACAGGAAAAACAAACCAACCAACCCAGAAAACCCATCTAGGTAGGGAAAAACAAGGTGACTGTCTTATAAAAACCTAGTGCTTTGAAACTCACTTTAAAAAAACAAAAAATCTTCTCATGTGATTTGGGTAAAGTTTTACAGAGAAGATTGGTTTTCCATTCAGCAATTCTTGAGTTGTGACCCCAATATAACCTTTCCTCTACTTTCTCCATGGCTGCCATTTCCATTCGTCCTTCATTCCTAGCCCTTCCTGCCTTCTGAGCTGTATCCGTGGGCACACGCTGCCCTTGGACCGCATGTGGTTGAATGTTGCCTACGCCAAAGCTATACAGGCCAATGTGCAGCTGAACGCTGGGGCAGAGGAGTGAGTTCACTTCCAGGCTTGAAGGGCTTCTCAAGGCCGTGTGTCGAAAGTTCCACCCGTGTTGATGAAACCAGTAAGCCTTCTCTGTCTCCTTTTTTAAAAAATGATTTGATTTTTGTTTCGTCTTTTCTCCCGCTCTCTGCAGAACCTCTCCGTGTGATTTGTCCACAGTGGTAGCTGGGTTCGATCGAGTTCTGCTGTGCTCCATGTTGTGGGGGTTGAGGTTCATGTGGCCCATGAGTCCTTGGAACGAATTCTTCTATGCTTCTTTGATTTATTTCCACTCTTCTGTATTCCTCTGATGGGGGGAGACTAAGCCTTGTCCCTTACATGACTGCCCACAAGCCTTTAAGACGCCAGCAGCTTCTCATCCAACCAGGGCGTTGAGCATTGTCCACAAGGACGATCTTATGCCACTTGACGTACATGTCCCTCAACAGTTTGGTTCTAAGCCTTCAAACCAGTGGCCCAGAACCTCTAAGTGTTTGGTTAAGGCTAAGAAGTTGGTCTAACCTTACTCCTGGTCTACTATATTCATAGATGGCCTGACAGCCTCCACAAATATATTCATGAGTATTGCCCCACCCCTCTTCTCCTACTTCTTCAGCTTACATGTCTAGCTAGATATCCACCTGTAGATGATAATGTGTATTACTGTTAGTGCAGGATTGTGTGTGTTTTTAACTTCTGTGCTTCTCTCAGTGCATTCCTTTGCCTTGATAGTTTTGTGCTGACCTCCTTTCCCGTCACTCAAATGAATGTGTCCACCCTTCAGCTAGTCACCTCTCTTCCCTTCCACTCCCACTTCCGGAAAGTTGTAAACATTTCTCTCTGTGCAAAACCTTTCCTGCCTTTGGGTAGTGGTGGCCTTGCGCAATATTTGCCCTTTTGTGATCGACTAATTTCACTCGGGATAATGTCCTCCAAGTTCGCCCACGGTAGGAGGCGTTTCTTCATTCATTGTTCTTCGTTCTTCTTTAGCGTTGTGTAGTATTTCGTTGTGTACCATCGTTTGTATATCCATTCCTTTATGGATTCATACTTATGTCGTTTGTATTTTTTTCCTAGTGTGCTCAAATGAACATGATTGTGCATCTCTCTGTTTTTGCCATAGTTCTTACTTCTCTAAGACATATGTCCAGTAGTGGGATTATTATGTAACAATTCTAGTTCTTTTTTATTTTTTGAGGAAGCACTATACTGTTTTTCACAGTGGTTGCACCATTTTATAGTCTCACACGGAGAATATGAGCATTCCAGTCTCTCCACACCCTCACCACTGTTTGCTGTCTTCTTTTCTTATTTTTTTTTTTGGGGGGGGAGGGGGGTGAAGTTTTGTTTTGATTGAGATGTGTTGGGGAGTATTGCCCCAGTGACTGGATATTCTAGCCTTCTTGGGTGATTTTTAAACATTTATTTTTTTCTTGTGCTACTGCTCTTGCTGCGGCAGACTCCTCGAGTCCACTCCTGACTGGCTCTTCCTTGAACATTTGAACTTTGTTATTAATGCTGCTCTTCAATGATATGTTATTGCTGCTTTGATTTATTTATCTCTAAATGAGCCCTAAGTAACTCTGGGGATGTAGCAGGTCAAGCCTTGGGTTGCTAACCACAAAGTCAGCAGTTAGGAACACACCCGGCCCTCCACGGGAGGAAGAGGAGGCTGTCTACTCCTAAAAAGATTTATGGTCTCGAAAATCATCTGTCCTACCTACAGTGTCACTATGAGTCAGAACCAACTCATTGGCAGTGAAGAAGGGAGATATGATGGTCCTGTGGGTGTTGGGCTGCCAACAGCAAGGTTGACATTTCAAGTCCACCAGCTTCTCCTTGGGAGAAAAATGAGAATCACTGCTCTCATGAAGATTTAGAACCTTGGAAATTCTTTATAATGTTACTATGAGTTATAATTCAATGTGTGTGTGTGTGAAGTGTGTTTATGGTCTCTCCCCATTTTAAAGGTAAATTGTTGTCCTTTTGCTTTTGAGGTGTTGAACTTGTATGCATTTTGTAGATTATTACATTGTCTGATTGCTAAACATTTCCCCCTAGTCTGCATTTTCACTGTTTCCTCTTTTGGTGAAGTTTGTGTTTGGAATCAATATTTAATTTTTAGGAGTTCCTAGCTGTCTAGTGTTTTGTCTTTTCTACTATTGGTGTACTTTTTAGTTATATTTGCTAGTGCATTTGTGCCGTGTATGAGAATTCACTTGGATTTGAGTATTTAATTGAAGAGGAACTTGGGCGCTATCATTTACACCCACCCCTCACTCTGGTTCTAAAAGGAGATTCATGCAGACACACATGCATCCTTCACTGCTGGTATGGGCAATGCATGTCACAGGGTGTATGTTAGGAATGCATGTAATAGGTGAGTCTATGTCCAGTAACAACTCTCAATACTGTTACACTACTGGTTGTTGTTGAGTGCTGTCGAGTTTGTTCCAACTCATATAGACCCTATGGATGTTGAAAAGTGGAAAAATTAAAATGTCTAATAATTGGACAATAGTTAAGTCAATTTTCATTCACATCAGTTGAATATTGCAAATTTGTTTAACCCCCACTTTTTTCATTAAAGTTGAAGATCATCGAAAGATGTTTAAAATGAAATAATAAAAAGAAAAATCCTAAAATCGTATTTAAAATAAGACCTCCCCTATCATCTCTATGCTACATAAATAAACATTATGTTGTTGCTGCCGCCATGTGAACCTACATATGTTGTTGCTGTCACGTAAATGTGCATATGTTGTTGCTGCTGTCATGTAAATGTACATATGTTGCTGCTGTCACGTAAACGTATATATGTTGTTGCTGCTGTCATGTAAATGTACATATGTTGTTGTCATGTAAACATATGTATGTTGCTGCTGTCATGTAAATGTACATATGTTGTTGTCATGTAAACATACGTATGTTGCTGCTGCTGTCATGTAAACATACATATGCTGCTGCTGTCATGTAAATGTACATCTGTTGTTGCTGCCACGTAAACGTACATATGTTGCTG
>NW_022107431.1:83958164-83974371 GCF_000313985.2 Echinops telfairi | reverse complement strand
TAAACGTACATATGTTGCTGCTGTCATGTAAATGTACATCTGTTGTTGCTGCCACGTAAACGTACATATGTTGCTGATGTCATGTAAATGTACATATGTTGTTGTCATGTAAACATACGTATGTTGTTGCTGCGGTCATGTAAACATACATATGTTGCTGCTGTCATATAAACGTACATATGTTGTTGCTGCCATGTAAATGTACATATGTTGCTGCTGTCATGGAGTAACATTGAGTTGGTTCCACCCTGTGACCCCTTCTGTACAACAGATGTCGCCTGGCCTTGCACCATCCTCCCAGGGATGAAGCTCACGACTGCAGTCATTGTGTCCCCCGTCTCCTTGAGGGTCTCCCTCTTTCCCCTGAACTACTCTGCCAAGCACAGCATTCTTTTCCAGGACTGGGCTCTCCTGAGAACATGTCCAGAACACACGAGACGAAGTCTCGCCATCCTTACTTCTGAGACACCTTCTGGCTGTGCTTCTTCCAAGACAGACTTCTTCGTTCTTTCGGCGAGTCAGCAGTACTGTCAATATGCTTCACTGGCCCCATGTTTCAAACACTTAGTTGGTTAAGAAAGTCTTCTTCTACTTAGTACGTGGTAAAAAACGATTCCATAGGTCTGTTTTGCAATCCTTTGTGATAATTTGATCACCAGCCGCACAGGAACAAAGCACTGGCTTCGTTCAGATACTCTCTGACTCTGCTCTGGCTCATCTTTCTTGGTGGTAGTGGGTCCTTTCTCCCTCCTTCTTTCAGGAGGAAGGGAAACAAATTCTTCTTTTTGTCCTCACCTCAGATCCCTTTCAATCCTAAAGTTAAGGGAACAGTGTTAATCTTGGAAGGATGAAGGAGTTGATCTATTTTAGCTTATCCTATTGTTGTACTGTATTCTCCTCAAGTTCCCAGCTTTCAGGACCTTGTAGTTTTGAAAAGGAGTGCGATTCCGTAATCTATGAGACAGGCATCATAATAGCATACTCTGTTCATTGCTGTCTGTGTTGGTGTTAATGGACTCCTACCGTCTTCTCTAGAGGAAAAGTTAATTTATCCTTGCCATAGGAGAATCTCCTAGAATGCAGTAGAGCCTGCAGATCCCCAGTTCTCTTTGGGATAAGCATATATGACATTAAAAAAAAACTCAGCTTATTACTGTATATACTTGTGTATAAGCCGAGTTTTCTAGCACATTTTAAATGCAGTTTTCGTGGTAAAATGAGATGTCTCAGCTGCTATTCGGGTGGGTTTATATTCAAGAATATATGGTACTTATCTTAACTATCCCTTTCAGATTTAAGAGATTAAAAAGTCCCTCCCCTTTTCTCAAGTCTTGTCTGCTTCATTATTGATGAAATTCTAATAAGGGGGGACCCCTCTGGAGAAGTGTTATGTTGATTTACTAATTGTTTTCAAATGATAGATATTACACATTTAACATCAAGAAAGAGAATTCATCTTATTTTAATAAGAAAGCAGTTACCTTCTTTGTGGGCCTTTGGCAAGAAGGCATTAAATGCGCTACTGAACAGTTACTTTCTGAGCGAGGAGTTGAAGGTGCTCACAAAAGGGGGGAAGGAAGCTTACAGGAGCGGGGAGAGGAAATCTAACACTAGGATGAACAGCTTTCTCTCTGGGCATAAAGCAAGTTACTTTCCCTCTAAGTCTCTGAAGGAAACTGTATTAGTCTGAGTTGACTAGAGAAACAAATTTATAGACACTCATGTGTGTGTAAGAGAAAACTTTATATGAAAGAGTACATTAAGAAAGCATTCAAGCCCAGTCTAGATCAAGTCCCTAAGTCTGATATTAATCCATATGTCGATATTAGCCCATAAATTCCTCTTTAGACTCACGCAGCCATGCAGTGACACCCGCCGAATGCAGGAAGATCACAGCCCAGTGGGTGGAAAGTCTTGTGGATCCAGTGGTGGTGGAAGCTTCTCAGTACTGGCGTGGGTCTCCATGTGACTCCTCCAGCTCCAGGGCTCTGACTCCATCAGCGTAACTCCATGTGCTTGTCAACAGGAATGTCTCGCAGGGAGTGAGTGTATCTGGCCCCCAGTGGTGCCTCCAAATGAGGTCATCCATCAAGCTGCCACCCGATTGACAGGGTAGACTCCACCCCTCCACAAGTTAACACCAGATTATGTAACTACCACAGAAGCCAACAAATGGGACTGCTATGTTTGGAGGTTCAGGTTCCTGATGGACCAGGCAGTGTTGGATTAGGAGAATCTGGACCATTAGTTATGATATAGAATCAAGGCTTTCTTATAGGGAGTTGGTTGCAACTGTGCGTTTGGCTGTGGCTTCGGGAAGGAGGGATAGACATGAAATGGGAGGGAAGGAGTGAAGACAGCTGGTGTGTACCGAGACACGATGGAACTGATGAGGATGGGCCCACCTCAGCCTCCGGTCTTCTCTAGGCCTCTGTCTTGTGATGTGTTGTCTGTTACTCAGACTCTCTACCTCTTTTATTGTGTCCTCTTTCTAGAGTCGACTCCCACGGTCATCCAAGTCAGCCTTCTAGCAATGCTGCTTTCCTATACCATTTCTCTAGGGGGAAGGGGAGGAGCCTGTCCTTTTCAATGCTTCCAAAAACCAAGGCCCACCAGCCACCACTCAGGAACCACAGGCAATCATTCAGCTTCCTTCATCTTGGCAGACACACCTGTCAATTCCAAATGGACTAAGCTTAGGTTGGTTTAAATGTGTATGCAGTGCTCAGCTCTATGTGAAGTTCTGTGTTTGTCAAATACAAAATGAAGAAGAGCAGGCTCAGGCCTTCAAAGTGCAGATGGGTCCCCCTCTAAATATACTGGGCATGGTAATCTATGACTGGGACTTTTTATGTAGAAATTTAGGCCAGAGCAAACATCTTAAAAAATCCTGCTCTTCTATAACCTGAAAAGAATCAGGATGACAAACTGAATGTTAGAAAGTTGTTATTATACTTTTTTAACACAGGTACAAATAATTTTGAAGATAGGCTTGGACACTGCAAATCTTTCTCTTAAATACATTCAATAGACTTAGATTTTATAGTGACTGAAGGTCTACCATCATCCAATTTGAAATATATGAGAAAACACTGTTCTTTACAAGTGGGATGACAACTAATATCTATCTATCTATCTATCTATCTATCTATCTATCTATCTATCTATCTATCATCTATCTATCAATCATGTTGATGTGTCCATTGCCATAGAGTGATGTCAACGCACAGTGACCCTATAGCACAGGGCAGAACTGCCCCTGTGAGTTTCCAAGACTAACCCTTGACAGGAGTAGAAAGCCTCCTCTTTCTCACATGGAGCAGCTGATGGTTCTAAATGGCTCACCTGGCAGCCAGCAGCCCAACGGCACCATTACTGTCCTATGGAGTTGTTATGAGTCAGAATTCACTCAATGGCAGTGTGTTGGCTTGGGTTTTTGGTCCTCTACAAAACGTTAGACTAACAATGTGTTTCTATGCCTGAAATCTTTCATTTAGTGCTCGTATTTCTTATGGAGCCCTGGGGAGTAGTGGTCACTTGGGGGCTGTGATCTCCAAGGTTGCCTGTTTGAAACCATGAGCAGCTCCTTGGGAAAGACTCGGCTTTCAACTCCCATAAACTTTTACAGTCTCCTATCCCGTCATTTGCCAAGCTGTAATCTTTATAGACACAGATTGCCACATCTTTCTTCCACGTAACTGATGGTGAGGTCAAACATCCGACCTTTTGGTTAATTGTTAAGCTAGTGTACCACCAGGGCTGCCTTAGGGACTCTACAGGGAAGTTCTACTCTTACAGGGTCTCTATGAGTTGGAATTGACTTAATGGCACCTATAATATACCCAATTACCTTACATAATTATTTTACATTACATTATTAATTATTATTAAACATCTAATAAATATGCACTCTATGTATATGTCCTTGATTAAACTTTTCCCTCCCTTTCAGGTAAGGACCTAAGTTTGAATGCTGATTACCAGTTATTTTTAGGGCATTCGTGGTCAATGGACTAGAAAGAAAACCCTGGTGCTCTAGTAACAGAAAAACCCTCTGCGAATCACAGTGTAATTCTGCGAGCTGTCGAGAAGATGCTGCAGGACAAAGCATCCTTTTATTTCATTGGGTGTGGTCGCCATCAACCAGGGGCTGGTAGCAAGGCAGCTGCCAACAGAAGCCGGTTTTGGAATGCGTGGCCGTACATGAGACGCTTAATGCATGAATGACATCCTCCTGTCTAGAACCCGTGTCCATCTGCTTAGATAGTGAAATATCAGGAAGCTCCTGCCACATAAAGGATTTTGCCAACCTCATCACGGCACGGGATAGAAGGGAGTATATTACAGTTGCCAAGAACCAGAGCCCCCAATGTGACCATTGTGAAAGACTCATAATTTATTATTTTATATTGCGGACATTTCAGGAGGAGGACAAGCTCCAAGGTGGTTCATCTGCTGAGTCGGTACTGCACCCAAATCCAGGTCCTGTGATTCTGTTCCACCGTCTTCAGCAAGCTGGTCTAGCTTCTCTCGTCGTAGCAAAATAGTTTTGCAAGGTGTGTGTGTGTGTGTGTGTGTGTGTGTGTGTGTGTGTGTGTGTGTGTTGGGAGGTGGGGTGGGGACAACATTAAACAGAGCTAGAAATGGGAGCTTACTGACTAGATCTGGGTCTGTGGCCCTCCATTTTCTACTAAGATCGTCAAAGACAGCCCCACATGCACCTGGAGCTGCAGCCAGCCTCCCTCGTGGCTGTAGGACCAGTGTAGACACCTGCACCCAATCTGGCTTTCATCAGCAAGCAGGAGTGATGGCAAAGACGGAGGGCTTTTAATAGTATTATTATTATTATTTGTTTTTTTATACCTAACAGAATATGTTGGCTTCCAATGAGAGGCGTGGAGAACGGTCGCCGTCATCAAGAGAAAAAGGAGCCAGAGGAAAGCTAGCTGCGGTGAATGAACGCACCAGAAAACAATCGATCGTACACCTCTAGCTGCTTTTCCACTTTTAGTTTCCAAAGTCTGTAAAAATTGCCTCCAAGCAAAATTAACTTCGAAGTCCATAAAATATGATTTATCGTTTGCAACATGACATTTATAGTATCTTTTCTTTGGTCTTGGAAAGGGGAAACTGAGAGAAAGGTGTGAAGAGATCCTAGTCTTTGAAGATGATTAATGATGTGGTGTACCATCGTTGCTTATATCCCTAAAATCAAAGTATGTAGTTGTGCTCACTGAAATCTAATTAGCAAAAAAAATTAAACCCAAGTCAGCTTACAATTGAAGTAATAGCATATTTAAAGCGTCACAATCTGCAATTAAGTACAACACATTCCCAAATAGAACTAAAGTTTGACTTTCGCTGGAAAATTAAAACTTCGATCGTACTTTGACTGTATCATAGTGTATTTTACATTTCTGTTTGTTAGCTTTAGTGCTCTTTTGGAAGAAGCTTATTATAAGTGTAATAATATATATTGTTTGATTTCCATATCCATGTGAGTATACCTGTTAAACAATTGTAAAACATTTTTACTATAATCTCACATGACTGCCCACTCTGTTTTACACAATGAAAATAATTTAATTGAAAAGAAAGCGCATGCTAATATTTATTAGAAAGACTGCTAATTTGTCACCAATCTATAAAATCAAGATACTTTGTTTTTCACTTTGTACACTGCAAAAAGGAGACCATATGTTTAAAAGAAAATGATTAAATAACCTATTGCATGATTTGGGACAATATTGTTATATACAAAGTAAGTTGATGTCCTTCCTGTTCCCATACTGAGAAATCAATGAGATGTTTTATAAATTCTCTGCTGCCTTTGAGAATCCATTGTGGTGTTGTGGCCTAAGTATTAGGCTACTCATTACAAGATGGGCAATTCAAACCCACTAGCTGCTCTGTGGAGGAAAGAGGAAGCTGTTTGCTCATGTAAAGATTTATAGACTCAAAAACCATTAAGGGATTGACAGATTTTGTGGACCTGACCCACTCATCTACTTGTTGCTTTGTTTCCTGTGACTTACGTTTCAATGGCTATGGATGATCATAACCTTTCACAAACCAAACTCAAACCCACTGTCATCCAGTTGATTCTGACGCTCAACAACCCCACCTGTGCCTTCCAGTAAATCTTTATGGGAGTCGATACTTTCATCTTTCTCCTGCTGGATCCACAAGACTTTCCACCCACTGGCCTGTGATCTTCCTGCATTCTGTGTCATTACATGCGTTTCGTGAGTCTGAAGAGGAATTTATAGATTGATATTGGACATATGGGCTTATGGGCTTGATCTGGACTGGGCTGGGATGTTTTCTCAATATTCAATTGCTCTTTGATATGAAGCTCTTTCTTATAGATATATGAGTATCTGTGACTTTGTCTCTCTCGTCCACCCGGACTAACACATGCAGTGACTCTGGAAACCACTTTGTTGAGGGTCTTTCTCTTTCTCCCTGACCTTTACCAAGTATGACGTCCTTTTCCAGGGGCTGATTCCTTCTAGCAACATGGTCAAAGTAAACGAGAAGAAGTCACGCATCCTCACGTCTCAGGAGCATTCTGGCTATGCCTACTCTAAGACATAGATAGGCGTCTTCTGGTAGTTTCTGGTACTTTCAAGATTCTTTGCCAACAGTGTAATTCAAGTGCCTCAATTCTTTGCTCTTCTTCATTCGTGGGCCTACTTTCACATGTATATGAAGTGATTGGAGTTATTTAATACTTTAAAGGGTTGTTTTTTTTTGGTAGCTTATTTTCCCAATGCAAGACATTATTAGATTTCTTGACTGTTCCTTCCATGAGGGTTGATTGTATATTCACGTAAAATGGAATTCTTTACAATTGCAGTCTTTTCTGACTCATAGCAGCCCAAGGTGGCAAAGTAGAACTACTCATTAGGGTTTTCTAGAATGTAAACTTTCTACATTCTAGAAAGTAGATCTTTTGCCCACAGGCCACGGGTAAATTTGATCTGATATAGGCTATTGTACCCAAAAGAATTAGTCTATATTCAAACATTTCAAGAGGTAGCCTGTGACCAAGAGCTGATGGTACTGAAAAAAGACATCTAAGATGTACTAAAGGTATTAGTGCAAAACAAGGCTCCAGGAATCGGTGGCTTATTGAAATGCTTTAACAAGCTGATGAGGCACTGGAAGCACTCACTCAACTACGTCAAGAAATCTGGAAGACAGCCATCTGGCCAATTGCCAGGAAGAGTTCCATATTTGTGCCCATTCCAAAGAAATGTGACCCAACAGAATGCAGATATTATTGAACAATATCATCAATATCATGTGTGAGTCAAATTTTGCTGAAGGTCATTCAAGAACCATTGCAGCAGTAGAGGGAGCTGCCATAAATTCAAGTGGGTTTCAGAAGAGGGCACGGAACAAGGGGTATTATTGCGGGCATCAGCTGGATCTTGGCTGAAAGACGCGACTATCAGAAAAGTGCTTACTGTGTTTTATGGACTATACAAAGACATTTAACAGTGTGGATCACACCCACCTATGAAGAGCATCGAGAAGAATGAGAATTCCAGAACACTTCATTTGTGCTCCTGCAGAACCTCTACATGGGTCGCAGGACGATCTCTAGAACAGAACAAGGGGAGATGTGCACCAGAGTTGTATCCTTTCGTCGCAATGATTAAATCTGTATGCTGAGCATATAATCTAGGAAGCTGGACTATATGAAGAAGAATTTGGCATCGGTATTAGAGGAAAGCTTATGAACTACCTGCAATATGAAGACACATTGTTGCTTGCCAAAAATGAAGAGGACTCGAAGCACTTGCTCATGAAGATGAAGATCAAGGATTGAAGCCTTCGATATAAAAGGAGCCCTTGTGGCATAGTGGTTATGTATTGGGATGTGAGGTGAAAGGTTAGCAGTTTGAAACCACCAGCTGCTCATCAGGAGAAAGATGGGGCTTTCTACTTCTCTAAATAGTTACCATTCCACCCTGTCCTACAGGGTCCTATTGGTAATGCCTAGGAGTTGGCATTAACTTGATGGCAATGCGTTGGTTGGTAGAGTTGAAACCTTTGATATGGATTGCAACTCAAAATAAAGACAACACAAATCCTCACAACTGAACCAATAGGTACCATCATGCTAATTGGAGAAAAGATGGAATTAGTCAAGGATTTCATTTTGCTCAGATCCCGCAATCGATGCTCATGGAAGCATCAGTCAAGAGATCAAATGACACACGGCATTAGGTAAATCTGGTGCACAAGACCGCTTTATAAAGTGTTGAAAAGCAAGGATGTTACTTCGGGGACTAAAGTGTACTTGACCCAAGCCATGGTATTTTCAATCACCTCATATGCATGTGAAAGTTGGACATTGAGTATGGGAGACCAAAGAGGAATTTGTGCATTTGAATTACGGTGCTAGTGAAGAATACGGAAAGTATCACGGGTTGCCAAAAGAACCCGCAAATCTGTCTTGGAAGAAATGAAGCCAGAAGACTCCTTAGACAAAAGAATGGAGAGACTCATCTGTCACTTGGACATGCTATCAGGAGAGGCCAATCCTGGAGAAGAACATCATGCCTGGTAAAGTAGTGGGCACTTTGATAAGATGGATGGACACAACGGCTGCAACCTTGGGCTCCAACGGAAGAACACTGTGAGGCTGGCACAGGACTGGGCTGGTCTCGACGAGTCTGAACTGACTCCATGACAACTAACAGCAACAGTACGCTGACCCTGACCCAGTCAACCTGGTTGTACCTGCTGTGGATCAGACAGTTTACAGGGAGCAACAATGGGAAGGTGTACACCGATTGTGTTCATTGCAAATCGGTTCATTAAAAGTTCATGCTGCTTGTCTTTTCCTGAGTCCGTCGTGCCCTACCTGCCTGTAGACGAGTCATTCCACAAATCCTTTCTCAAAGAGAAATGTTTTCAATGCCTCTTCAAGGCAAGGGTCACATGGTTTTCAGAGACATTGACCTCTAAATACAAAAGATCTAGGTGGTTTAAGGGGAGAGATGCTCTCTCCCCTGCCCCCGCCCTCCCTTTTTCTCCTGATGAAATCCTTCACTTGAATTAGGAAATTATGCATAATGAAAGTGTTCCCCATTCCACTCCCCCTCTGGTTGATTAATATTTGGCATTTGTAGAGCTAAAGTTGATATTAAATAGGAATCTGCAAAGTATTATCAGCCTATCAGATGCTTATGTGTTTTCCCCCACAAACTTCAAAATTTTAACAATTTTGTTGGCGTATAATTTACATCCCTTCACACTCAATGGTCTAAATGTACTTAAAGAGTTGTGCCTCTATCACCACGATCCGTTTCAGAACATCCTTCTTGTACCCATCGCTATTTGCTTCCCATTTCCCTCCAGCCTCCCCGCAAGCCCCCAAGGAGCCATCAGTCCACTCACTGTCTCTGCAGATGAAGTTAGGTTTTTGTGCCAACATGAGAACGTGTGGGCGGAGTTTAACCTGTCAATCAGGTTGCAGCTTGATTAGAGGGTGACCAAGATAAATGGCTCTGTCTCTTTCTCTCTCTCTGCTTCACCTTCCTGTTGAGGAGCCACTGAGAGCCATGCTGATGGCAGCCAGAGCCCTGGAGATGCGTGGACCGCCATTCGATCTACAAGACTTTGCACCCACCGGCCTGTGATCTTCTTGTATTTTCCATCATTGCATGTGACTGCATGAGCCTGAAGAGGGATTTATAGACTAGTATCAGATTTATGGGCTAATATTGGATTTTTAGACTTGATTTGGACTGGGCTGGGATGTTTTCTTATTATCTTTGGTATAAAGTTCTTTCTTACACATATATGAGTGTCCCTGGATTGGCTTCTCTAGTTAACCTGGTCTAACACAATTATCATATTTTTTTTTATCTCTGGAAATTTTATTTAATTATTTTGAAAATAAATTAGATTTAGCATTGAAAATAACCATTTTTTCATTTACTTTCTGGAACATATTAACTACATGTATTTTAAAGTTCACAACTGGTAACTTCAGCATCCAGAATCTAGCTCAAATTCTACTTTATACAAATGAATGTCTTATTGATTCCCATTATTATTGCTGGGATAGATGCCATCAGTAGTTCCAGGTTCAATTGTAGCTCTAATTAGTTAAGGGATCTTAGGACAATCAGCTTAATATTTTGGCTTCTTACAAGAGGTATGGAAAAGAACTTTTAAAGAGAAACATTGCCACCCAATAAGTACAGTGTTCCATCATATCTCTGTGGACTCAATCCCTGTTGCGTATTAGCGAAGGCCGGTGAGGGGGCGGCACCTCTATTTTCAGGCGGCAGTTTGGTCTTAGTACCATTCTACATGACTGGTCAGCAGCGCCAGCTGGGGGGAGGCAGCATGAAGGGTCCTCCAAATATGCTCTTTTCCGAAGAAAATATTGGAAGGGAGACATTCATGATGACATATGGCTCTGCATACCTCGTCCCGGGAAAATGGCTCCCCCCTTTTCTCACTCGCACTCACAGGATTGGATAATCTAGGCTGGGGATGAAGTTTATAGGAGCCATTCCTCTGGTGAAGGAATGACCTCATGCATTTTTGTGGTCCGGTGAAAATCAAATGAAACATCTTACCTAAAATTTCAGAAAGCAAGATGAGCTGTCATCTCCTTGGAGTGATTGTGAAGCCTATCTCGGGCTATGGAGACCTTTGGTTCTCCGTTTCTTTTCTGGCCTGAGATTTCATAATAGACGAACCGATAAACTCAGCACTTCCATTGGTTTCGCCTTGGTGTGATTCAACTTTTGTCTGGATGCCGGTGTGGCAGAGGCTGCGGAGGCACAAAAACATACCGAGGCACACGCTTTGAATAAAACATGGATTGTCGTAGTTCGACCCACATACGGCTGGTGCTGGAGGTGGAACAGGAATGTGGAGGAGAAGTTGGAGAACCCTATTTATGGGAGGGTTTCTAAGCACCTGCTAGTGCTTCAAAACGGAGTGCTTTACTTTAGTGATTCCAGCAGTCTGTGAGGAAGCCCTGAAGGAAAGATACTAGGGAAGACTTCTTCAGTGAATGCCTAGGCAGGATGATGAACTTCTTTCAGCATCCTAGGTCTAAAAGCCGCACATTTTAGCTGTAGGGCAGCATGGGGTGCTGAGAGAACAGGTCCTTGGTGTAAACAATGGCTTCTTTTTCACACACCAGTCAATTTTCAAGTCTGGCTTTCACGCTGTCAGGAGACAAATAAAAGCTGCTTTTGAAAATGTCCTGCAGGGGACTTCATGGGAGCTGAGACTCCAGCTTAGGCAAAGTCACTGTTTGTTTATATTGCTCAGGCACTGGGAAAGCAGTTTACCTATTGTTTCCAAGATGACAAATAAGTGGATTTGAAGGTCATGTAACCTCAAATGTTAATCTTCCTAAAGTCCACGCTAGGGCAAGGTGGGAAAGCAAAAGCAGTTTCCCGCTCCTTTGAACCTTTCGCTCTCCTGTGTTAACTCTGCAAATGATATTTTAAAGCCAAGCATGATTTCTTCTCCCTCCTGCAGTCTGGATGGAGCAGGAACGATCCCTCATGCTCTCGCTGCTGGGCCTGGATGGCTGCTTCTTTTAGAGGCCAGGGCGATAATCCTAGCACACGGGCAGATTCACCTTAAAGATGGTTTAAAATGATTTTAATCTTTTGAAAATGTAAGGAGCCCCTGGGGTGCTGTGGGGGGGAAGTCTGGGCTGTGAACGGCAAGGTTGGCTGTTCAACCTCCCTAGCCCCAGGAGAGGGAAAAAGATGAGGCTGTCTGCTCCTGTAAAGATTTACAGTGTGGGAAACCTTAAGGAGCAGGTCTACTCTACCTCCAGGGTGGCCTATGAGTTGGCATCAACTCCATGACTTGGGGTAGCCTGAAATGCTTGTTTCTTGATCTCTCTCTTTGGGAGGGCCCCTCTTTTCACTTCAACCAGTCCTCCATGTCTCTATCTGAGACTAGAACTAGAAAGGAGCCAGTGCTGGAAAGAGTAACCCTGGAAAGAAGTGGCGACATACCTCAGTATAGCGTCTCTAAGGCTATTTGTGGAATCAGAGACGGGGAGCGTGGGGCTGGCTGCCTCCGGACGGGCTGCTCCCTGCCATGCTAGGTCAACCACCTCTAGATCTAGTGGTGGGCCTGTGTCCTCATCCCCGACTCCCCTTTTCTAGGGCAAGTTCCTCTGTGGGGTCAATTGAGACCCTAACAATCCACCAGAGAAATATTAGTAAATTTGGGGTCTGAATCTTTTTTTTTCCTTCCCAGAAGAGCCCTTGGCATGGATTCCTGTACAGCTTTCTCCATGATCAAGTTATACGCTTCAAAAGATTACAACTACAGTTCAGCCCATCAGAGCCAGGTTTGCTTTCCTGCCTCACAAGGCTTCGGCTATTGGCAAGAGTCTCCATGGAGTCATTACTTTTCTACTGCTTTTTTTTACTGGAAAATATTGGAGGTTTTTTTTTCTCTGACAGGTTTTGCCTCTAACCGGCTTCTGGCTTTTACAAGGTTTATTGGTTTTTTTTTTTTTGGGTCTTAGGATTTCCCTGCCCAATTCTGTTTCTTCCTCCTTATATATTTCACAAATATTACTCCCAAGACAAACCCCTTGTCCACTGAATTCCAGCTCAGCACTAACTGATACAGATCCTGGTTCATTATTGGGTGGCCATTGTCTCTCTCTGAAATCTGAGGAAGGTGGGGCACAGAGAAATGAGTCATTTGATTTACCTTTATCTAGAGTTCAGTGACTCTGGTTCAGCACCCTTCCCACAATACTAATCCGAGTGCTTCCCCAGCAAGCTAAAGAAATGACTCCAGCTTCCTCGAGCAGAAACAGGGTTAATAAGAGTTCACGACACTCAGGGAAAGTTGGAAAACCAAGCACGGAAAAGAAGGGTACTCGGGCATCTCTTAGGTGCGTGGAAGTTGAAAAGAAGCCTTGGTTGGGTGAGGGTGACACAAATGAATGGCTGAGTGAGTGACTGCTTCAACTTCTTTTTTTCCACTCGGTGCCGTTCTGCTCAGATTCAAGCCATCAGAGAGATGGAGATCATGGGTTTGCCTCTGTTTCCCTTCTTTCAGAGAGCAGAACTGGTGACCTTCAGTAGACTTCTGTCCAGACTGTATTCAAGGAAGGAGAGCGAAGCCCGCAAAAGGACATAGCTACTATGATCAAAGAGAGAGGGGATGCTGACAAACAACAAACGCCCCCACAGCCTGGACATTCTTTTTCTTTTTTTTTTTCAGTTGCAAAAAAATCAATTTATTGCAGTGTTTTTTTAAAACATTTTATTAGGGGCTCATACAATTGTTATTGCAATCCATACACACATCAATTGTGTAAAGCACATTTGTACATCATTCTCAAAACATTTTCTCTCCACTTAAACCCCCGACATTAGGTCCTTATTTTTCCCCTCCCTCCCAGCTCCCCTCTCCCTCATGAGCCCTTGATAGTTTATAAATTGGTATTTTGTCATATCTTGCCCTGCCCGACGTCTCCCTTCACCCACTTTTCGGTTGTCTGTCCCCCAGGGAGGAGGTTACACACAGTTCCTTGTAATCGGTTCCCTCTTTCCTACCCATTCTCCTTTACCCTCCCTGTTTCGCCACTCTTTTCTGAACCTTTCAATGATGCTCCCTATCCTTCTTGAAGGCGGGGAGCCAAGTATGCGTCCTTTCAAAGCGCTTTCCTTCTCACTGGTGATTTAAAAGCAGAAACCTGTCTAATTTATCTCAGATGGTGGTCGACCCATAAAAATCTCCAAAGCTCACTGCCATCAAATTGATTCCAATTCATAGTGACCCTGCAGGCCAGGGTAGAACTGCCCCTGTGGGGTTCCAAGATTCTAACTCTCCCCCGCCCCCAACAGTTTTATTGGCATATAGTTCACATATCATACAATGTGATGGTGCCACCACATGAAGAAGAGTTGTAGAATCGTCACCACAGTCAGTTTTAGGACATTTGCTTCATTCTTGTGCTCAGCTTTCTTAGTTCCGCATTTCCCCTCGACCTCCCCTGGCACACCCCCAAGGCACCATTAATCCAGTTACTCTTTCTATCGATTTACCTATCCTGGATTTCATATACAGGAAAACAAACAAACAAAAACGAGCAAGGATAACAAAGTCACACAGATAAAAACCTCAATCGAAGAGAAAGCCGAAAATATGAAAAACTAGAACAACTTTAAATGGATCATAAGGGAGATCAAATGATAGGGTGCTGAACTGTACCCTAACTGCATTGGTAACCACCCACTTTCCAATGCCCTCTGCAAGCCAGCAAGGTTACTCACCTCCCTGGCCGTGGGCAGAGGGGATTCACCAGGGGCTTAATCCATACGCATTTCCCTTTCCTTTTGGTTTCGAACTGTTGGCCTTGCGATTAGCAGGCCACTGCGTAGCAACAACACCATCGGGGCAAATCCATAGCAGGCATTGAACTGATACTTGTAAATTAACTTTGCTGAAGGAAGCCAGAAAAGCCAGCTGTGACAACTGAAGAGCTACCAGACTAAGAGGTACTAGGAAGAAAGTCCTGGCAATCCGCTTTGTAAAACCAGCCAAAGAAACCCTCATGAAAGACAGCAGCCCAGTCTGCTCCCAAAGGTGGGGAAGGCACAGGACAGGGCCTCCCTTGGGCAGGGAGATGCCATGAGTTGGGGCCAACTCCAGGCCAGGTAACGACAGTAACAACTATTTGACCCCAGACTGGCCATACATAAGAAGCGATTCCGTTTTTCTCCTCCCTCACCTTCTGACCGTGCAGGACACTGGCTCCTCCAGGAGGCCTTTTCCAGCCTGGAAGGGATGTGCTGCTTCTAAAGATGAAGGAACCAAAGGGCAGGAGCGCTTTACTCTGTTTCCCGGTTCTTTGAGTGAGTTTCATTCCCGGTTTCCTAACATGTCTATTAAGAGCCTCTGGTGGAGTGAACTTTCCTAATGATGTTCTTCTACCGACGAGTCTGTGACTCCCACCAAATGATTGGGAAGGACTATTCAAATAGGGTGTTTGTAACACCAAGATAGGGGATTGATCAGTTTTCGTTCCTCCACCCTTCTCCTACCCCACCCCTGACTATAAGGGTGAACCATCTTTGAGGAGCCTTCTCCTCATCTGGTCTGAGACTAGGGAACTGTGGGACAGAGCAACAGGAAGGCTGGTCTTGGTTCGTGGAAACAAGGGACCATGTGGCTCAGAGAAAGAGACGCAGAGGAATACTCCGCTAGCACATGGCTGAGAGGCTGAGAACTGGAGAGATGTGGCTGCTGACTGAGGAGACCGATGAACTGTATCCTCATGGTTCGCTGATCCTGACTTGTGGTGTCGCCTGTTAATTTCCCTAACACATCCCTTTATTTGTGACTCTTGTTTGTGAGTTCTGTGCGGCCACTGCAATGAATGATCAAACCCAGCCTCGAACTGGTCATGGAAGATGGAGGAGGGAGGCATGTCTGCCTCTTGCCTCATGGAAATCGGGAAGCCCAGAGGTCACTCATGCCTACCGTGGAGCAGGCACTGGGGCTGTGACAGCGAGGAAGGCGGATCACAATCCTGCCCTCATAGAACTTAAATCCCAGCAAGAGGGGCCAACAATAGACAAAGAAAAGAGAACTTTTCAGCTGGCTTTAAGTGCCCCAAAGAAAATACAACTAGATAATGAGATCTGGTGTGACTGGGGTGGTTTGGGGGAGGGGGCGAGGAAGCCCTCTCTGAGGAGCTGACATTGTGCTGTGAGCGGACTCACTGGGAGAGCTTTGAGGAAGAGCCTTCCGATGCTGAGGCTCAGCTTCCAGGATGGGACTATGTGGGTATGTTAGCGGTATAGAAGAAGGGCGAGGGGGGTTATAGAAGAAGGGCGAGGGGGGTTCGGATGGAATGTATGGGGGCAGAGCAGTGAGAGATTGGGCTGGAAAGCTAACGGGGTCTATGGATAGACAATAGCAGGGAGCAGGCAGGCTTGGCCGCTAGGCACAGCAGGCTTTCTGGACTCATAAGACTTTAATTTCTTTTAAAACCATGCTATCTATGTATAAATAAGAAATATGTAATAGAGAATCTCACATGGATTGCATTTATCTTTGTCCCAACATAGTTATGATAGAGAATCTTGGTCTTTTGATGGAGGAGAGGGCCCATGAAGGCAAAAGTTCGCGTTCCTTGTTGCCAGGTGCCACTCAATCAATTCTAACTCCCAGC
>NW_022107431.1:83952300-83956975 GCF_000313985.2 Echinops telfairi | reverse complement strand
ATTTAAGAACTAGAGGAAAGTTATATGTTTCATCGTTGCTACCCTTCACCCTGATTGGCTCATCTCCTCCCCACAACCCTTCAGTAAGGAGGTGTCCAGTTGCCTACCGATGGGCTTTGGGTCTCCACTCTGCACTTACCCTTGTTTACAATGCCATGATTTTTTGTCCTTTGATGCCTGTAATCAGGTGTTAATTTTTAAGTTTTCTCAGCAGCTGAATATTCTGAAAGATGTCTGATACTGCAACCCCAAGAGCCTGAGCAGGATGCATGTCTCTCTCTAACAAAGTCTTTTCAGCACCCAGCACACTGTCAAGAAGCAGGTCAGCATGTAGCAACCACTCTAAAAATTTTTTTTTTAATTATTTTATTGGTAACATAGTAGGGACTACATCAGATATTTTTCTTAAGTGGCAAATGAGGCAAAAGATAACGTTTCTCTCTGATTCCTAATGAGAACCTGGAAATCACCTGTCTTTTGGAGGATTCAGTTTCTTATGCGTCTGTGATACTGCCCATGAGGACACCAACGGTGCTTCGTAGTAAAGAACATTCTGCGAAGTTGTTCTATCATATGTCCTTGCTCAAGGGGCTCATCTTTCACTTCGAATCTAGTTTTCAGCACGTGATCATGTGTTTCTTCACTGTCATGTAGAGGATCTGGCTGAGGGACAGGTGTTGTATGTTCCTATGGAGCATCCACAGAAGGGAGGTAGCATACTATTGTCCTGCCGTCTGATGCCAAAGCAAGCTCTACCTTGCAATTCTAGTCATCTGGGAGATGCGGTCAAGTTTTATGACAGACACTGTATAAAACTCCCTTTCGAATGGGAAAGAAATGTTTCAGGACAGTTCTGTTTGACAGTGCCCACGGGACTGCTGCTACTGCCACGGTGGACCAAGACGACCACTCTTACGAACCTCAGCTCCTGCGAAACGGTAGGCCACCCTCTCTGTGACTTTGCAGCTGCACACGAATGTGGGACGCTGCCCGGGGCTTACCTGTGATCGTGTATGTGAAAACCCGTTTAGCAACCTTTTTCTTAAGCGATAGTTTCCTCTCTCTAGAAACCAGTCCTGGTATTCACATGAAGGTAGTCTGGGTGAGTGCTATTATGAGCCTGCCCATTTCACCAACGAGGAAGCCGAGGGGAGAGACTCGCAGAGCTAGTCATTGGTAGAACGGGGTGGGTCTCATGTCGCAATTTCCTGGCTCTATGATACATACCCTTAATATCATGCAGCCAATAGCTGTTGAGTCAATTCTGACTCATGACTATCTGGGAGGTGTCAGAGTAGAACTGTACTACTCCATGGCGTTCTCAGTTACTGATTTTCCTAAAGTAGATCACCAGGCCTTTGTTCAAAGACACCTTTGAGTGGAGTCAGACTTCCAATCTTTCAATTAGCAGCTAAGTGCCTTAAGGTGCCGTGGATGCCATAACTTTATAGGAATTATTATTAGTGAAGCAAAGGGTAGTGTCTGCTCCTAATAGATAATTGGGAGAAAGATAGGACTTTCTACTCCTGTAAAGAGTTACAGTCTCAGAAAACCACAGGGGCCATTCTACCCTGCCCTATAGGGTCACTGTGAGTCAGCATAAGTTCAATGGCAGAGAGTTCAGTAGATAATTTATGCAATTACTACAACACATTATTTAGTAGCCTCTGTAAGTTAGTATCACCTTGAGAGCTGGGAGTTTGGTTTCGGATCTGTTTTATAATAGAACTTGGTGATTAAAAAAATCTTAGAAATAATGCACTAGAGAATGCAGAGGTGAGATATGTCTGCAAGCATTCTTTAGTTGTTTCACTGAAATTACAAAAATTATGTCAACTCTATCAATCCAAGAGTTTATGGATTACATATGGCCATATTCCTAGTCTTGTGATAGAAATAGATAAAACAAATGATAAAGCATGAGCTTTTTCAAGCTAGTAGAATGTGGGACATTGAGGTCTAGTTTTCACACCCATTAGATGCCCTGTATAGGGTCTGGAGTATGATAAATATTCTCTATGCATATATGTAGAATATATTGTCAGTGTAAATAAGCTCTTAAAACCTGGTGATAAATCTAAGGCCTAGATATTCAAAGCACTCAACTTCATTCACCGTTCCTTAAATTACCATCACTTTCTTTTGGGTCAGGAGCCCTGGTGGTGTAGTGGTTATGAGTTGGGTTGCTAACAGTAAGGTTTACAGTTCAAAACCACTTCACAGGAAAAAGTTGAAACTTTCTACTCCCCTAAAGAGTTGTAGCCTTGGAAACCCACAGAGGACCTGTGCTCTGTCCTGTAGGGTGCTGTGAATCAGAATAGACTCAGTGGCAGTGAGTTTGATTTTGGTTTTCCTTTGGGTGCTTGATTGCCTGTGTGAAACCCACCCCTATATAACTTTTCTCTTTCTCTGGAACCAACGGTCTCTTGTCTTCCATTGGCCTTACAAAGCTGAGAAAAAGGACCGGTGTCTGGGTGAGTCACAACTATGTTTTGAAAGGAAAGAATAGAGTGGAACCAATACCAAATGTGGCAAATTAAGCTCAATGCTCTACTGCTGTAGATAGAGCAGAGAAAAGTGACATCCTATACAAGACCTTTGGGGGTAAGGCCACCTTGGCACTGTGATCACATCCATGAGTCAGCCCCACAGTTGGTAGGTTTTGAAACAGTTTCTTCTCTAAGGTTTTCTGGGGCCTGCTGATATTCACCAAACTCACTTGAGACTGATGCGTAAGTCAGAACATTAAGCTGTCAAGCAGTCTTAATGAATATCCTTTTCTGATGCTCAAGGTACTTTGCCTATTCATCAGAGCCCCCTGGGAATGACTAATCAGACAGTTTCCATAAATAAAATGAGATCAGAGGAAAAGAAGGCGAATATCTCCAGGACATGCCATGCCAGCTGCCCCAAGTCCCAGAGATCGTCTCTGCCCAAGAGCACAGGGACTGCTCAAATGATCTTTTGAATCTGCTCAACAACCCAGTATTTTCCTCCTCTTTACAGTGCTACGCCTTACCTTCCTCATCTACAAAGATGATGAGTTAAAACAGTAACAGAGACCATTGTCATAGAGTTCCTTCCATTGCATGTCGTCCCCACTTGCGTCAGAGTGGAACTTTGCTTCAACGTGTTGTTTTGGTGGCTGACTGTTTAGAAGCATGGCTTCAGGTCTTTCTTCTAAGGTGCCTTTAGGTCAGTGGTTCTCAACCTGTGGGTCGCAACCCCTTTTGGGGGTCGAACGACCCTTTCACAGGGGTTGCCCGATTCATAACAGTAGCAAAATTATAGTTATGAAGTAGCAACGAAAATAATTTTATGGTTGGGCGGTCACCACCACATGAGGAACTGTAGTAAAGGTTCCTGGCATTAGGAAGGTTGAGAACTACTGCTCTAGGTGGACCCTTTTGGTTAGGGCCTAAATGCTTAACCATTTGTACCAATTCGGGATTAAAACAAATCCATTGCTGTCAAGCCTGGTCTAACTCATAAAGACCCTGGAATCAGAGTGGAACTGCCCTGTAGGATTTATTTCCTGAGACAAACTGCCACATCTTTCTTCCACAGAGCTGCTAAAAAGAAAAGCCCTTTACCCCACTGCCCTTGAGTCAGTTCCGACTCATGGAGACTATCCATCTTTATGGGACAGTGGCCTCAGCTTTCTTCCTGGTGGTGGATTTGTACTGCTGACCTGTGGTTAGCAACCCAATGCCTACCCCACAGCATCACTAGAATTGCTAGTGGGTGACAAACCCTGACTTTTCAGTTAGCAACTGAGCACTCTAATCACTGTGCACCAGGACTCCTTACCCAAAGATTAGTGCTTAAGTTGATAAATATTTGAACACTTAGTAAATATTCAAATGGTTGGCTATGATTGTTGTTTCTGTTATGAGTTTTCCCACAGACAATTTTCCATGTACTGTGGTGATCTTTTGGAGACTTTCTCGAGATAAGAATTTAGAATTCACTTCTTTTAATGATCCTCTCATTCTGTACATGCCCCTGGGAGGACTCAGCTTCATCACCTTGACAAGTGTGGATGTCTTGAAGTACCTCAGTGGCACATTTTTTGATTGTACAAATCTGTATTGGGACTATAGTCTGACTGCTCCTGAGAGGAAGAATGGCTAAATTTTGTCTCAGCTACTTTGGACACACCATTAGGCGGAACCAAGGAGGTCAAGCTTGGTAAGATCAGGGAAAAAGAAGGAGACCTTCAACAAGGTGGAGTGACACCGTGATTGCAACAATGCACTCAACATAGCAGTGGTTGTGAGGATGGCGCAGACCCAGGCAGTGTTCCACTCTGTTCTCCGTGTGTCTCTGTGAGGTGGAACCAACTCGATGGCTCCTAATAACAACAAGACCTGCTTTTACACATAGTCACTTTGCATTCTTTTCTCTTAGTTACAACTCCAGGGAACAACTCGATAGGTGTCAGAGCAGTTGGCTTTGTCTGTATACATTGGCAAGCCCTAAGTCTAATGAACTTTTACTCCATAGGTAGCAGGTAAATGAAGACCATAAACATCTCAAGAAAATTTAAAGCTCCGTTCTCGCTTTAGTAGCAAGCTTGGCTCATTGGTGTGATCTAGAGTAGAATGAATCCATTAGAGTGCCTGAGTTGCCTCACCCACTCTCCTGACTTCAGAACCCTCTCCCCACAGATGTG
>NW_022107431.1:83923000-83950186 GCF_000313985.2 Echinops telfairi | reverse complement strand
AATAAAATGATTTAAAAAAAAAAGAAGTCAGTTTTGCTTATGAGTTAAGTTAAAATACTTAGCCTGTCCCCGAGCTGCCCTCTAGGCCCAAAAGAGTTCCTTCAGGAAACAAGTACCTGGATGTCAGGCCCCTCTGAGTCAGCATGAAGTACTTCTGGAGTAAGTCCCCTTATTCCAAAACCCATGCAGGCTGGCAGGGTCTCCACCCAGAACCCTGTTCCTCACCTCTGAACCCCTCTGCCCCTTTCATGAGCTTGCTGGTTGGCAAAGGTGCCAACCCATAGCACGCGTCCTGTCTCAGTTTTCACCTCGGTTGTCCCTGCCCTCGCCCTAGTTTTCTCCTTGGTTTGTTTCCTTTGTCTTGTCTTTCCCTTTCCTTGTTTTTAATGTTTTCTTTCTGTGTTTTCCTTTTGTCCCTTTCTTTCTCTTTTTTAAATCATTTTATTAGGGGCTCATGCAACTGTTTTCACAATCCGTACACACCTCATTTGTGTCCAGCACATTCGTACATGTGTTGCCCTCACTATTCTCAAAACATCTGCTTTCTACTGGAGCCCTTGGAATCAGCTCTCATTTTCCCCTCCCTCCCCCTCCCCCTCCCCCTGAACCCTTGATAACTGATAAATAATTATTATTTTGTCATATCTCTTTCTTTCCTTCTATTTCCTGCCCCTTCCTCTAGTGTTTTTTCTTTACTATTTTCTTTTCTTCTCCTCCTTTCCTAGTTTTTCTTGTGGTATTTTTCTTTATTTTTTTCTCCTTTGTTCTTATTTTCCTTTCATTTTTTCTTTTTGTTACCAACGTTTTTGCTTGATGTTGATTGCTTGCTTTCCTTCACTTACGTTTTCTTCTTTTCTTTTCTTTTTTTTTTGCAGTTGTTTGCTTTTGTTTCTCTCTTTTTTGTTGTTCCACCTGATGGAAGACAGCTGCTATGCCCACACCTCCTACAGTATGCCTACTGGTCTAACTGCTGCTATATCATTGGCAGACAACAACCAATGCCAGCCCAAATTTCCCTCAGTTGTGCTACAGGATCAGTAAACAGAGAACTGTGTACAAACTCACCTTCTATATCACAAACCCCTAGGAGATAGGTGAGGAGTGCTTAAGAACCCACCAACATGCAATCATCAATTAAATGTAAATACAACACAATGTCTCAGAAATAATAGATAATTTCAACTCACATGAAGAAATAGGACAAAAATTATCATGGCAGCATATATGCATATGTGCTTGACACAATGGATGAATGTATGGATTGTACTAAGAGATGTAAGAGTCTCCAATAAAAGTGTTAAAGAAAGAAAGAATGAAAGAAATAAGACAGAGAAACTCAAATAAGGGACCAAAACACAGACTCAGAAGACTTTTGAGGAAGAGATGGCATTGAAACTCACTGATGAGGAATTCAAGAGAATGATGTTCAGGTTCTCTCAGTGGATGGAGAGAAAGGCCCAGAAATCTATAGATAAAATTAAAGAAATAACAGAAGAAAAAAAAAGAATGGAAGAAAACAAAGCAAGAACAAATTGATAAAATATATGAAAAGTTAGAAACTCTACCAAAACATCAAATAGAAATCCAAACAATTAATACTAAAATTTCAGAGATAGACAATACATTGAAAGGGCAAAGGAATAGAATTGAATCAATAAAAGACCAAATTAGTGACCTTGAAGACAAATTTTTCAATACAAGTATTCTAGAGAAATAATTAGCAAAAAATGAAAAGAAAGCCTAAAAATTATGTGGAACATCATCTAGAGCAGGGTTGGGGACCATCTGGCCCATAGACTGGATAAGACCTGCTAAATCATTCACACCAGTTAACAGCACACACCTTATCAAAAAGAAGTTGTTCCAGCCGCACATTAAAACACAAAGAAAACAAACTCACGGCCATTGAGTCGATTCTAACTCATCCTCACCCTATAGGACAGGGCAGAGCTGCCCCTGTGGGTTTCTGAGACTGTAGCACTTTATGGGAGTAGAAAGCCTCACTTTTCTCCTTCCTAGTGTCTGGTGGTTTCAAAGAGCTGACCTTGTGGTTAGCAGCTCCGTGTGTTACCCACTACCATTACATTAGGGGTAAGTTAATCAAATGTTTGACTAATATGACCCAGCATCATGTTATAAATGTCCAAATGGTTCTTGGCAGAAAAAAAAAGTCCCCCACTCCTGATCTAGAGGTATAATTTGTGTGTAAATGGATTTCCAGAATAGGAAGAGAGGGGGGGGGAAAAGTACAAAGAAAATTGCTAAAGAGTTGTTGGTAGAAAACTCCCCTAACTTCGTGAAAAATAGGAAGATGTGCATCCATGATGCAGAATGAACCCCAAAGAGGATAGTTTCCCCAACCTCCCACCCTGCAACACACACACAACCATCAAGACATATAATCAAACTTTCCCAAACCCAAATCAGGATAGGGCAGCTTTATTCCCCCTGTTGGAAGAGACTCCATAGCACTAAACAACTACGACAAACATTTATCTTCCTTTAAAATGGTCACAGTTGTCTTTCAGGTAAAATGGGTTCTTGTTCTTTTTCTGATATCTGGCTCCATCATCTGACTCTATAGTGTTGTTTCTTTTGTCCACTCATTTTGAAATGAATTGATGAGATTTTGGTGTGAACGAGGTTATGCACTGGACGATCATGAACCAGTTCTTGTCTTCCAGTGCTGTGTTGCTGTTGGGTGCCATAGAGTCAGTGCTGACCCATAGGGGCCCCATGCACAACAGAACACAGCACCGCCTGGGCCTGAGCCCATTGTTGCAGCCACTGTGTCCATCCATCACGCTGAATACCATAAGGAGTTATTACTCATCTTGTTAACTACCTTGTACTCTCAGTGTTGGCACGTGGTCACTTTGCACATACAAGATAGATGTTAAATTAGGGGGAAAAGGCTGTATGCTTCTTTACAAACTTGGCCATTTATATGATTTAGAGTACTTTGTATACTGGCAGATTCATATGAGGGGGTACTGTCCCCAAAACCAGATTTTTTTTCCAAAGCTATGTATTTAATTTTTAAAAAATGAAACAACCTTATCACCTTCAACGTACTCTCCATTGCACTTAATACTTGTCAAATGTACAATTCCATTCTTGGAAATATTTTTAAAACTCATCTGCTTGGATGGTTGACAGCACTTCCTTCGTTTTTTTTCTCCACCTCTCCTACGTTGACAAATCGCTGTCCTTTCATGTCCCTCTTCATTTGTGGAAACAAAAAGAAGTCACACAGAGTGAGGTCAGGTGAGTCAGGTGCAGGGGGCAAGAGAGGAATGATGTTTTTGCCCACCTGGTGCACTGAGATGACTGCATGAGCAGGTGCATTGTCGTGGTGGCAAAACTGGTACCCTGTCTGCCACAAATCAGAAAGCTTAATTAACAGTCTGACCTGGTGGAACAAATTCCAAATACACTATCCCCCACATATTAAAAAAAAAAAAAAAAAGCGCATCATCTTGATCTTTGATTTCACTTGGTGAGATTTTTCTTGGGCAAGGTGAGGTGACGATGGCATCTTCCACTGGCTCGATTGATGTCTGCTTTCAGGGTCGTAAGAATAGCACCATGTCTCTTCACCAGTAATGACCTTGGAAAAAAAGTCTGGGTTGCTTTGGAGCTGTTCTTTCAAAGCAAGGCATGTTTCCACTCAACACTTTTTCCTGGTTAGTCAGAACCCGAGGCACACATTTTTCTGCGACCCTTCTCATATTCAGATCTTTCGTTAAAATTCACTGAACCGAGCTCCAAGATAGCCCAGATAACTTCCCCATCTCTCCAATGGTCCGTCGTTGGTCTTTGAGCACAGTGCACAGATTGTGTCAATATTTTCATCTGTTCAGGAAGTTGACGGACATCCAGAACAAGGGTTGTCATCCATCAACATTTCACCTTTTTTGAAATGAGGAAACACTTGAGGTTTTCCCATCGCACTGTCCTCATAAGCCATGTTCAACATCACAACAGCTTCTGCAGCATTTTTCCCCAGCAGGAAATAATATTTCACAGCTGCTATGCTGTTCTCTTAAATCAGCCATTAGAAAAAACGAAGTTTGAGTGTGAGTTAGTTAATTGTGCCAGCCTGGCAGATAATCACATGTGGGGCTAATTGAAAGGCGGAGGGATAAATGGGTGGTGAGCCTCGCCTTTCTAGTTCTCGGGTCTCTTGCTTTGTGATGGTCGCACCAGGGTGCAGCTGCCTTAGCAGTTCCCTGCTTCAGCTTGCAAGATTGACTTCCTACAAGACATCCCCAAGGAGAAGCCACATGGACCTATCCCGATGCAGCCCTGGGTGCTGGAGCAGCCGTGCGGAGACCCCTGCTAGTGGTGAGATGCTTATTCGTTCATTGACTCAGCTTTCCTCCTGCAGTCAGCATCATTGCCTCTGTTTTGTGAGGTGGAGGACTTTGTGGACTGGTGTTGTGTTAATGAGTTAATGTTGGACTTGTGGGCTTGGGCAGCATTGGGTTGGGATGTTTTCGTGATGCACATTTTCTTTACATAAAACTCTCTCTTATACATGAGTTGCTGTGGATTTGTTTCTCCAAAGTACCCAGACTATTACAGAGTGAAACTGCTTTTAGGAAAAAAATCACTGTGACCAGAGAGAACCTTCCCAGGCAACGCCACGGGTGCACTAACTCAGAGCGAGTTGCTCAATGCTCGACTAGTGGGGAAAATGCATATGAGGAGCTTTTTCCCTTTTTTTTTTTTGGTATCTCCTCATCTACTAAAAGTTACTGCCATCCAAGTTTCACTGAATTTGCTGGACATGCAGTTATAAGACCTCTCCCTGCAACTTTTTCTTTTAAATGTCTTAATTTCATTTTTTCTCTTCCTCCCTGCCCCCGCCTCCCCTCCTTCTGTCTCAGGGCACTGAATTCCTCCTTCTTGTCCACTAGCAAGAATTCCCTGCCTATCGACTTTATTGTCTGCCTTTCACACATTTTCTGGGAGAGGTACAGAGACACATAGTCCGGTGATGGGTGGCTCGTATTTGAGGTTCCAGCTCTGTACTAGTTGTGCCATGGCCCACGAGAAGGAGGATTCCTGGGACATGGCTGTGCTCTCTCATAAATCGCACGTGTGCAATGACGGGGCTTTAAGGCACCATTTGTTTGACACGTCACCTGTGCATGGGTTCTACAGGCTCCCTTGAGGACGTCTGCAAACCCGACCACCATTTGTCATATTGTTTCTCAGAGAAAATATGTTCTAATTTCCCAACAATTTACTTGTCAATGAACTTTTGGAATAGAGCCCATTTGTCAGTTGAAAACAGCTTGTTCTTTTTCTAAAGCACATTTGTGTTTGACCTTCCTCCCTCTCCCTATTTCTTTTTCCCCCCACAGAAAAGTCTGTGAAGTAAGTAGCTAGTTGGATAGAACCTCTGTTATATTGTTGAGGAGCCTGAAGCATTGACATGAACTGCCTTTTTAAAGGTTACATAAACTAGTTAGTGGTAGAATCACCACGTACTGCTTTTAAATTGCTAGGCAACAATGCAATACCTCCATAAAGACCCCATTTTCAACACATGCACACATGCCGTTAGATTTCGGCCAACTTTTGTAATGTACTTCTTTTAGCATTTGGTCCTAGCGGAGATCAAGTGTAATCAAGCTTCATGGATGAACAGAATCTCTGACTCACTCTCTTTCCTTTTCTAGTAAGAAATCGTGCTCCAGGAGAAAAGCTCATTTGCTATTGCTGGTTGGTGGTGACTATATTACCCTTATCTTGTTCTTTCTAAGTGTACCTGGCCACATGGAGAGGGTCCAAGGCCATGGGAAAGCTAAATACAGGAAGGGAAACCCAATTGGGAAAATTCACCGTGGGGAACATAGACAAAGAAAGTCACAACAATAAACTTTCTAAAGTGAAAAAGCATCACGGGGCTGGCACCAAGAGAGACTCTTAGAGGATCAGTTAGGACTGTCAGATAGGTGTTTCTAAGGGTTAGGATGTCAGGCTCTGGTTCAGTGGTCTGATCTTGAAACCCAAGCTTTCTTAATAAGAAGCCCCGGTGGGTAAGTTCGCTTGGTAATCCTTCAGCAGCTCCACTGGCGAAAGATGTGACAGGTTGCCATTTTAATGATTGAATGGGGAAGTCCGACTCTGTCTTATAGGGTTACTATGGTTAGAATTGGCTTGATGGCAATGGATTTTTATGGGCTTCCCTCTTTCCCTCCCCAAACTTTTTTCTTTTCTTTTGGTAAGCAAAACAAAGTGGCTTAAACAGTCTTCAGTCAGTACATCATGGAATGGAGCTAACTATGATTTTGACATGTCAGGGACTCTGTCAACAACCACTGTGTTATTTTGAGTTTTCTACTTTAAGTAACAGCCCTTAAAGTAGAAACGCAACTCAAACAGGACCATAGGAACGTCAATCTGAAAAGGACAGTGTATTGACAATGGCCAAGCACTAAGAGTATCCCAACCTTTGAGGTGAGCCAGAGAGAAAATAGGTGTCTTGGTACAGTGGTGGAAGTACTCATCTGCTAATCCAAAGGCTGGTGCTTCAAATCCAGCAGCTGCACTGGGGAGTATCTATCTATCTAGTTTATATGTATATAACAGTCTGCTTCTGTAAATATTATAGGCTTGAAAACCCTTTGCGGTTGTTTTAATCTGTCCCGCATGAGTCACTCTACATTGGAGTCAATTTAAAGGCAAAGAGATGAGTAAAAAATAAAACAGGACACTCAACTTGCAGAGTTAAAAATGTAGCATCTGGGAACTATTCCTAAAAGCCCTAAAGTTTTAGGTTGTTAGTTCCAATTAATTTACAATCTCAAATCAAAAATTGGCCCTAATGAAGTAGCTGATGGCTCTTATTTGAGGATCGAATGTGATGAGCCAGTGTGGGGAGGGCAGCTGAAGGCCAAGGTGAACCACGTGAACTCGTTCCCAGCTCCATTTGCAATTTGAGCTGTACAAACTAGGAGTATGTGAAATAGACCCGTTCCCTCTACATCCGTGGGAAGAAGTTTATAATTAGAACATCCTGGGGAACTTCTCCTATCAATTGTTGTTGCATACCTGAAATATCACAAAAGAGAGTGAAGCCGTAGGTTAAAAAAAATTCACTAAAATCATTGTTTATGCCTGTGTCAATTATGAGGAACTACAGGAATAAATGTTTTATGGCCTTGAGTGCTACAAATTCTTTATCAAGCCAAAACAATAGAGGCTTCTGGAAGTGTGTGAACTTGAGACCTCTGCAGAATATGTGGGGGTGGGGTGGGGGTAGGGTGAGCAGAGTGAGGCCAAGAAGACATTCCGTCCAGAACCTAAAAGTCAAGCTCCACCCAACGTCCAACTCCAGGTAGGCAACCTTGAAAGTTTAAAAGAGATGGAGGAAGAGTTGACATACAAATAAAAAAATATTATTTTTCTTTCAAACTGTATTCACGAACATCAGATTTTCTAATCGCCAGTCTCTAGACCCCTGGTTGGATCAGAGTGGGGCTGAGATCTTAGAAGCCCCCGTTTATATGTGCCTGGACCAGGGAAATACATGCTAATGGAGTGTGGTGTCTCTGGGTCCCACACATGGTGAATGTGCTCCGCTGCCGATGCAAAGCTTGATTCTTGTTTGATTTCAACTGGGGGCACGTTGGAAGAAGGACCTGGTGATCTACTTCCGAAAAGTCAGCCACAGAAACCTCTGGCGCCCTTTCCCTCCGATTCACCCGGGGTTGGCATCAGCTCAAACAGATGCCACAACAACGGATTACATTGAACTGCAGCCGACCAACTTAAGGAGCTGGCGCATTCAAATCGTTCTGTCAGTGACGAATATTGAATTACCATGGACTGTCAGCAGAACAGTCTGTCATGGAGGAAGTCCAGCTAGAAGGCTTTGAAGAAAGGATGGTGGATCTCACTGTGTGTACTTTGGATGGATCATCAATGGGGGCCAATCGCTTGGGAAAGAGACCGTGTGTGGTAAAACAGAGGCTCAATGAGAAAGAGTAATGCTTCTGATTCATAGTGACTTTACAGATAACAGAATGGAACACTGCCCGGTCCTGTGCTAATGTCATAATCCTTGCTAAGTGTGAAGCCATTGTTGCAGCAATTGTGTTAATCCGTCTCATTGAGGGTCTCCATCTTTTGGACTGTCCCTTATTTTACCAAGCATGTTGTCCTTCTTCAGGGATGACTCCCTTCTGAGTCCAGGGCCAATGGAGGACAGTCTCAACATCCTCTTGCCTAAGGAATATTCGGCTTGTACTTCTTCCTAGGCAGACTGGTTTGCTCCTCTGGAAGTCCATAGTAAATCCAATATTCTTCACCCAAACCACAACTCAAATGCATCAAGGCTTCTTAAACCCACCATTGCCATCAAGTTGTTCTGATTCAGAGCAACCATGTAGTAAAACTGCCCTCTGTGGGTTTCTGAGGCGGTCCGTCTTTGTCATCTTTGTCCCATGGGCTGACTAGTGGGCTGAAATTGCTGACTGGTGGTTCTCAGCCCACGGTATTACTTATTCATTGTTCAGCTTTTGCATGCAGTTGAAGATACGAGGGGTTGAGTTAGACACACCTTAATCCTCAGGGTGATAGCTTTACTTTTTAACATTTTACTTAGAAACAAGAACAAAAACATTTTGTTGCGTTTTAGGTGAAAGTTTACATAGCAAATATTTTCCTCTCAGTTGTTTATACACAAATTGTCCTATGACATGGATTGCAATCCACACAATTTGTCAGGCATCACCCTCTTGCCTCCCTGGGATCGCTGATTCAAAAACGGGCTCACACAAAACCACCTAGAGGAATCACCATTAAAAGGCTTAGAAGATGATTGTTAATTTAAGTACCTTAAAACGTTTCCACGATCAAGAATAAAACATTTCATTTTCATATAAAAATGGCTGAAGTTAACTTGTGTCCATATAGAACATCACTTCAAACATTTCTGTATAACAAGCAAGAGCAGGATCCATCTTTCTTTTTTGAGAGCATTTGACATACTGGTATTTAATCCTCCTATGACGTTCTTGTTTAATATGCAGTTCATATTTCATTATACTATACAGGATATGTTGCTGTGTGTATAGTTAAGTATTAAACGTGAGGACAAAATTACATTAGCAGCAGAATACAATAAAATTTTGATCAAAATAAGCCAGAGACATTCCACGTGTTTTTAATCTTACCTACCTCAAGATTATACATGACAATGTGAAGAGAAGTTGCAGTCAGTTAAAAGTGGATCCAGACAACTTTTACGTGTGTAGCTATCCACCAGTGACTTCTATTTCCTTTACCTGAATAAATACACGCACGTGCTATTTATTACCAGTACAATCTCCAATTTATATGCAACAGATTCCCAGCATCTTTACACATATATTTCTGATTGTATAGTTTTATTCTGTTTCCACGAAGGCACATCTGGACCATCTGTAATTGAAAATAATTTAGCAAATTTGTAACTGGATTTCATATCTATTTATTTTTTGACAAGCATAGGTTTTAGTTATACTAAAAGCTTGATTATAAATAATCAGGTTAAAAAATAGTTGAGTCTGGGTCTTTCCTTTCTGGAAATGGTTTAAGTTCAGGCATACCTGTTGTACGCGTTTATTATTGAATAGTAGTGCCAGGTAGAAGAAAGTACCTGCTGAACAGATACTTTATTTTAAATATATAACTAAACATACTTGAAAAATCTGATGATTTTTTGAATGTCCTAATTGATTAGCTAGCTGTTTTCCATTTCAGAGGCACGTTTGGCTACCACATTACTGTATATGTTCCTGTGCAAACTAGCAGTATTTTCAAGGTTAAACAGAAAGGAATTTCATCTCCTTGTCCTAGAAAGATGAGATTTTCTACTTCGGTAAAGATTTGCAGCCTCTGAAGCCTACACTATCCTTGGGGTTGTTATGGGTCAGAATCGACTTGACGGCAGTGAGTTAGTAGTTTGGTTTAGTCCCATCTAGACATCCAAAATGCACAAAGGGAAAGAACCTTCTTCATTTCAGTTAGTTCTAGCTGTCCTTTCATCCTTCCATCCATCCATCCACCCACCCACCCATCCATCCATCCAATAGATACTTGTGTATGTCTTAAAGTTCCTCACCCCCCCTCCATTGTCCTAGCACAGAGGGCATTAAAATGGAAACAAAAGAATAATAGAGACAATAGCAACACAGTTCTTCCTCTAAATTTCTTTCAGGAGATAATTAGTTCAGTGAAGCTGAGAGCAACTTCCTCCCCAGCTGGATGGCTCACAAGTGCGTACCAGAGTTGACATAGGAGTTCTGCGGTAGGCTCCTAGGGCACAGCTATTGGCTAGCTCTCCTGCATACATCAGCATTTCCTCTTTGACTCAACAGAGATCGGAGCGTCTGATAGGTCTGGATGTGGTCTTAGCTTTCTACCTTTTAGGATGCTTACTGGGTTCTTTAGAAATTTTACTTTTCCTGATAACACAGTTTTTCTCCTTTCTGTAAGCCTCTGACTGACTGGTATAACTCGATACTATCTGTTTTCTCTTTCTGAAATAGTTGGTTGCTGTGGTTATAACATGATTAGTACAATTTCTTTGGGAACTTAAAAATCTACTCCCAGTGATTTCTAGGATACTTCTCACAGAGGATATTCTCCAGCTACTATTTTCAGGAACCTGTCAATCATCCTTCTAGCCCGCACTGTCTTTGAACATATGTAGGACGGGCTCCGAACACGGCCACCGTTTAGTCTACGCACTCTCCTTGGGCGTGTGCTTGACTTAGCAAGTCTTTTCTAATGAACAGAATATAGTGAAGTGGCGGTGTGCCACGAGACGAGGCCACGAGAGACACTGTGGTTTCCACTTTGGTTACGTCTTTGGATCACTCACTCCTGCTGCTGCTGGGTCATGAGGAAAGTGCGGGTGGCAAGGAACCTAGGCCTCCAGCCAACAGCGAAGGGAGTGGGCCATCTGTGAAGTCAACCTGCCATTCCATCAGGCGTCTGCATGGCAACTTTAGGAGAACTCCTAGATCAGACTCAAAGAGCCAGGCGTCCAGGTTTCTGAAGCTTATCAAATGTCTGAGATAGAAAATAGCTGTTATTTTAACCTGTTTAGTTTAGGGGTCATCTCCAATTTCCAAAAAGACCTCCCTCCTTTTGAGGATGATGCAGAGGCTCATGGGAAGAGACTCAACTGTAGGTGAATTATCTCTTGTTTTAACTTTTTCTTCACAGCACTTAAATAGCAGAATTCTTTGCGTTTTCTGACCACCCTCTCCCTAACACTTCAGATAAAGAATGTTCTCTCATTTTATCGGCTTATCCTTAGACCTCATTCTTAGCCATCTTCTCTAAGATCTTGTCTCACATTTGCACCTTTAATCTCTGCCGTCCTTGGCTTCAACAAGTGCTGGTCTCGCATATCCGCAAAACAAACCTTCTTTGATCCTGTTGCTGTTTTGGATCCTTGTGCTTATTTGCAAAGTCTTCAACTTCCTATTTGCTCATTGCTTCTCAGTCCTTGCCTGCTGGTTTCTGTCCTTATTCAAATAAAAATCCATTGCTTATTCAAATAAAATTCTATGCCCAATCATTTTCAAGGCTGTACATCTTTACCGAAGCAGATCGCCACATTTTTGTCCTGTGGAGAGACTGGTGGGTTCAAATGCTGACCTTTGGTTACCAATTGAGCACTGAACCACTGCACCACCAGGTCTGCCTTCTGAGGCCTTCATCAAAGCTTTTTTCCCCTTGAGATTAGTTACCACCGCCTTTCCTTGTTTTTATTGGTCTCCGAAGTCTTCAGATCTCACACGATCTCAGATATCCTGAGCGGCAAGACACAACGCAGAGACGACTCAGTCACCCACTCATGAGTAGGAACTGACCAACGTGACCCTATAGGACAAGGTAGAACTGCCCCTCTGGGTTTCTGAGACTGTAATTATTTATGGGGGTAGAAAGCCCCATCTTTTTCCCTTGGAGAGGCTGGTGGTTTCAAACCTATGACTTTACAGTTAGTAACCCACTTTGTAACCACTGTGCTACCAGGGGTCCCACCAGCATCACTGGGAGTTGATAAAATAGAGGCTCAGAGAAGTTCAGACCCTTGCGGTGGGTCACAAGCTTGGCTGGTGGCAGAGTCTGGGCTCAGGTCCAGCTTCCCCGACTCTCACGCCTGAGCTGTTCTCATCATACCACAAACAGTTCCTTGAAACTTTCTCCACCGAAGTCATGAAACTGCATTTTCTTGGTTGTTCTCCCTTTTGACTTTGCTCAATCTCCTTCGCCACTTCCCTTTGCTGTTGCGTCTATCTCCTCTCTGTCCTCACCCTTTTCCCATGGTGCTCTCACTTCTTTCTTGTCATTAGTCCTCACTAGCCCCCATCCTGTCCAGGACTGCACCTTCCTGGACTGGTTTCCCGCATGGAGGGCCCTCCGATTTGACAGATGCTCAATGTCTTCAACTTGCCATCGCCACTTCTCCTTTCCTCCTCCACTGGGTAAATATTTGGTACCATTCTATCAGCTCTCAGGCCTGTCACTTTTTCTTTCCTTCTTTCTTTTAGAAAGTCACTTTATTGGGGGCTCATACAGCTCTTATCATGATCCATACATACATCCACTGTGTCGAGCACATTTGTACATTTGTTGCCATCATTATTTTCAAAACATTTTCTTTCTACTTGAGCCCTTGGTATCAGCTCCTCATTTTTTCCCATCCCTCCTCCATCCTTCCTCCCCTACTCTTGATAATTTATAAATTGCTATTATTTTTTCATATCTTACATAGACTGTTGTCTCCTTTCACCCACTTTTTGCTGTCTCCCTCAGGGAGTGGTTATATGTAAATCATCGTGATTGATTCCCCCTTTATCCCCTACCTTTCCCTTCCCCTCCTGGTATTGCTTCTCTCACTTTTGGTCCTGAGGGGTTTATCTGTCTTGGATTCCCTGTGTTTCCAGCTCTTATCTGTACCCATGTACATGCTCTGGTCTAGCCAGATTTGTAAGGTGGAATTGGGATCATGATAGGGGTGGGGATGAGGGGAGGAAGAATTAAAGAACTAGAGGAAAGTTGTATGTTTCATTGATGTGATACTACACCCTGACTAAGCCTATCACTATTTTTTCCATTTCTCCCCCCACCTTCCATTCATTCAAGAAAACTGTGTTGCGAATTGTTGTACCAGGAAACAAAATTTTTTGTCCCAAACAAAATCGTTCAAGCAAATCAAATCCTTGACAGATTCAATCTTTTCACCACTTATCATGATATGTACTGGCCCAGTTTTGAAGATACATGTACATATATAAGTCTCTATCACATCTGTCTCCATCAAGTTGATTCCAACTGATAATGATCTTATAGGACAGAAAGAACGACTCCATAGGGTTTCCGAGGCTATAAATCCTTATGGAAGCACACTGCTTCCTTTTTCTCCCTTGGAGTTGCAGGTGGATTTGAACCACTGCCATCAGTTTGGTTAGAAGGCTAGCAGTTAATGCATTGGGCCACCAGAGATCCTGTATACATGTATAAATAGATATAAATATATGTGTTGTTGTTAAGTGTTGTTGAGTTTGTTCTGACTCATAGAGACCCCATGTATAACAGAACAATGAGCCCATTCATTGTTGGGGCCATTGTGTCAATCCATATCATCAAGAGTCTTCCTCTTTTTCCTGTCCTATTAGACCAAGCATGATTCTTGGTCTCTCAAGGACAACATTCCTGCTCAGAGCAGCTAATGCATAGAGGGGACCGTAGGGCTGGCCTCACTATGAGACATTATGTCCCCTTACTGACCCACAGCCCTAGGGGGGACAGCACTAGAGACAGTGTGGAGATTGTACCTGGTCTGTATTTTGTCTCCCCCGCCCCCCGGGGGGCGAAACATGAAGGGAACGCAGTAGAGCAGCAAGGGGAGCAAAGCAAACACGTCCCTGAGGAATCCCCAAAGTAGACTTCTGCCTCAGGGGCAGGGCTTGGCACCTCATCAGACTCAATCGGCAAACATTCATAAGGGTCAGCAGACAGGCCTGGAACTATTTCTAGGCTTCCCCCACCCTCTCTTTTTTCTATGTCTCTCTATATAAGATAGGCAAGATAAACAATCCCAAGGGAAAATAATGGGACCAATGGTTCTGAGGGTGACATGGGAGAGGAGGAGGAGGGGGAAAGGGAGGGGGGAGCCAACAAACTCAGGGACAAGGGAGCAATAAGAGATCTAAAATCGATGGCGAGGAGGGTATAGAATGCCTGGTGGGCTTTGATCAAGTGCAATGTAGCTGAGAGGAAGTACAGAGAGCTGAATGAAGGTCTAACATGATAGTGGGACAGGAGGAAAGTAAAAGGGAACAGAGGAAAGAACTAGATGGCAAAAGACATTTACAGAGGTATATAAATAGGCATGTATATATATTAGTATATAACAATAGGGATATAGATCTATGTACATAGATCTATATGTTAAGTATTAAGGTAGTAGACTGACATTGGGCCTCTTCTCAAGCCCTCTCTCAATGCAAGAACTCTTTGTTTTAATAACCTGACATTTTGTGATGCTCACCTTCCCAACATGATCATTGAAGACAAAATAGGCGCATAAGCAAATGTGAAGAAAGCTGATGGTTCCTGCCTATTAGAAGATATCGTGTCTGAGGTCTTAAAGTCTTGAAGTTAAACAAGTGGCCATCTATCAGGGAAGCAACAAAGCCCACATGGAAGAAGCACATGAGCCTGTGTGATCACAAGGTGTTGACAGGATCAGATATCAGGCATCAGAAGATCCAAAACAAACAATCATATCCATGCTAATGTGGAGAGTCGGAGTGGAGACTCAAAGTCCATCTGTAGACAATTGGACATCCCCTCACAGAAAGGTCACAAGGAAGGAACAAGTTAGCTAGGGTGCAGTACACAGGGTGAAACACACAACGTTCCTCTAGTTCTTTAATGCTTCTCCCCCTCCCCCACTATCATGACCTAGTTCTACCTTACAAATCCAGCTAGACTGGAGCACGTACACTGGTGCAGACAAGAGTTCTCAGCCCACAGAATCCAGGACAGATACCCCCTTAGGAGCAGTAATGGGAGTAGCAATACCATGAAAGTAGGAGGAAGGTGGGCAGAAAGGGGGAACCGATCCCAATGACCAAGGTATAACACCCCCACCCCCGAGGGGGACAAACAACAGAAACATAGGCAAAGGGAGACAGCAGATGGTGTAAGATATGAAAATAACAAAAAAATTATAATTTACCAAGCGTTCATGAGGGTGGGAGGATGGGGGAGGGAGGAGGAAAAGAGGAACTGATACCAAGTGCTCAAGTAGAAAGAAAATGCTTTGAAAAGGATGATGGCAGCATATGCAAAAATGAGCTTGATACAATTGATGTATGGATCCTTATAAGAGCTGTAAGAGCCCCCAATAAAATGAAAAAAAAGAAAAAAAAGAATGGTCTCTACTGATAACATGGCAATAACATTACCATCCTTGCCTCTAAGGCACATTCTGGTTGTATACCTTCAAGAAAGGGCTGCTCATTGTTTTGGCAGTCCGCTTTCAATAGTCTTTGCCAGCACTGTAAGTCATATGCATCCGTTCTTCTTTGGTCTTCCTTATTCAATGTCCAACTTTCACATGCCTAGGAGGAGAGTGAAAATACCACGGCTCGAGGCAGGAGCATTCTTGCTCCTGAACACTTTAAAGAGATCTTGTGCAGCAGATTTCCCCAGTGCAACAGTCATTTGATCTCTCTCTCTCTCTCTCTCTCTCTCTTACACCCTCCTCACTGTCATTTTTACTTAATTAATTTTTAAAAAATCATTAAAAATATATATTTAAATTAATCATTCTATTGGGGGGCTCTTACAAATCTTATAACAATCCATTATTCAATAGTCTTAAGCACACTTGTACATATGTTGCCACCAACATTTCCAAAACAATTTCTTTCTACTTGAGCCCTTTGGCATCAGCTCCTCCTTTTTCCCCCTTCCTCCTCCTCATTTGATCCCTCGACTGCTGTTTCCCTGAGCACTGATTGTGTATCCACGCCAGACAAAATGCTTGACAACTGAGAGCTTTTCTCCCTTTCCCATGATGTTACCTATTGGTCCAGTGGTGAGGAGTGGTGGTTTCCTTACATTGAGTTGCAAGCCATATTGAAAGGTGCAATCCTTGAGGTTCATATGTAAATATGCAAACATATGCAAGTATGTAAACATCAACATTATATAAATGACATGTTTGTGTGTGTGTCTATTTGGGCTATCTGAATTGTATTCGCTTCCATTCTTCTTTTCCTAATCCTTGGATAATTTAAACACAGCTGAGGATGTTTTCCCCAGGCTTTGGAAGAACATTCTTTCTGGGATGACATCAAATTTGGAAAATGTTTCAGATGCAGGATTTTTCAGCAAGTCATAAGCAAGTGAGTGTAGAGGATTATAATGTGAATCAATGTCCGTCAGTTTGTGTGTGCTCCGAAAGCCCTTCAATAAATATAAAAAATACTGCTGCCTGAGCTCAGAGAGGAGTTAATTCTGCATCATTTCCCGAAGGCATGTCAGTCCCCACTATTCAAATATTTCCATGGACACAATAGTTTGTATCAGCATTTTGGCATTATATTTAGGAGCCCTAAATCTCATGCTCAGTCCATCTCAGAGTGTAGGAAAATTAATTTTCTTCTATATTGGTAGTTTGCAGCCAAGCTTGCTGCAAAATTTAGCATTCCTGCCAGTAATTGTTCCGTGGTCCAAGTTTGTTTGGAGAAGCTCCAACACCACCATTGTTATTCATGCAACAGAAGTGCTTCAAGCTGACAGGAGACCAAACAGACGTTTTATCTCCTCGTAAGCACCTCACAGGGGAGAAAGAGCTCTCGAGCTCCGAGTTCAGTTTATTTGTGATTCTAATACTTTTAGCCTTGTTTTACTGGTGGAGGATACTTTTAAATTAAGAAGCAAGACACTTCTCTTTTGTACCCAGTGCGTTTTGCAGAGAGCAAAACATCTCTGTCAGAAACTACATCTGTATCAGACACTACATCTCTATCAGAAACTTCCATCCGGCTTTGACTGTGCCGATGAGGAAAACATCTTTCCAGATGAGCTTCTGTTTATACAGTCTTTACATTTTCACTTGCACCGACTGTTCCATTGGCAGTACTTCCAGTTCTGTTTTTCAAGGCTCTCCATCCACAATAGTGTTTACAGAACAGGAAGAAAAATGAGCCTTTTAGGGAGAGAAAGAAAGCTCCGAAACTCATTACTAGGGGTATTTTTAAAAAGGGTAATAAATTGCACTGATGACTTGTCAATATAAATTGTTAGCAACTTGTTTCAAAAAGTGGAAGGAATCATACAACGCATGCCCATGTACCCACCAGTACAGGCACACCGGGGAGATGGGGAGGCTCAGGCTCCAGAATGGCTGAGTACCACGAGTCACACTCGTTTTTGGGTTTCCCAGTGTGTATAAAGTTACGTTCCCACTGTGCTGCAGTCTATTCAGTAAGCAATCTAATGATGTAAATGTTTGAAATATTTGCAAGAACTGCCAAAATGTGACAGATCGCTATGGAGTGACCACCAACTCCGAGCAACCAAGCTCCCTGCCACCGAGTCAATGTCAACTCACAGCGACCCTGTGGGACAGAGTAGATCTGCCCTGTAAGTTTCTGAGATTGTCAATCTTTATAGAAGTGGAAAGCCTCATCTTTCTCTCAGGGAGAGACTGGTGGTTTCGAACTGCTGACCTTGCAGTTATCAGTCCAACGCATCACCACTACACTGCCTGGGCTCCTTGTGATGAGCACATGCTGTAAGAAAACTGGCACTGATTGCCTTGCCCGACGCTGGATTGCCACAGGCATTCAATTTTCACACACACACACACACACACACACACACACACACGTAATATCTGTGAGGCACAAGAAAGCCATAATCATTATTTTATAATATCCCTTTATAATATATCTCAATCCATCAGTGTAGTCACTTAGCAGTCCATCTTATTATTTTTTGGGGGGAGGGGGTGCATTTCAAAGTTTGTTGGCGCCATCAGAAGCAAAGGGTCATCTCGACTCATGGAAATCACCTAGCTGTATGTAGCAGGATTAGACTCAGCTACAAAAAACAAAATCCAACCACAATAACAGTGCAAACTATGCAGTGCAAACTATGCAGTGATTTCATGCTTCAGCCAGCACTCATGCTGGCAAGGATGTCCCGTAGTGGCACCCTCTCGGAGAACATTCTGAGAATTTGAGTTTCCTAAAGTCTGCGAACAATGCCACTTGACATGCCCATCTGCTGTGCTTCCTAGCAAAGTGCTTTCTGCTCGGCTGTCTCCTTGTTTCAGTCTCACGTCCTAAAGATGATACCTCTGGTATTATAATTCATAATTACAATGCTTGGGTAATGTATACCACCCAGGTTGTCACAGCTGTTCTGGAATTTCAAGTCATTTTGTTTTTTATTTTAGGACTAGAGTAGTGTTTCTCAAAGCGTAGGCCTATGAATTATCGGCAATTAACATTCCTGGAGTCTTGTTAAGATACAGGTTGTGGGGTCCTACCCCAGGACTTTTGCTTCTTTGTTTAAAAGTGAGGACTCCTGCATGCGAGCATTTGGAGATGGCTAGAGGAGCATGTCAAGTTTGGGAGGGTAATGGAAGTAAACAAATCACAGGTTAAAGAATGCTCTTCTTTCTGTCCCTTCCTTTACTCTTTTATCTCCCATGCTAAAACACCACACCCAAAGGAAACTCAACTCAGTGGCATGGACTGGAATCTAACCCGTGATGATGCCGTGCGCTGCAGGATAGACCTGGGCTCCCTGGGATTCTCTGGACGGTACTCTGTAAGGAAGCAGATCGCCAGCGTCACTGGGTGGGTGCAAATTGTCAGCCTTTCAGTTAGTTGTTGAACACAAACTTTTTGACTCAAGGACCTTTTAACAACACTCACATAGCCCCACACTTCTTCCATCTTTGAGTTGAAAGAACTAAGCTACCTGGGAAACTGCGGCACAGAAGCTGGATCCAGCCTTCCCATTCCTACTCCACACCCAGAAGCATGCTGAGAGCTCTCTCCGTCTCCATCGCTTGACTCTGCTTCTATGTGAGTTTGGGCTTCACCGTTTCCTCCTGCAGATGCACTTCCTCCAGGGATAGTAGTTGCTGGAGGTGCTCTAGAACCCACAACCTTCTAACTTGTCAATGATCGCATCAGTACATTGATCTCACTGGGAAAATCTGCTACACAAGATCTCTTTAAAATGATGAAAAGTAAGGATGTCACTTTGAGGACAAAAGTGTGCCACCCCCAAGGCATGATATTTCCAGTTGTCTCCTATGTCTGCGAAAGTTGGACTTTGAATAAGGAAAGCAGAAGAATTCATGCACTTGATTGTGGTGCTGGCAAAGAACATTGAAAGCATCAAAGGTGCTTGATAAAATTGATGTATGGATTGTTATAAGAGCTGTAAAAGCCCCCAATAAAATGATGTATGAAAAAGGAAAAGAAAAGAAAATAACATGGACTCAAAAACCACAGGTCTATCTTGTTAGAAGTTTAGCCGGAAGGTGCCTTAGAAGCAAGGATGGCTAGACTTCATCTCAGTTCTTTGGACACATCAGGAGAAACCAAACCAAAAACACACTGGCTCATGGCAACCCTATAGGACAGGGTACTATTGCCCTTGTGGGTTTCTGAGACTATAACTCTTTCATGGGTGTAGGAAGCCTCATGTTTCTCCTGTCTGGTGGCTTTGAACTCTTGATCTTGAGGGTAACAGCCCAGTTCATAACCACATTGCCACCAGTGCCCCTTTCTAGGAGAAACTAGTCCTTGGAGAAGGACATTATGCTTGGGACAACAGAGAGGCATAGAAAAAAGGAAGACCCTGGGCAAGACAGATTGGTCTAGTGGTTGCAACCGTGGACTTACACATAGCAACAATTGTGAGGATGGCCAAGCCTGGGCAGTGTTTCTTTCTATTGTGTGTAGGGCCGCTGGGAGCCAGAGCTGACCCGATTGCACCAAATAACAGTAATGACACAGTCATGTCATAGACGACGCTGAACAACCGGAAGTGATTCATATATTCATTTCTAGACTAAATGCAATTCCAGGAATATGGGTATTTGTGAGGGCTGGCACATTCCACGGCTAGGGCGAACACACGGTGCCTTAACAGATATTCAGTTGTGACAACATAGAGCAGGGGAAGAATTCCCCAAAGGGAAAAAAGATGAGATGATCAGAGGAGGGACCCGGCACAGCTTGTTCGACGGAGATGGAGACCTGCAGAGAGCTGCAGCAGCTCTTAGCTCCCACCACTTTTCAAGGAATAGACAGAGCTGGCCTAGGGAGAAAGGCAAGACTAATTTCAGTCCAGGGTGGGAGACAGACAGAAAACCCTGACGACAGTGCAGCATGACAAGTGTCTGACGGCCAGCTGGCAGGATGCCGGGAAGGCTCATCAAATCTCACTGCCACTGAGTCAATTCCGACTTTTGGTGACCCTATTCGACAGGGTCGAACTGCCTCTGTGTGTTTCTGAGACGAACTCTTTATGGGAGTTGAAAGCCCCGTCTTTCTCCCGAGGAAGGTCATAGGACAGGCTAATTACCTAATCAGAGTTTGAGACGTGCTATTGATGGCTCCTCAGAAGAAAGAGCTGGTGCGTGAGCCGAACCTTGTGGAAGCGGTTGGAATCAATGAAAGGGAAAGCTGTCTTACAGCTAGCAATAGATTTATGTTAACATTTAACATGGTTATTGGACTCTTCCTACTTCCAAGTTTCAGCTGACTCACTTGGGATCTCCCGAGCTTTTCATAGACTTCCTCAAACGCCGAGGAAGTCTGCAAAGAGCATCTTGTAAAAGCTCTTCTGGCGCACCTGACTATACACCCCGACCTCTGCTATGCTGCTGATCTGATCTGGTTCTAGAGCCGTTAATCCTCACACTAGTTCTACAGTTTCTTGCAAGGTGGGAAAAATGTCACACCTGAGGAACGTTGCTTGGGCCCATAAAATCTTAGAGTAAACCTATTCTTTTCATGTACAAACCTAGAGTATCTGGTCACTGTGTCCCTGGGATGCTCATGTGCCTACAGCTGAGCTGGGGTTAGGGGTAGTTGGGGAGGTGTGGGAGGGGAACGAGGGGAGGGTGTGTGAGGATAGCTCATGGATCAGCTACTATTTTGTGCCCAGAGCCAGGACTCTGTTCAGGCTCAGACTCTGAAGCCCATTCTGGCTGCTCATGTGTGATGTGTCAGATCACTTCCCCTTTGAAAAACCCAATGGCTGCTCAGCGGAAGACATGAAAAAATAATAGCAATTTATAAATTATCAAGGGTTCGTGAGGGAGGGAAAAAATGAGCTGACACCAAGGGCTCAAGTAGAAAGAAAATGTTTTGAAAATGATGATGGCAACAAATGTACTTGAGACAACGGATGGATGTATGGATTGTGGTAAGAGCTGTAAGAGCCCCTAATAAAGTGATTAAAAAAAATCCGATGGCACAATGGCTCAGCTGCTAACTGAAAGGCTGCCAGTTCAAGCCCACTTAGGGACACCATGTGCTAAAAACCTAGTACTCTGCTTTCATAAAGGCTAGAGTCATGATAACCCCATGGGAGGGTACATCACTACCCCAAAGGCAGACACGTATTAACTTGAGTAAAACTCCAAACCAAACACGCTGCTGTAGAGTTGATTCTGACTCAGAGTGACCCTGTAAGACAGAGTAGAACTGTGTCCTAGAGTTTCCAAGGTTGGAAAGTTCTCTGGGAGTAGATGGCCTCATCTTCTTCCCATGGAGCAGCTTGTGGGTTTCAAACACCATCCTTTTGGTTAGAAGCCGAATGCTTAACTCACGGTGTCACCAGGGATTCTTCAGGGGAAAGCAAAGGCAAAATAAATAAATAAATAAAACGTGTTCATTATACAATAATAAAATATAGAAAATTGAATGCCAGATTGACAACAAAAAACACCACAAAAAAAGAGAAATATGGCCTAAAATATGAAAAATATCTCCCCTGCCTCTTATAAAACAGTGGCTGTGAAATATTCTCATCTATTTGGGGGACCATTATAATTTCTGTTTTTCATACATGCTAATGGGAATTTAGAAGTTATCATAGAGAAAAAAAGCTATTATAACTATAATAAAAAATGGAAAATGCTAAGTGTTGGTTAGGATGTGAAAAAATCAGAATTTTCATATTGTTGGTGAGGATATTAAATGGTGCACACAAACTGTGGAATATACAGTCTGGCAGTTTTTCAAAGAGTTAAACACAGATTTGTCATATATAGGATCCAGCAATTCCATCCCTATATATAGGAGGGCGTATCCCCCAAACTGGAGTTGCACTGGGCAGAGTGGAACTTTCACAGTACGCATTTTTCCTGAGAGGCGAGCACTGAGCTACTCACTCTGAGTCAGTGCGCCCAGTAGTGTCCACCGGGATGGTTCTCTGACCACAGTGAATGTGTTTATAAAAGCCTGTTGTGCTTGAACCTCATTTTTGTGTGATGGCTGGTTTAAGAGAACAGAGTGCCGCTGTGAATTTTGTTTCCTGCTTGGGGAAAATGCTGCAGAAACTGTTGTGATGTTGAATACAGCTTACAAGGACAGTGCTATGGGAAAAGCTCAAGTGTACACGCAGTTTTCTCATTTCAACAAAGGTGAAATGTTGGTTGATGACAAACCTCATGCTGAATATCGATCTGTCAACTTCCTGAACAGGCAAAAATGTCGACACAGAGTACATTTGCAGTTTGTTCCATCAGGTCAGACTGTTAAATCAAACTTTCTATTTAGAGGTTCTGAAAAGATTGGGTAACAGTGAGTGACAAAAAGGCCTGATTTCTGGCAGACGGGGGACTGGTTTTGCCTCCATGACAATGCACGTGCTTACACAGCCATCTCGGTGCTCCAGTTTTTGGCGAAAAACATCATGCCTTTCTTGCCCCATGCACATTACTCACCTGACTTTGCTCCGTGTGACTTCTTTTTGTTTCCATGAATGAAGAGGGACATGAAAGGACAGCGATTTGATGACAGAGAAGAGGTGAAGATAAAACGAAGGAGGTGCTGTCAGCCATCCAAACAGAGGAGTTTGAAAAATGTTTCCAAGAATGGAATCACAGGTTTGACAAATGTTTTAAGGATAATGGAGCATACTTTGAAGGTGATAAGGTTGTTTTGTGGGAAAAAAAATTAAATACACAGCTTTGAAAAAAAAATCCAGTTTTTAAAAATAATTTTATTGGGAGGTCATACAACTCTTATCACAATCCATACACACATCAATTGTGTAAAGCGCATTTGTACATTCATTACTCTCATCATTCTCAAAACATTTGCTCTCCACCTAAGCCCCTGGCATCAGCTCCTCATTTCCCCTTCCCACCCCTCCCCCTCCCTTATGAACCCTTGATAATTTATAAATTATTATTTTGTCATATTTTACACAGTCCAATGTCTCCTTTCACCCACTTTTCTGTTGTCTGTCCCCCAGGGAGGAGGTTATATGTAGATCCTTGTATCGGTTCCCCCCCTCTACTACCCCACCCTCCACCCTCCCGGTATCACCACTGGTCCTGAAGGGATCATCCTCCTAGATTCCCTGTGTTTCCAGTTCCTGTCTGTACCAGTGTACATCCTCTGGTCTAGCCAGACTTGCAAGGTAGAATTGGGATCATGGTAGTGGGGTGGGGGAGGAAGCATTTAGGAACTAGAGGAAAGTTGTATGTTTCATCGTTGCTGCACTGCACCCTGACTGGCTCATCTTCTCCCTGTGACCCTTCCATAAGGGGATGTCCAGTTGCCTACAGTTTTTTTCAGGTTCCCCCTTATGCCTAAGAGAGTTAAAAACATGTTCCAATGAAAACTTGTACACCAATGTTCACAGCAATATCATTCATGGTATCCCAAAAGTGGAAACTGCCCAACTATCTATCAACTAATGAATGGCTAAACAAAATGTGATGCCTACATACAATGGAATATTATTCAGCTATGAAAAGGAAGGAAGTGCAAATGACATGATAAAGCATAAATGGACCCTAAAGATAGTGTACTAAGTGAAGGAAGATCAAATCTTGTGGGATCTCATTTATGCAAAGTGTCTCACTCACTCCTCCTCATTGAGCTGCTGCCAACTCAAAGCTCCCCCTCTTGCTGCTGCTACGGAGCCTGGTGGTTGTGAACGGAGGGCCTAGTGGACCACAGCTCACCACGTAACCACTGCACCACCACAGCCCCTGTGTCCACAGAGAAAGAAGATGAGTGGTGTCAGGTGCTAGGGGAAGGAGACATAGGAATTATGTCCAGTGGTCACAGGATGACTAATTGGTGTGGTTGAGGACAAGGGCCCGGAGTTAGACAGTGCTGATGGGTTTGTCATACTGTGAATGCACTAAAAACAGAAAGAAAACCTGATGGAGAAGGTCTTGTTATACAAGGTCAATATGAGTTGGGATCAACTAGAGGGTACAGGACAGTGTGGTCCATTTTATTTTGGTGTGTGTGTCCTGGGTGGAGAGGACTTGAAATCTGGCTTCTGTTCCCCTCTCATTCTTGTTTATTTCCTTTCCTCTCCGACTCCATCCAGTGTCTCAGACGTCTTCAATATTTGATTCCCGATCAGGAACATGGCTTGAGATTTCCTCTAGGATTACACTTGAGTGGGTGTTGGATGGTGTCTAATTCTGAACACCAGCTCTGGCCCAGCTGGATTCTGACCCCCAAAATATAGGCCTAAGGACCCCACCTTTCTTCAGATCAAGCTGAAGAACATTTTTATAAATAAGTTCCTTTTTTCCTCAAAACAGTTTTATTGGGGCATAAGTCACATATCATACCATTTAAAAGTTCAGTCATATGAAAAAGAGTTGTATAATCATTATTACAATCAATTTTAGAACATTTTCTTTTTTCTTGTGCTCTTTGTTATTAGCTCCTCACTTCAGCCACTCTTTCCTGCTACACATCCAAGAAGCCGCCAATCCAGTTACCATGTCTATAGATTCATCCATCTTAGATCTCCTATACAAAATATATACAGAAACAAAGAAGCAAGAGAGCTAACAACAATAACACGACAGACTTGAGGAAAACCTCAATCGAAGAGAAAGCAAAACATATTAAAAACTAGGACAACTTTTAAATGAGTCAAAAGGGGACATCAAATGATAAGGTATTAAAGTTAAACCTACCTCCATCTGCCATAATCCACTTTCCAATGCACTGTGCATGATAGCAAGGCATGTTTTGTTTATATTCTTTTCTTCTAAGGCAGATGATCTATATTTTAAAAGGGAAGGGGGTGGGTCGGGGGCAGAACATGTATTTTGGCATCAATGGAGCTGTTAGGCAGCTTCAGAAAATAGAAATCGTGGTTCTGAACCTTGATCGTGCACCACAATCACCTGGGAGCCTTGTGAAACCATCAATCATTAGGCTCACTTCTACGTGTTAGGACTGTGTTTGGAGTCAGGCCTAACAATTTGTATTTCTCTGTGAAGTTCCTGGTGGTGCTGATGGTGTTGGTCCCGGGACCAGACTTTAAGAACCACTTGTTTAGTAGATGAAAGTAATTTCAGATTGGTTTCTTTCTTTCCTTCTTTTTCCCCCCCCGGTAGTTTTCTTGATATAATATTCACATATCATATACTTCGTTTTCAATTGGATTTTTAAAACCTTTTGTGCTGTTGTTGAACATATACGCAGCAGAGCATCCATTGACTACATGTCTGCATGGACAGTTCAGGACAGTTGCATCCTTTAAGTTGTGCGACTCCTTTCCCACATCATTGCTCCCCTTCTCACCAGCTCACTGGCTGAAGTAAGGTTTATATGTTACCTTTCGGGTTGCTTTTGTCACTTTGATCTCATGCAGATCATTCTTTAAATGAGCACTATGCTCAGGGCAGACATTCTTTAGTAGTGAAAGTAATGAACTCAGCCTTTTGTTCGGCTTAATTAAAGAAGACCTCAGGGGAGATTTTTGGCTTAAGATTTAAAGTTTATTTCAAGACAATTGTTTTGGGGGTTCATGCTGCCTCCATGGCTCTAGAAATTCTAGTTTCTATTAGAATAATAATTTCTTTTTGCCCCCAACATTTTTATTAGCATATAATTTACATATTCTACCATTCAATAGTTGACTCCCATGAGAAAGAGTTGTATAGTCATCGCCATCCATTTTAGAACATTTTCTTCACTCTTATCCTCATCGTTATTAGCTCCCCATTTCCTCCCAACCTCCCCTGCCAGACCCCTAAGAGATGATTAATCCAGTTACTTTTTTTATTGATTTACCTATCCTGGATTTCATCTACAGGAAAGCATTAAAAAACAAACGATCGAACAAACAAAAATCTAACAATAACAACAAAGTAAAACAGATGAAAGTGTTAATAAAAAGGAAAGCAGATGTTCACATTGGGGTGCATCTCCGAGGTGCATCCCCATTGGGGGCCACCCTCTTGAAGCTGTGTTATTTGTTTCTCTGTTTTTCAGTACATGAAACCGAGGGATGTTGGGCCTATAGGGAGAGCAAATAGAACAAGGATTTTGAGGGGAGGGGTGATATAGAGGGGTAAGGAAGGTAAGAGGGAGATGATGTCAAGAAGTCCAGGAAGGAAAGGAATGTTTGGAGAGTGATTATGGAAGCAATTGTACAATCCTGTTGGATGTGATTGAACTATGGAATGATATGATATATTTGTTAACTTCCAAGTTACAGCAATTTAAAAATAAAAAAACAAAACATAACATAGATCCAGGAATGGAGTTTGGGCTCCCACTAAATCCTAAACTCTAACCTAAGAATGATTAATTCTTACATCATGACTCTGCTCTGTACTTGCCCTCAGGAAGGGAACACAGAAGATACTGGCGCTATAGCAAAATGTGGCAAAGAATCTAGATGGTGCCAGGCTACCAGGTAAAATAGCGCCTAGGTCTTAAAGGCTTGTCTCCAAACAAGCAGCCATCTAAGTGAGATGTCAACTAAGTCCATATGGACGAAACACACCAGCATCTGTCACCAAAGGACTGGAATCCATATTACCCGAAGTCAAAGGAGGGATCAGTGTCAGAGCCTAATTGTGAGACTCCGGAGTGCAGAAGGCATGGATGACAGTGGGAGCCC
>NW_022107431.1:83915061-83921589 GCF_000313985.2 Echinops telfairi | reverse complement strand
CCCTTTCTCCCCTCACCCTCCCCTAATTCTCCTGGTATCTCTATTCTCCTTGTTGTCCCTGAGGGGTTTATCTATCCTGGATTCCCTGTGTTGTGGGCTCTTATCTGTAGTAGTGTGCATGCCCTGGTCTAACTCGATTTGTAAGGTAGAATTGAGGTCATGAGAGTGGGGGGAAGGAAGCACCAAAGAGCCAAAAGAAAGTTGTGTGTTTCATCGGTGCACATAGAGCATTTTTCTGAGAATCCTAATGCTCTGTTTCAGGGGTGGGCAAACTATGTTTTATGAAACAAAACTGGCTCGCTGGCTGTTTTTCTAAACAAAGTTTTATTGCAACACGGAAACACATATTTGTGCCCGTATTCTCTGTGGCTGCCTTTGTGATGGGGACAACAGCAAAACTGAGTTGTAGCAATAGAGGCCGTACGGCCTGTGGAGTCTAAAACGTTTGCTATCTAGTCCTTTGGAGAAGACCTTTGTTGACTCTAATCTCCATGTCCTGAGCAAGTCTGGGCTGGTTTACAGAAGCTTCTCTCTTGAAACTAAGCAGCAGGCAGCATCAGTTTACTTTAGCAGATATGAAACTTGGATCCTGACACTTTCTTCCGCCCTTCCTTCACTCTTCTCCTCAGCATGGAAAGTGGCCCAATAAGTGAAATGAAACTTGGCCCGATCAGCGAAATTTAGAAAGTGGAAGGTGAAAGTGTGGACATCTGCTTGTGTTTTGTGGCTGGAGTGTTTCTGGAGCCGTGTGATAAGGTGAGCATTCTAGTCATGCAGGCACCTCACGTTTTGTGGTAGATTGTCTGGTGCTCGTTGACCTCAGTTGGATTTACACCTATGAAGAAATGCATGTTGATAAAAAGTTTGCATTCCTTCTTACCAGCGGCTTCCTGGTGAACTTTTCCTTGTTTCTGTTTTGTGTGCCTCATACCTGTATGTATTGGTTAGCGAATACATATGTATATTTCTAGGCATATTTGAATTATAATTAGGTAGACTCATCTTATCACTTTAGCTTCTTACTTCCTTTCTGATCTTATATGCCCTCTGGATTGGCTCTGGTCCCTCAAGAAGCACAGACTACATAAGACTAGGCCTTATTGAAGGGAGTGCCTATGAAGATACAGGCTAGGGTGCAAGAATGTTCACACCACCACGAAGATCTGATTGGAAGATCTGTATTGCATGTCTTAGACTATAGCACAGTTCTGACAAAGTTTTGGCCAAGTTATTGGGAAGTCCCATGTCCTGAGGGAATGGGTGAGTACTGGTATCCCCATGTGTCCAGTCCTTGGCTGAGAGCTACCAGGTAGCTTTGTGTGAAAGTGGTGGTGGGTCCATAGGGGTGGCCGCTTGGGCAGTCAGTCAAATGTTACCCCAAATGGAGATTGGAATGATTATTTCATACATCCCACACTATTATATGTCATATCTTCTCACCAATTTAGCTTATTTTTTAAACAAGAAGATTATGGTAGTTATGTGATCTGGTGTCAATTTGAGAGGATTAAGAGTGAAGGGGTAGAGTTTAGCCTGTTAATCAGGTCACAGCTTGATGACCTCATTTGGAGGCACTAAAGAGACAAATAGCTCGCTGGAGGCAGGATGCAGGCTAACTCCCGGTAAGACATTCCTGCGGACAAGACACATGGAGCTACATTAGAACCCTGGAGCTGGAGAAGCCATGTGAAGACCCCTGGCAGTGCTGAGATGCTTACAACACCGCTGGATCCATAAGACCTCCCACCCACTGGCCTGTGATCTTCCTGCATTCAGCATCATTGCATGCGTTTTGTGAGTCTGAAGAGGACTTTATAGACTGGTATCAGACATATGGGTTCATATTGGACTTATGGACATGATCTGGACTGGGCTGGGATGTTTTCTCAATATTCAATTACTCTTGCATATTAAGCTTTTTCTTATACACATATGAGTGTCTCTGGATTTGTTTCTTTAGTCTACCTGGACTAACAAAGACTGACTACAGTGTTTTTTCCTACAGACGACTGATGGTTTCCTTTTTCTTGCAAATCATGGAAGGTACACTGCTACTCATTCCCCCAATTCCCTTGACTTTTCCCCACCACAAACATTTTATCTCCTGAATGTGCCGACACTTTTATGTCTTGGACAGTTTGCCCATAAAGTTCCTTCCCCCCCCCTCACATAATCTCCCTCTCTAAGCCACCCATTGAAATCCTACTTCCCTTAAAAGACATTTCCACAGAACCTTAAATAATATTAACAGCTCTATTCATGAAAATAACATTTATTTAGCGCTTTAAAAAAATACAAAGACGGATCAGATGTGGATTGTGCTTCAAAGGATTTAGCTCACTAAGGGAAAAGATAGCTCACAAATATCATATTAAAGAAGAAATTAAGAAAAATCATAAACTGATAAAATGTGGTGGGAATTCCAAAGAGGGAAATAATATCTCCATACCAGAAATGCCCATTATGGGAGGATGAGAGGTGGGTCTTAGAGAATCAGTAAAATTGGGGCATGTAGAGATAGCCCAAGACTACTACTATCAAGTGCATTAAGAATAATAGGGGTACAAGGTATGAATTTCTTTAGATCAACCTCAGTGACGAGGATTTTCCTAGCTGCACATAAGACTCATTAGCAGAGAGAGAAGTAAATTAGAATCCTCTGATCAGCATTAAACTATGAAGTGGATAAAAAAGAACAGGATGGAGAATGTTCAGAATGTCTAGTATGTAAGATATTACATTGTAAAAATGTTTTCATATATATTAATATATAAAATATATTCTATGCAGTATATGTAGCGAATATTAAGTATTAAATATATGCATGTAACAGGTCACTCTGTAAATAAATTTAGTGCTGTGGGAAAAAGATTAAAGCTTATTTTAGTTTTGTTTTTCTATAACAATATATGTTTAATGGAACGCCTTTTTATAGCTCATCCACTGTGCAAGGTCCTGGGTACATGGTGACATCGGCGCTACTGTTCCCAAAAGGCTGATCTACAGTCCAGTGCCACTGAACTGCTCCAGGACAGTGCCTTCCAGATTCAGGCAACTTCAGCATCACCAGGAAGGCATATTTAAAACAAAATAATAATAATCTATAATATAACAATGGGGGTTTCTGGGGATTGGGTGGGGGAGGGAGGGGATAAAGGGGAGCTGATATCAGAGAGTTCAAGAAGAAAGAAAATGTTTTGAAAATGATGGTGGCAGTAATTGTACATGCATGCTTATTTAATTGAATTATGGATTGCATTGGACTCCCAATAAAATGATAAATAAAAAAATAAAATGGAGATTGCTGGACCTCAGTCTCTAAATTTCTGATTCAATAGGTCGGGAGTGGGCACTGAGAATTTTAGTTTCTAATAAGTTCCCAAGTAACGCCAAAGATTTTGGGTCAGGACCACCCTAGACCGTGGTTTGAGGGGTGACTTAAACAAATACAAATAAATACCTGATGAAGAACCTTCATGTGTGTTATAAGGAAGACGTTCAGAGCAGCACAGAGCGGGTAGCGGTGAGAGCTGTTTTAGATCAGATGGTCCAGGAAGGAATCTCTGAAAGGAAGTGATGGGTAGGCTGCAGGGACAGAAGGCTGGACGACCTGCAAGGAACTGAAAGCATGGGGAAGAGGATCTTAAAGTGGGATTGGGAAGTCGGCAGGGACTAGATTGTGCAGGGACTTTCGTTCAGTGGCGCCTGCAGATTTTCTATTAGTAAGCAGGTCCATATCGGTTTAAGGGAATCACTTTGCTAATGCGCTCTCCTGAAAAAGGCCAACGTCTTGATGCTGCTGCTGCTCTTTCTTTGTGTCTTTCTTTCTTTCTTTCTTTCTTTTCACAGGACATTCCCACAACGGTGGGCTTCATTAGGGAAGCTAACAGGTTACAATTCAGGATCAGAAATGCTCAGGATACAGGTCTTTTGTCAGAACAGCCTTTTCCTAGCCATACCCACAGGCAGACCTCTGTCTGGTCCTTGGCCTCTGAGCCACGTAGCCTATTGGTCTCTGCCCTGCACAGGCAAAGTTACAAAGCTCTTTCAGGGATGCTGGTCAATGCCCAAAGGGTACTCCACTCCAGAAACTCAGCTCTCCTGCCACAGGTCGGCAAACCGAGTTCCCTTGATCAAATACCTGGAGGCACTGCACTTTGCAAGTGAGCCTCCTGCCTAAAGCTGCCTTTTCCTTATTTCTTTTTTGAAAACAGGTTTATTGGCACTTCATCCACATATCATATAATTCATTTATTCAGTCATATCAAGAAGAGTTATGCGATCTTTACCACAATCATTTTTAGAGCATTTTCTTCTTCCTCATATGTGTTGTTATTTGTGCAATTTTTGTTTCAATTTTTGGCAAAAATATACACAACAAAACGTTCTCAGATTCAACAACTGCATGCATAATTCAGGGCCATTGATTATAGGCCTCGTGTTGTATGATAATTACTGATATCCCTCTTCACCACCATTAAACTCAACTCAGTGCCCCCACGTGCTGCTCTTTCCACCTCTTTACAAAAGAAAGGCAACGTGACTGCCCGAAGTGAGACGCATGAGAATACCTTCTCTTAGTGTACAACGTCATTTCTTTTTCAGTGGTACCAAACAAAAGAGTAACTCAAAATATTGATATCGATAATAAGAAAAATCAGTGACTTGAATCACCAAATAAAAGCATGACCTTATCTTTGGACACCATTGAAGAATGGTGGCATTCTTTAACTAAGCTGGCAAGGCTTAAAAGATAATTTCTGAGGGTGGATCACTTTGTATTTTGGGGTGTGACTTCGGAGGCTTCCCTAGAGTTGATTGTCAGTGGGATAACAAAAACTGCTTTCATTTCCTTTCGTTAGACGAATAGATTAAGCGCTTTCTCAGTGCTTCTGTAAAAAAGGGAAAAGGGATTGTTTTCCTTTTTTTAATCTCTCATTTCTTCTCCCTTTCTTTCGACAGTGTCCACTTCATTCTCTCCCTGACCCCCCAGTGATATAGCGGGCTACACATTGAGCTGCTAATCACAAGGTCAGTGGTTCAGACCCACCATGGCTCTGTGGGAGGAAGATGAGGCTGCCTGCTCTGGTAGATTCCCAACCTTGGAAACCCCAAAGTGCAGTCCTCCTGTCTCCTATCGGGTCAATATAAGTTGGCATCAATTTGATGGCAATGAGTCCGCTTGGAGTTTGTCACCTCTGCAACAAAATAGGTCAAGTGAGCGGAGGTTGGGGATAAACACCAAGGAAGGTGGGATGAGAATGACGCTTAGATATGTTAAATGCATGGAGGGCCTTCTTCAGGTATGGTAATAAGAACAAATGATCGCAAGAGACAGTCCTATCATGTCGTTTTTCTTCCGCCTTCACTCCCAAGATGGATTCCTGGCTACAGGTGTGGGCATTTCTCCTTCTTGTCTTATGTTTTATGCAGTAAACTGTAAGGGATCATCTCTCATTTCAATCATTTTTACATGCGCAATCCAGTGATAGTCACCATGTTGAACTACCTTCACACCACTATTCATTCCCCACATTTTTTACCCACGTGTCTGGCAGATGGTGCTGTGGTGGCTTGTGTGTTGCTGCAATGCTGAAAGTTATGCCACTGGTATTTTCGATGCCACAGGATTATCCAAGATGGACAGGTTTCGACAGAGCGCCCAACCTAAGTCAGAGTGGGAAGAAGTGCGTGGCCAGTGAAAACCTTATGAGTATGGGGAGCTTGCTGTCTGATGTAGGGACAGAGCACGAGTCTTTCAGGTTGGAAAGCACTCTAAATACAACTGGGAAAGAGCTGCCTCCTCAAAGCAGAGTTGACCTTAATGATGTGGATGAGGCAACGCTTTCAGGACTCGCATGTGCTCTTACGGAATGACTCCAGATGGGAAGAAGCAGCTGCAAATCTTCGTGAGTAATCAGAACACATAATGTGACTCTGGAAAATTGGAAGCTATCAAAATTACATGGAAAGGATATCTGAGGCACTTTCTAGCTGAAATGAACTAGAATTGGCCATTTCAAATCAGATACACCAGGAATGACAAATGGAAGAGAAACGATGCTGCATTCATTGTCAAAAACAAAGTTTTAAGGTCTATCCCAAAGTAGACATTGTCAATGGTTTATTAATATTCACGTGCTTGTAATAGGAATATTATTCAAATTTATGCACCAGCCATTATTGTCAAAGATGAATAAGATTTTTACCTATTTTTGAAGTCTGATTAAACATGTAAACAAGGTAGGATATGATTGTTGGAAATGAGAGGAATTAATTTTTAGAAAATATGGCGTTGGTGATAGAAAAGATACTGAAAAACACATGATAGAATTTTGTAATATCAATGACTTATTATTGCAAGTATCCTTTTTCAACAACATTAAAGTTGTGACTCTACACAATAACCTCTTTGAAGGGAATATACTGGAACCTAATTGATTACCTCTGTGGAAAGAAATGATGAATAAGCTCAGTACCATCAATCAGGACCAGGCCAGGAGCAGGAATACATGACACTGTGCCAAA
>NW_022107431.1:83912082-83914961 GCF_000313985.2 Echinops telfairi | reverse complement strand
GGTAGATTCCCAACCTTGGAAACCCCAAAGTGCAGTCCTCCTGTCTCCTATCGGGTCAATATAAGTTGGCATCAATTTGATGGCAATGAGTCCGCTTGGAGTTTGTCACCTCTGCAACAAAATAGGTCAAGTGAGCGGAGGTTGGGGATAAACACCAAGGAAGGTGGGATGAGAATGACGCTTAGATATGTTAAATGCATGGAGGGCCTTCTTCAGGTATGGTAATAAGAACAAATGATCGCAAGAGACAGTCCTATCATGTCGTTTTTCTTCCGCCTTCACTCCCAAGATGGATTCCTGGCTACAGGTGTGGGCATTTCTCCTTCTTGTCTTATGTTTTATGCAGTAAACTGTAAGGGATCATCTCTCATTTCAATCATTTTTACATGCGCAATCCAGTGATAGTCACCATGTTGAACTACCTTCACACCACTATTCATTCCCCACATTTTTTACCCACGTGTCTGGCAGATGGTGCTGTGGTGGCTTGTGTGTTGCTGCAATGCTGAAAGTTATGCCACTGGTATTTTCGATGCCACAGGATTATCCAAGATGGACAGGTTTCGACAGAGCGCCCAACCTAAGTCAGAGTGGGAAGAAGTGCGTGGCCAGTGAAAACCTTATGAGTATGGGGAGCTTGCTGTCTGATGTAGGGACAGAGCACGAGTCTTTCAGGTTGGAAAGCACTCTAAATACAACTGGGAAAGAGCTGCCTCCTCAAAGCAGAGTTGACCTTAATGATGTGGATGAGGCAACGCTTTCAGGACTCGCATGTGCTCTTACGGAATGACTCCAGATGGGAAGAAGCAGCTGCAAATCTTCGTGAGTAATCAGAACACATAATGTGACTCTGGAAAATTGGAAGCTATCAAAATTACATGGAAAGGATATCTGAGGCACTTTCTAGCTGAAATGAACTAGAATTGGCCATTTCAAATCAGATACACCAGGAATGACAAATGGAAGAGAAACGATGCTGCATTCATTGTCAAAAACAAAGTTTTAAGGTCTATCCCAAAGTAGACATTGTCAATGGTTTATTAATATTCACGTGCTTGTAATAGGAATATTATTCAAATTTATGCACCAGCCATTATTGTCAAAGATGAATAAGATTTTTACCTATTTTTGAAGTCTGATTAAACATGTAAACAAGGTAGGATATGATTGTTGGAAATGAGAGGAATTAATTTTTAGAAAATATGGCGTTGGTGATAGAAAAGATACTGAAAAACACATGATAGAATTTTGTAATATCAATGACTTATTATTGCAAGTATCCTTTTTCAACAACATTAAAGTTGTGACTCTACACAATAACCTCTTTGAAGGGAATATACTGGAACCTAATTGATTACCTCTGTGGAAAGAAATGATGAATAAGCTCAGTACCATCAATCAGGACCAGGCCAGGAGCAGGAATACATGACACTGTGCCAAAGAAAATTGTCTAATATTCAACCATTTTAGGAGGTTGTGTATAATCAAGAAGCAGTGGTACTGAAGAGAAGTCCAAGCTGACAACGTCAAGGCTCCTCAATTGCTAGAATACCAGTTGAGATGTTTCAACAAACAGATGCAAAGCTGGGTGCACTTACTTGCTTATACAGCAAATTTTGGAAGACCTGGCTGACTGATTGTCAGAAAACTGGATTTGTGGCCATTCCAAAGACACGTAATCCAATAGGATATGGAAATTATCTAACACTGTCATTCATATCATGTACAAGTAAAATTTTTCTGAAGATAATTAAAAAACAGCTGTGGCTACACATTTACAGAGAATAGCCAGGAAGCCAAGCTGGATTCAGAAGAGGAAGTGGCGTGGGGGAATATCATTGCTGATGTCATAAGGATCGTGGCTAAAAGCAGATAACATCAGAAAGATGTTAACTTGTGTTTTATTAAGTATAATGACATTAGGCCGTGTGGACCATAACACATTATAGATAACTTTGAGATGGGTGAATGGGAGTTTCAAGATATTGTGCTCATGTGGAGCCTGTACATACACAGATAAAAATACAGTCCTTAGAACAGAAGAAGAGATACGGGATGTCTTAAAATCAAGAAAGGAGTGTGTAACTGCTGTATCCTTTCACCATACCCCTTCAACCTTTTTGCTAAACACATAATCTGAGAAGTTGGACTAAATGAAGAAGGCAGCATTACCATTGGAAGAAGACTCATTAACCACTTGTGATTTGCAGATGACACAGCCTTACTTGCCGAAACTTAAAGGAACTTGAAGATCAAAGGCAACAGTGTTCAGTAAGGATTATACCTCAGTATAAAGAAAACAAGAATCCTCACAACCGAACCAATAAGCAACATCATAATACTTTCTGAGTGCCCTCGTGTTGGTTCTGAGTCATAACAGTTCTCCAGGACAAAGAAGAACTGCCCCATAGGGTTCCTAGGCTTTACTCTTTGTAAGGGTAGATTGTCAGGTCTTTCTCTAACACCATGTTAAACAGTGCAAAGACTAAAGTTGTCAGGATTTTACTTTCCTTTGATCAACAATCAACATCCATGAAACACTGGTCAAGAAATCAAACAAAGTATTGCACTGGGCAAATGTGCTACAAAAGACCTCTTGAAAGTTAGGGCTAAACGCAAAAACACCACTTTGAGGATTAGGGTGGTCTGACCCATGCCATGGCATTGTCAATCACCTTCTCTGCGTGCGAAAGCTGGGCAGTGATGGAGGAAGATGGGAGAAGGGCTGATGCAACTGGCTATAGTGTTGGTGAGAAATACTGAGTATACTATGGACTGTCAGAAGAATGGACAAATCTTTCTTGGAAGAAGTACATGATTGGTCTGTTTAAATAAGACAGGCTGGATGAATAATCTGGAGGAGAAAACAATGGGACTGA
>NW_022107431.1:83905068-83910436 GCF_000313985.2 Echinops telfairi | reverse complement strand
TTGTGGTAAGAGTTGTACAAACCCCCAATAAAATGATTAAAAAAAAGAAGTGAGAGTGGCGAGACTGTTTCATGTGCGGTTGACCGCTGTCAGGAGTGACGGTTTCTGGAGAAGGTATCTCGATTGGCGAGGGGCAGTGAAAAAGGGAAGACCCTCAATGAGGCGCATTGACCCAGTGCTGCACCAATGGGCGCCAGCAGAGCCCTGACTGCGAGGATGGGTAGAACCAAGAACCGAGCGCTACGTTCTTTGTATATAGGCTGCTATGGAGCCAACGCAACTTGATGGAGCCTAATAGCAAGCAAAGAAACTCCGTGTCTCTTAAACAAATAGGGGTATTTCATTTAACATTTTTCATTTCTGGTGAAAATAGATCCCACAAAAGATATACTTGTTCAACAGGTTAAGCGTGTGCAGTTAGCTGACAAAGGTTAAATACTTCACATTGTGTTACCATGCTCATTATTCCCACCCATACGGTTTCACCCCTGTTAACCTAGCACTGATTTCCCATAAAGTTCTCAAGCGCTCTAGGGCTTCTCTTGTGCATTTGCACTTATAAGTTGATTCTGTCAAAGAGCAAAATACCCAAGGCTAGCATTTTTCATTTACTGAACTAAATGATTGTTTAGCGTAAAAATGAATTCTTAGGACAGCTTTGGTCTAAGGCTTAAAAAATTGTTTCTAGACAACAAAGCGTTCATCCATGCTGGATAATTCAGTATATCTGGTTTATACGAGAATTTGAAGTTCTGACTCATTATTTTCCCTCTTTGATCAGGATCCATCCATTGGGTTCTTGATCAAAACGTTCAGTAAAGATAACTGAGTCCCATCCATCTCTTTCAGTCACATGGCACAGGAGAGTGATTCATGGATTCAATTAGACTTGAAATCTATTTTCTTCTCTGATTCCTGGGTCGCATTCTTCCTCTGTTGTCCAGTCGGGTGGCTGTTGGCAAGCTCTTCAGCCCCCAGGCTTTACTCACTAGACAGGAGGTCGAATGGAGACTCTGAAGACAACCTTTGGCCAATTGACTGTGTCATGGGCTAGATCCATGAAGCTGTGACCCTAAACCTTTGAACCAAGAAAACAAATCTAAGGGTGTTGTTGATAGGATGGAGACGCGTGTGCTGTCACAGTTCTGTCCTTTGCAAACGGCTAGCTAGCTGGTGTAGCCCTCTTGGACTCTGCCCACTTTCAGAAACGGGAATTATTTCTTCTTCAAGAAGGAAACTGGAGGAGCGAAAGGCAATGTAGGCTGAGTATCGCGAGAGCTGGCTTCAGAGCATGCTCTGCCCCTTTTGTGTGACTTTGAGGAAAGCTTCGACCTGTTCATGCCCAGTTCCCTCATTTGTGAAGGAAAAAGTTGCGTAAAGGGATCTGCACATTTTCTAGTCTTCCAAAATAATGTTTTAAGTTACAAATATTAAAGATTTCTAGAAACCTCGTAACATTTTTTCTTTCACTCATTATTCTAAAAGAGAAAAAAATACAGTGAACTTTGTAAACCATTGTTTATTTTTTAAAAAATTGGTCCTTTCTCTTTCAAAAATATCAAGATCTACTCATAGATTCCTGGGAAGAATTTTCCATGTTAGAAAAAAAAGAAGAGACACCAAGCAAGAAACAGCTAGACCTGTTTCCAACTGATCCTTTCTCCGTAGACCTAATTTACCAAAAGGAGCTAGAAGAGTCAGACACTGCGTGGGAAGACAGAAGAAAATAAGTAAGATATAGAAACTACGAGAGATGGAGATAAGTTAAACATTCTGGCAAATTGTCACGGTGTATTGCTCATTCTGAATGGCTAGCAGTTGGGAAGGTAGTTAGAGACCGGTTCTAAATGCTTCATCTAATTGCAAGCAGCTGTCGATTAGTGGAGCTTGACCAACTGTTTTTAATTCCACTCAGTGGCGATGAAGAGAAAGAGACTTTTAAGGAAAACTGGCTCAGGCTGTGTGTGCGCAAAAAAAATGGCTTACACTTTTTTTGCGGGGGAGAAGTCATAGAGTGCAGCTGACGACTAAGAGACACCCTGAAACCATTTCATAATGATTTTCCTAAATTTTACCAGCATTTGGTGCCCTGGTGGCAGGAAGTTAATCTCTATCTTCATCCGAATTCTGAAATGATTTCGGGGAGTGACGCATTCCCCGACAGGGAGCAACTGGCTGGCTCCTGCCAAGCCAGAAGCAATTTTTGTTCAATAGGGGCAGTAGATCTAGATTGAGTGTTAATAGTGCCACTTAAGAGCATTTTCCGTAGGAATGCTTCCTCTCACTCATGGAGTTTTAAACTAGGAGAAAGTGGAAAATCTTTAGCTAGTTTCCTGCAATTATACAGCATGCTGTGAATTATCTAAAATTGAGAACTTTCTGGAAGGTAAAGTTTGGGGTTGCCCAGTCTAATCAATCCGATATCTCTCTTGATGTAATTACTCTTCAAACTTTCATATTTTCTTCTTTTTCTAACAGGATTAGTATTCTTTGTAGCATCCGGTTTTCTTTTAATCTTCTTTTATTTTTTTGTCATACACTTAAAAACATTTATTTTAGTGCATCTGCATTGCAAACTGAAGAAACCATTAATTTGACTGAAAGCTAGCCTTCCATAAACCAAGGGAGCTTGTCTGAAAATATGCAAAAGTGGACAATTGTCAGAAGCCCTCAGGGGAAGAGGGACTAGACTCATTCAATGTCAGTTACTATTCATTTTACAACCTGAACTGCAGTGCCTTAAATTTCCTAACCACATACATGTGTTAAGATCTGTGCAAAAGGATGCTCTTCATTATATAGCTTGTAATAGGAAAAAATGGAAACATGAATAGTACATGTTTAAAATGGGCATTGACTATATAGTGTATGATGCTCATATCATTTAATTTGCAGAACACTGAAAAAGTTGTTGAAGAATATTTAAGTGACATGGGAAAATGGTCATAATACATTAGGTGGGAAAGCAAGTTTACAATGAATCAAATTTTCCCCCCAACAGTTTTATTGCCAAGTAATTTACATATCATATAATTCAATAGTTCAATCATTCAATCATATCAAGGCGAATTGTACAATCACTCCCATATTAAAATTTTTAGAGCAGTCCCCCCATCCTATTGTTAAATTGCCTCCAAGATGAGTTATGCAATCACAATCCATCCTAGCGCTCCTTCCCCCTCCCGTCCTCACCATTTACTCCTGAGATCCCCTCCCCTCCCCATCATCCACCCCCCACCCCTACATTCTCTATAACCCCTTGTATCAGTTATTCTCAATATGCATCCACTCCTCCTGTGCTTCACAGCTGGGAGACCCACAGAAAACAATGAAAAACAAAATCACGCTAAGGTGGTAAGGATAAAAACATAATAGTGTACAGACAAAGATACACATAATGCATAAGAAGGAACAGACCATCACAACAACATTCAAAAATCCAGGCAAGAAATTTCTGTCATGGAACCAGTGAGAGATACTTTCACCCAGAGCGTGTTCAGGTCCTGTCTGTGGGTGGGCAGCTGGCCAAGTATCAAGGTAGATCCAGCATAATCAAGATTACAACTGGCTATCGATTTGAAAGAGGGGATTTGGAATGGAGACCCAAATCCCAACTGTAGACAATGGGATATCCCCCCTACAGAAGTGGTACAAGGAAGGGATGATTCACCAAGGTGTAGTATAGCATCGATGAATCACTCATCATTCCTCTAGTTCCTGAATACTTCCTCTCCCCCAACCCACATTACCATGATCCAGTTCTACTTTACAAACCTGGCTAGACCGGAGAACACACATTGGTACAGATAAGAGCTCTTGACACATGGGGTTCAGGAAAGATAAACCCCTCAGGAACAGTAATGGGAGTAGCAATATCATGAGGGTAGGGGGATGGTCAGGGAGGGGAAGGGTGAGAAAGGGGGAACCCATCACAAGATTGGATATCTAGTCCCCCCCAGTACCCGAAGGGGACAAATAACAGAAATGTGAGTGAAGGGAGAAAGGGACAGTGTAAGATACGAAATAATAATAACAATATATAACTGATCAAGGATTCACAAGGGTGAGTGGGAGGGAATAAAAGAGGAGCTATACCCAAGCTCAAGTGGAAAATGTTATGGAAATGATGGCAACATATGTATAAATATGCTTGATACAATTGATGTATGGAATGTTATAAGAGCCCTCTATAAAATGATTGGAAAAAAAAGATTACAGTGGTCTCTGCCTGATAGTAAGGCTGTTGAAAACTCTTGCCTGGGGCTAGAGCGGGTCTGCCGGCGGCTCAGTCTGACCAGATACTCTGCAGATGGGCTTGGGGCTTCCACCATCCCCATAGCCCTCCACAAATTGGGTGTTCATCATTTTTGCTTTGATGCTTTCTCCTCGCCATATTTGAATTTTGTAATTGTCATCCTTGGGTCACACAAGCTGGAGTACTTAGCCGGCTGCTTGTTTGAAGACCAGACCCCAGACACTATTCCGACAACGAATCAATTTGAATAAAGATTGTGTGTGTCTGTTACTAAAGATAAAACAAACTCACTGTCAGGGAGTCGATGCCAGCTCAGAGCGATCCTATAGGACAGGGTAGAATTTCCCCTTTTGAGTTTCTGAGACTGGTGCTCAGCATATAGATTGAACAATATAGTGAAAGGATACAATCCTGACACACATCTTTCCTGATTTTAAAATATACAGTAATCCCTTGTTCTGCTTGAGTGACTGCCACTGGGGTCTACATGCAGGTTTTGGATGAGCAAAAGTATTCTGGAATGATGTGTTTTGGAATTCCTATTTTTTTGTACTGTTTACCGTAAAATAACCTTGCATAGTCAATAAAATTTATTGATAACCTCTGTGGTAGTTACATAATCTGTTGTCAATCTGAGGCTTTAGAGTGAAGGGGTGAAGTCAATAATAGACTTCTGAAAACCCAGTGTTCAGAATTTAAGCTCTAGTGTAACTCCCTCCTACTGTATTGGATTTTATTATTTACGATCTTTGGATCACACAAACTGATGTACTTCTTCCATGTAGACTTAGCTGGTGCCACACTTGGATGGCTGCTTGTTTTAAGACAAGTCTTTAAGACCCAAGATGCCATTCTTTCTGTTAGCTGGCACTATCTGATGTTTTAAAACCACATTTGCTCTAGCACCCATGATAGATGATTTGAAAAATGATTAGCTTCTTTCTGCACTTTTCTAAATTTTTCTCTAAGGAATGTATACCAGGGAAAGTAAAAAAGTATCACTATAAAAATCATAGAAACTTTCATTAAACAAAAAATACGAAAATGTAAAGCTATTATTTCTTAATACAGTGAACCCTCGTTTATCGCGGTTAATCAGTTCTAGACCCTACC
>NW_022107431.1:83874607-83903993 GCF_000313985.2 Echinops telfairi | reverse complement strand
GTTGTCCTTCAGGAAAATCAGGACCTACGTCATTAAAGTCCCCTGAAAAAACACCACCATAACTTTCTGAGATGATGCTTCTGCCGGGATTCATCCAGAGCCACTGTTTCCAGTGGATCTGGCTTTGAAGGCTCCCCAACAAGATCCATGTTACGGAGAGGACTTGTCTGCAGCTGATCAGGTGAGAGGAAGACATGTTTAACGATGTGTTGCTCAGATTAAAACTGTATACATGAACTGGAATTCCAATAGCAAGACTTTTTCATACGCATTTTTTAAACATGTGAATTAGGTGGGGAGGGTTTATATTTCAGACCATCAACTCTGCTTTCAAAGTTTAAGCCCCTCATCACCCCCGTATCCTATCCCACCCCCCCTTCCCGAATATTTTATGAGACCACTGCTGTTGGGATAAAAAACAGATAAAGCCTTGTATACGGAAGTGAGCAGACTTGGGAGGGTCCCAAGGGAGAGGGGCTAAGGGTGAGAAGCTGCAGGACCAGACGAGAGGGTTGACAGGCTGACTGGGGTGAAAGAGAAACTAGAGAGCCGTACTAGCACTCTTTTTGACTTGCCTTGGTGTTACGTTTACAATTAGGGAACAAACCAACTTCTTTTTAAAATGAATTTCCCAAGTATGTCCATTTTTATATCATAAAGGGCTTGATTTCTTGTCAGGATGAAGCTAAGACTGAAGGCTCACGTTCAGTGGGGGAGCAACATAATCTAGAGGGACGGCCCTCCCTAACACCCTCATTCTTCGACTGACCCCGTGCCTGTTTGAAACGCGCACACTTGTTTTGACTCAGCTCGACAAGTCAGCTCCTCTGAAGCAGTCATAATTTCCACCAGTTGTTTTGGATGCTGAGGTTATGTTTTTGTTGTAGTGAGCCTCCGGGCCCATCCCTTGAGCTAGCGTAGGAACAATTGTAGAGGAAGTCTTTGAGGCAGTCGCAGAGGAAAGCTGCTAATCTCCTGACATCCACCAGGACTGGAAGGGCAGCCCCCGCTGGGTCGGTTCTGTTCCCCTTCCACAGCACTTCTCGGGATGCGGAACGCAGGACCTGTCTGCAGGTCTGGTTGTTGGCCGGAGAGCCCGTGAGCACAGTCGAGTCCGGCAATCCCGTTGGGTCCCTCGAAGGGCCCCGAGGAGGATGGTGCGTGATGAACCCGCACCGGGCTGCTTCCAACCTTTCCTGCCTTCCAGAAGTTTCTCACAGTACGGCTTTGCTATAAGTTCTGGTTTTCTGAGGACTCTGGCCGGAAGCAATTCATCATTGAAAGCCACCAAAGGAGGGTGGCTGCCGTCTTTTGCCCAAGACCTCTGAGACTTTCCTTGGAGTTAGGAGCCAGAGGGTTCTCATCGCATGATGTGGCAGGGTTTCTGGAAACTGATTTGGGGAAGAGGAAGCTGACTTATGTGGGAATCACCATCTCCATTGTCATTCTCCGGCACCCCTCCCCCCATCGTGGCTTTTTTTTTCTTCCAAAGAAGGATGAGGCATCTGGTAGGCATCAGAGATGGGGGAAGGGTAATGGACTTCACTTTGTCTGTGGAAGCTCACTTTTGGGGGCTGCTACCTCTTTCGGTCCTGCGTCATCTTTGTGGTCTTTGGTGTATGTGTTAGTCTGGGTACTTCAGAGAAACAAATCCACAGAAACTCATGTATAAGAGAGAGTTTTATATAAAGGGTAAGTGCACAGCAAGAAAACAACCCAACCCAGTGCTGCCCAAGCCCACAAGTCCAACATTAGCCCATATGTCCGACACCAATCCACAAAGTCCTCCTCCATCTCACAGAACACACGCAATGACACCGACTGCAGGAGGAAAGCTGAGTCAGTGAGCGTGTGAGCATCTCAGTGCTGGCATGGGTCTCCACACGGCTGCTCCAGCACCCAGGGCTGCATCAGGGTAGGTCCATGTGGCTTCTCCTCAGGGATGTCTTACAGGAAGTGAGCCTTGCCAGCTGAAGCAGGGAACTGGCTAAGGCAGCTGCACCCTGGCCCCACCATCAGAAAGCAAGAGACCCGAGAACTAGAAAGGTGAGGCTCCCTCTGCCCTTCAATTAATCCCACATGTGTTTATCGGCCAGGTTGGCACAATAAACTAACTCCCTCAGTGTATGTCATTGCTGGCTCCTTGTGTCTATTCCTCTCACGGAGCGGCGGCCTGGTTCTCACAGACCCTCTATGAAACATGCCACCCTTGCCCCTTTCCCAGGGCTTGGGACCGCCACCATCTGCTTTCGTTTCATAAGCCTTTTAGGGCGCATCGCTCTGTTCTCCACTCTCCATTTGTCTGTCAGCATGTGGAGATGCAGAGCCATTGGGGCCAATTGAGTCATTTTTCTTTGAAAGGTTGTTTCGGAACAGTTACTTACGAAGTGCGTCCTGTGGGCCGGCTGCCTTGCATGACAACCAAGAACACTGGTAAGAGCATAGACCTTACATTTATGGGGTTCACCTAGGAGGGAAAGAGGACCCACAGTGATGAGGGAAGGTGCTAAGGGCTACCTTTATAATTGCTATCTTAGCGAACACTTTCTTCACTAGGATTATGGAAGGGCTGGCACAGTGGCAGGGCTGACAGGTCTGCTGGCTGTGAGAGACACGCTAGCCCACTTACTAGTCTAAGCATTCCAGAGTGGAACCATGCCTGAGTTTGCTGGCAGAATTCCCCCTCACATTAGTCAAGTCTTTCAGTTGCAAGTGACAAGAATTCGCCTCAAATTTAGTAATAGTGCCTCCTGGATCCAGATGGTATTATTAGGAATGTTTTTCTAATTGCCTTAAGGATGGTGAGACTTAGTCTCACATACGTGGGACATGTTGTCAGCAGAGACCAGTCGTGTTTGGTAAGGTAGGAAACCCTAACTAAACTCACTGCCATCGAGACCATGCTGACTCATACCGACCCCCTGTGGGTTTCCGAGACGTAACTGTTTACAGGCACAGAAAGCTCAGTCCTCCTCCTGCCGGGCTGCTGCTGGTTTGGATGTAACTGCTGACCCTGCTGTAACCACTACACCACCGGGGCTCCTGGTAAAGTAGAAGGCAGAGAAAATAAGAAGAGGCCCATCGATGAGATGGATGGCCACAGGGGCTGGAGCCACGGGCTCTGCCATAGGAATGATTGTGAGGATGGCACAGGACTGGGCACTGTTTCCTTCTGTTGTGCAGAGGTGGTGATGGACAGGAACCCTGACTCACAGGCACCTAACCATCACAAGTTCTTCATCAGGGTTTCTTCCATGCTGGTGTCATTGTCTGACATTACCTTCTCATTCACCCCATGCTTACAGTCTATCATTCGGATGATCCCCCTTACACGGGAAGGCTCCTTCCTGTTCCAGCCGTTTCGAAGGTTATGCAGGGCTGACTTTCATTAGACCAACTTGGGCCACATGGCAGCTCAGAGCGAAGCAGTATGTGCTGAATGCGGTTCCCAGTTAGAGGATTTGCATTTTCCTTTACCCCAATTCCGGGGGTGAAGTGGATCGTAGCAGACTCACGAGGACTGAGAACTAGAGAGCAGGAGTTCCCCAAGGGAAAACGAGGAGCTGGTTGAGAAGGCAATGAAGCCTGGGGGGGCAGTCATTGTCATCCCGAGGTTCCCAATGCGCTTTTCGTGCGGAGGGATGTCCGTTTCAACTGTTCAGGTGGGGCAATAAGTTAAGGAGTTGGCTGCTACCAAAAGGTGGGCAGTTGGAACCCAGTGGCTCTGTAGTGCAAAGAACCGGCAACCTGTTTCTGTAAAGATGTACAGCTGAGAAAACACTCTGAGGTGAGTCTCCTCTGTTACATGGGTTGCTGTGAGTCGGGAGCAACTCAATGGCACTCAACCACAATGATGATGACGACAATAACGATGAGCATGACAGTGGTCTTAGTAACCTTCAGCGTCAAAAGATGAAGGGCCAGATTATTTTTTACTTCTCAGGAGACTCTTTAATCTTTGAGCAAGTTTCCCTACTTCCTGTCCTGCCATAGATCTTCTCCTGGAGTTTAGGAGTGGGTGACCCTCTTTCCCCAGGGTACTGAGGGGCCTACCTCTTATCTGTTTAGAGAACCAAGAAGGGTGACTCTAATGTTTAATATTGATGCTCCTTGAACCAGCAGCATCAATATTATCTGGAAACTTGTTTGAAATGCATAATATTGACACCCCCCCCTCCAAATCTGTGTTTTAACAAACCCTCCAGGTGATTCTGAAGTATGGAAAAGCTTTGAAACCATTGATTTCAGGAATACAGTTACTTAGGGAATTAGCTGGATGCACTCTCCTCGAGGCAGATCCTCTGTCCCTCTAGAATTTTCTGTTTAATATTCTGTCTTTGAGGCCCCTGACATCAAGGGAAAGGTTCCTACATTCTTGATGCCCACTGCTGGAAGGGAAGAGGAGCTTACTTTGTCCTGGGAATAAACCTTGTGGTGGCTTGCAGGTAATCAGTCCCCAAAAGGTTCTCATTGCCTGTCTCAGACAGGTGTTGCAGCTACCAGGTACATCCTGGACTCAAGTGCCTTGGGAAATGTTCACATTTTCCAAGGGGACATTGATTTTGTCATAGCCCTGATGGAGATCTTTTGCTTATCTGAAAGCATGCAAATAAGTATTCATTTAATGATTCAGTATTTACAAAAGTGGGCCTACAGTCACCCGTAAAATAGACATAGTTCCTGTCTTCCTGGAGCTCAAGGTCTAGTGGTAGATAAAGACATGTAAATAAGCAGTGTGCTATGATGAGGGCAATGATGGATAATTAGGGAGCTCACAGCAGGGACAACACACCCAGATGGGGTTGCTCAGAATAGGCTTGTCAGAGGAAATGTCTAAGCTGAGATAGTAAGGGTGAATAGGAGTTATCTGGCAAATCACAGGGGATGAGAAAGATAGGCAGCATATGCAAAGGTCTGTCAGTGAAGGTAGGAGTCCTGGTGGCGCGGCAAGTTAGGCATTGGGCTGCTAACAGCAAGGCTGGCTGTTCAACATCACCAGCCTTATACTTAGGGGCCAAAATGAGGCTGTCTACTCTTCTAAAGATTTATCATCTTGAAAATCCTCTAGGGCCACTGTGAATTGGAATGGAGTCAATGGCAGTGGGTTTGGCTACAGTTTAAGGGGAACTTGGTGGGTTAAAGAAATTCAGCATGGCTGAATTTGGATCTTAACCCATTGCTGCTGAATGGATTCTGACTCATAGCAATCCTATGGGACAGAGTAGAATGGTCTCATTGAAGTGGATGGTTTCATCAATGGTCTCATTGAAGCGGATGGCTTCATCTTCCTCCTTGAAGAATGGCTGGCTCGTTCAAATTGCTGACCCTTCAGTTAGCATCCAAGTGCTGACCCACAGTATCACCAGGGTTCTGACTGGACAACTCAACGCAAGGGAAAGAAGAGGGGTAACAAGGTGAGATAGGCTAAATCATATGAACCCTAGTAAGGACTTTAGACCTTATTCTAGAGCAATAGCACCCCATCGGGTGTTAGAATGCAGAAATAAGAAGCTGGAGTTTGGTTTAGATTGGGGATGGATTAGGCACGAGGTAGGACAGAGAGAAGCAAGATCACAGATGGGGAGACAAGGGGCAAGGCTGTTGTGATGATGAAGTGACAAGGCGTCAGGAGTTTATTGTGTCAATGAAATGAAGCTCAGTGAGTGGCCCCTCAACCTAGGTCCAAGGTCAGTGAACTGCGGTTCCCCAGCCACATGTGACTCTTTGGGTCTGTCCATGTGGCTCTGAAGTAAAATCGAACAATTTTAAAGGCTATCGTTCAGATAATGGTAATTTCATTTGTTTGTAAAAATATATTTAGGGTCTCGAATAATTTTTTAATTATTGTGAGGGACAGGGCTGGCTCTCCTCTCTCAAAAGTTTGCCAATCCCCGATCTATGTGGATGGATATGGGATTGGAAAGCACCTGATGAATTGGGGACACTGAGGAGCACTTGAATATGTGAACCTACACAGAGGGGGCTTTTAGGTCTGTTCTAGCTTGTGTAACAGGAGAATGGAGGTGCCATTCACTGAGATAGAAAACAGAGAGGCAGAACTCCCTAGAGGAAAACCATCCTTTCCGTCTCAGACAAGCTGAGTTTGTAAAGTGTCTTAGAGGAAATAATCTGTATGCTATCGCTGTCCAGGTCTGAGTGAGACCAATACTGGAGAGGCAACACATGTACGAAATAGAAGCCAAGGAAGCAGCCGAGATCACCTTGGAAGAGTGTTTGAGTTGGGGAGAAAAGGAGAGATTGGAGCCCCGAGGAATAGTAACTAATATCAGAAACAGGCGGAGGGAGAGAGAGCTGTGACCAGGATCGGACGGTGTCTGGAGAGGGGGTGGGGCGGGGTGGGGTGAGGTGGGGGGACATCAGCCCAAGGCCATGTCGTGCAGGCGAAAGGAACGTGGATTTTCAAGCTTTCTGGAAATCCGTGATTGTCACAGTCTCAGTTCTGTACCCGATTGAGATCATGCCAGGTCGTCTCTGGGGAAGTCACACAGTGCTACCCTCCATCTGCCAGAGACCTTTGTCACGATTCCTGATGGGCTCATTTATAGAGAGACACTTTTCAGGAAACAATGCTTTCCGGTCATTATTTTCTGATACAGATACAATGGGCATTGCCAAGTGGTAATTTATTTAAGGAGACGCCATCCCACACTTGCTTTCAACTCACTGCCCTTCTTTCAGTAAAACCAATGAGGTGCCCTCCGTATTTCCCTCTCTTCCTTATCTTATCTGACTCACTCTCAGGTCACTGTACTTCACCGTCCTCGGACACCCAGCAGACTTTCAGACAGATGGTTACAGACAGATGTGCATTTTGCAATTGCAAGTTACCCAAATGTTGTGGTGGCAGCAGCGCCTCTTCTGTTACCCAGCTGCAGGAGTGCTCTGGGACCTCCGGTGACTTCCCTGGCTGCACGTCTGTCTTCTTCTGTTCTTTCACTCTCCACAGCTGGAAACTGGGGGCTTATTTTGGCTAGAATCAGATGCGCACAGCTGACACCTCCAGCTGCACATTCTTTGGTTCTCTCTCTTTGGCCCCACAAAGGCTCGTGGTGTTCTTACAGATGATTCAAGCCGAGAGCAGTGGGGAGGGTGGCCCACCCAGCTATTCTTTAGAAGCATTAAAAACAGTTTAATAATGCCTGTGGCCAATCCTGTCAGTTGCAGTGAGTAGGAGGTAGGCTTCATAATATAACAGGGGACCAAAATGCATGTCCCCACGCTGGCGATTCTTAATTTGCTTCTTTATTATCAAATGTTCCATAACATGACGATGGTGCTGCAAGGCCCATTAATGCAGCCGACTGCGTGAAAAAGGATGCAGTCTAGAGGTAGAGCAATTTGATCCCGAACTACTATGTGCCACGGAGGCTAAAGACCTAACTTGGCCAAATGATGGAATTTCATTCCTGGTTTGTTTCTCAAATCCACTTCGGGAGGCCCATCTTCTCCTCTGAACCCCGGGATCTGCGGTCTCCACTTTTTCCTGCATTCTTTGAGCCATGTCTCTCGGGAGCACTAGCTCGCCGTCTATAGTCGTTCACCTGTTGTCCACCTCTCCAGACACACCTTTTCCCCACGTTTTCTGTGGCTGCTGCCCAACACGTTTTTTCCCTCAACGCTTCCGAGTCTTCTCTGAAGCATTCATCCCCCGGCGTTGCTTCTGCCCGTCAGCTCTCTTCCCCCCCCCTCCTCAGACCTTTAGTTTCCTGAGATTGCTCATGTCGCTTCAGTGGCCTGTCTTCTATGTTTCCTTCCTTGAATCCATCATATAAAAAAGATGTCAAATGAGTGAAAGCCTTGTGTTTTATCTGAACATGGATAGTCTTTGATTTAGGACGAGGTTTCTTTTCTAATGTTTCAATCCTTACGTTGGGTCTGATGTTCAGTCAAAACCTTATTTTTTTAAAAAAGTTTTCATTATTATTACTTTAAAAAACCCATCTGTATTTCTCTTTGGGGATCGGCACGAGAAGGGTGACGTAAAGAAGCGATGCGCTGCACCGTGGTATGCAGCTCAAGTTACCAGACGAGAAGACGGCCCAAGGGAAGAAGGGAAGTCCTACGTGGGCTTTGTTGTAACTCAACAGGCACCGTCTGGGCTTCTTGATTTTAAAGTGTTTTCTTTCTTAATAGTTGTTGGAGTTGATTCTGACTCTTGGAACCCCCATGCGTGCAGAGCCTCTAGGCCACAGGGGTCCTCAAACTACAGCCCCCGCGGGCCGCAGGCTGCCTGCCGAGGACATTTATCGGCCTGCTGGGTGTTTTTGCCACCACTGCCTGTCCTGCTTAGCAGCCGACTCGTCTAGTGTGCACAGGAATTTATTCATAGTTTTTTTTAAAACTATAGTCCGGCCCTCCAACGGTCTGAGGGACAGTGAGCTGGCCCCCTGTTTTAAAAGTTTGAGGACCCCTGCAGAGGTTCCAGTCTGTGACCTTGTGGAAGTACATCGCCAGATCTGCCTTCTGCGGTACCTCTGGGTGGATCTGAAGCGCTAGCATTTCTACTTGTCATTCAGCACTTAACTGTTTGTGCCACCCAAGGACTCATAAGTGTTGCAACGCTTTCTTTGAGCATAAAGAGGAGCCTAACTTCTCCCCGCAGAGAGCGCTTGGCACAATCTTGTCAGTGTCCTCTGGGATGGGGCAACTCCAGTCACACATTCTTATCTTGCCTTTGGTTCACTTTGTCAAAACCATCGCCAGTCTTTCTGCACCGAATACGTTTTATTACCCCCCACAGCTTTGCTGTGTCAGTTGCATAGGTAGGTATTTATACTTGGCATTGGATTTGATTGTTGACAAATACCATGAAATAGGATGACAGAATAGCACGTGATATATCCCAGAGATTTCATAGGTCTAAGTCTTTTGAACTGGGCGATAAAGTGAGCATGGGGTCACAGACAATGTTTCCTTTCTCCCGCTATTGGTCAAGATCACAGAAAATGTATTCTTAACTAAGCATTTTATAGTTCTTTATTAAATATTTGTGGCGCGTCGCCCCTGGACCCGTCACTCATTCATCCTTCTGAGCAGGTAAAGCTGCTTGGAGCCCTCTCCTCCCATGAGAAGCTGCAGCCAGCTTCTGGCTGATGAGGGACTCGTTGGAGACGCAGGCTCTGTGCTCTGAGCCTGGAGTATCTGTCTTCACGACCGAGAACCCATTCCCATTTTCCCCAATTCTTCTGATTATCATTGCTGCACAGTGTTAATGGACCGCCATTAACACAGTGGTATAAAGCGACAACTATGTTAGTATGCTTTAGGGGACAGAGGGGGTGGATTGCTTCAGCATGATCAGGACCTCCCCATATCCGGACCCTCTGCTGAGACGCCCCAAACCCTAGGCATAAGTCAACACTGGAATTCTGGACTCATCTGAGGTTTTGTTCACTCGGTGTCTGACACCTGGGCTCGGATGAGTGGAGGACTAGACATCGAGAGCCTCACCACACAGCCTCTCCCTGTGGCGTGGCTTCCTCTCAGCGTGGTATCCGCATGTTAACTCGGGGCGGCAAGCACGAGTGTGTCCATGGATAACACAGAACTGTCTGGTCATTTGTGAGTAAACTTTGGTTGTCATGCACTGTGTTGGGTACAAGTGAGTCACAAGCTGCCATGATTCCAGAGAAAAGAGTACCAAACAGGATTTGCAGAAATATATTTAAATCTCTGCATATTCTGTCTGAGAAGTCAGCTATCGCTACCATCGTTGGAAACGTGATGCTGAAGCCTGGGAGTTTGGAACGTTTCCTAGCTTTCTTGTTTCGGGTAACTCAAGAGAGGAAGGTGAAACATCACGTATTCAAACGTATCAAAATGCAGTCCGGGCTAGATGTGGGGGTGGAGCGTGGGAGGGGCTTGAGGCTTTTTTAATAACAGTAAACGAGGGAGCGCATCAGCTTCCTTTTTTAGTGCTCCTTGTCAATAGGCTAGACTCACTATTTCTTTTCAGCTTCGGCAAAGTTGCTTCTGAGAGTTCTGACACGTGGCAGCTGCTAACCAGTGGGGAATTTCATTACATAAACCTCAGTTTGGGTGAAGAGGCAGGTGGCATTTTTGGAGAAGTCAGTGTCAACGTGAGGCTGTGGCCACACTGACTGACCGCCCCCAGCCCAGCTGCGGGGACATTTCTGTCTCTCGCAAGTAAAGCCCCTTCCCCCTGTCTGCTTTGACTGCCTCTCTTGAGTTCCCCTTTTTCGCCTGAGTTTCAACTTGATGAGTTATGAAGAGGACAGGGCTGTTCAAGTGTACCTGTGGATAACTCCAGAGGGGTGGCTGCGAAGAGGCACAGTACCGGCATTTGCTCTGATGACATCTGGGTCGACATTCATTAAACAACCAGCAGGGGAGCTTTTTAGATGGCCAACCCTGGGCTTGACAATATAATAACAAAAATGAACAAAACTCGACGTGGCCCCTGCCTTCACAGTGCTTCTTTATGGGGGAAGATAGACATCAACCAAATGGCCGCTTCAAGAGACACACAAAGGGCAAGCTCTGCAGAAGAGGGGTGAGCCGCTTTGAGGGCCTACACTACATGGGGCTGCCATCAGGGGGAAGGGGAAGGATTTTCCGAAGAAGCCACTCCTGAGCTTAGCTCATCAGGACAAGAAGCAAGATCCGGGCAGAGAGAAGGGCCTGTGGAAAGAAGGAACTGGTGGAGGTGACGGGACTCAGAATGAGCCAAGCAGGAGAGAAGATCTGTGTGAGTGGAGGGGCTAGCGGGTGGAAACCAATGGAAGATGAGTTAGAGAGGAAAGTCAGAGCTAAACCATGTGAAGCTCCGAGATCAGGGTAAGGAGTTTGGTCTTTATTCCACGAGGAATGGCAAGTCCGTGAGGGGCTCAGGACTAGACTTGCATTTCCCAAGTGCGCTTATGCTATCAGAAGTCTGATGGAGGTGATGGCCAGGTCCTTGCTCTGGTCCACAGGCGCATTAGAACACCCACAAACTCCTGCGCATGCCTAATGACCCTTTAGGATGGAGCAGAATTGCCCCTTTGGTTTCTAAGACATCACATCTTCAGGGAAGTCTCACCAGTCTCATCTTTCTCCCGTGGAGCACCTGGTGGGTGTGGACCACTAACCTGGAAGGTAGCAGCTCACTCACTATGCCACCAGGGCTCCTGGAAAACTCCTACAAGATGGTAGTTTCTGTCCTATGTTGGGCTCTGGACTCAGTTTGAGCAGCTGCCCTCCTGGGTGCTCCACTGCCATCTTGAAATTAGTTCTCAGCTAGCACTTACCCTGTTGCTTTTCAGCTAGACTGATCGCTCTTTGGAGGCAGGCACGATGTCTCAGTCACAAGGGTGTCTCCAGTGTCAGTGTGCTGTATGTCGTATGGTATGTACACAATAAGCATGTGCGGATGAATGAGTCTAAATGGTTGTAGTGCCTCCCCACTCCCTGCACCCCAAAGTGCCTATGACGAATTAGGGACTATCTCCCAAATGGATGCAGACAACGAAAATGAACACGAAGGTGCTTTGCTTTTATGTCCAGCTTGCTTTCATTGACGGGCCACATAGCTGCTTTTTGACTTACTTTGCATAGATTGACTATTTTAGAGTATAAGAATTTCTTAGACTTTTTATTGGAATAATTTTAGGTTTACAGAAACATTACAAAGATAGAGCAGAGAGTTCCCGTCCACGGTTCACTTTGTTTCCCTGAATGCGAACGTATTGCACGAATAAGGCACATTTGCCAAAACACCACAAAACAAAAAGTTGACATTTGTGCGTTATTATCAACCAAATTCCAGGCTACTTGATTTTTACCAGTTTGCCCGGGAATGTTCTCTTTCGGTTCCAGGTTCCCATTCAGGGATATAGTTAGTTGTCTTGTCTTCGACATCTTCTCACTTACTCCTTCATCATTCTGACGTTGCCAGTCTTGACGAGTGCTGGCCCCCTACGCTGTACAATGTCCCCCAGTTGGGATTTGTCTGATGTTTTTCTCATGCTTATTTTGAGGTTTTGAGTTTTGGGAAAGACTACCAAAGAAGTGAAATTTCCATGTCATCACATCCTATGAGCAGGTACATGAATCCACATGACAGCACGAATGCAATGATCCTTCAGCACTTATTTAAGACACTACTTGCAGGTTTCTTTGCTCTACAGTTATTTTTTTTCTGATGCTGTACTATATTCTTGGGAAATGAGGCACTAAGTTTACCCTACCAGCCCCAGAGAAGCAAGATGGGAGAAGTCCCACTTCCTAGAGATGAGAAAGCCAATAAACATTATTTGGAATGGTTCCTTATGTCACTGTGGACTCATGTATCTTTACTGCATGCACTGAGTTATAGTTTGTCTTATTTATTTTGTTGGTTAAATGGTTCTGTTTGATCCTTGGGAACTCTTTCAGGCTAGTTCTTGTCTGACTTTGACATGCTCCCATCCTTTTGTTTTTTGAGTACTTTATTGTTTTCTGGAACGAGGAGATGCTCCAGGTTCATCTAGGATTTTCCATAGCCTTGGTGGCATAGTGGTTATCAGTTGGGCTGCTAACTGCAAGGTCAGCAGTTTGAGGCCATCAGCTTCAAAGACAGGGCTTTCTGTTCCCGTAAAGAGTTACAGTCTTGGGAACTCGCAGGGGCAGCGCGACGCTGCCCTTCGGGTCTCTATGATGCAGACTCGGCTCAATGGCAGTGAGAGGCTTAGAATCCGCCATTTCTGCAAGGAGCTCTGGTTACTTTCATCAGAAAGTCATATTTAAGTCAAGGACTTGGTGTTGACTATGCTTACCACCATTGGAGTCTTATGGCTTCTAGTACCCCAACAGATGAAGTTAGGCAATGGATGTCTGTATACTAGCCATATACAAACATTTAAAAAAAATTTTACTTTTTACATACATTTCTAGATTTGTTTCTGTATCTACCCATCGATAAGCATGAGTTTTTACTGATGCTTCTGACTCTAATCCAGCACAAGGTTCAGCCTAGCCTTTTGTCCTTCCTTATTTGTGATCCTCCAATAATGGAAAGCTTGGCTTGTGTCGTCTACCAGCCATTAGACTATTTGTTCAGCCCCAGGATACTTGTAAAGCACTTTTAGAATTGTTACCCCATTCCTCTGAGAAACAAATTTACCAAGTAGCGTACAGTGATTATGTAGAATTCATTTTGTCTTTAATATAATCACTTGTATAAGGAAGGCTTATAACACAGTCTCAGAAGTCAGATTGCTAGGGTTCAACTACTGCTCCCATCATTTTCTAACTGAAGAGCCCCTCATGCTCCTTATCAGAAAATGGAGATAATGATGGTATTAATTCATGGGAATGCTTGAAATTGAATGGGTTCATGTAGGTAAAGTGCTTAGAATATTTCCTGGCATATGATAAGCACGCTCTGTTAGTGATTGCTTGCTGTTTTTGTTAGTTCCCTGTTGAATCTACTCTGACTCACTGTGACCAGGGCCCTACGTGTGTACAGAAAGATTTTCCAGGCTGATCGGATCTTTGGGAGCAGATCACCAGGCCTGTTTTCAGATACTCACCTGGGTGAATTCCATTTGAACTCAACCATCTGGGCTACCCCAAGAGATGCACTATTATTGATACAGGGCAGGAACAGCATCTATTTCATTACTACTACAATAATGCCTGGTAGGTTGGGTATAGCTTACTTTTGGACAGTAGCACTGTCTCTTTTTACTGAATTATTTTCTTTCAGCACTTCAGTGAAGGAATTGACATACAACTTCTTTCATCCATTGTCATCTCTTCAGCCATTTACATTGTCTTTCTGCCTGGAGTTAGTTTGCCATTCATATCTCACCAGCTCCTTGCGATTCAGAAAACATCAAATGACTTAAGTCCAAGATGTTTAACACATCAGCCCTCTAGACTTTGGTTTCCTTGAGGCCACGGATCTTGCCCTTTCTTAACTTTGTGTGCCCTGCTTCTCCAGCATCGCTGGACTCCAGGAACCTCAGAGTACGGAATCATGGTGACTGATGAGCGGACGCAGGGAACTCAGCCATGCAAACCACGGCACACATTCAGCTGTTAGTTTCTTAGTTGTTCTCTGTGGTTACCACTGTCTGGAAAATAGTAAATTTTCATAAACCTTGAAATAGAGGTTGGGGCTTCACTCAAAAGCACTTATGATAATGTTCTCCCTGTTGGTATTAATATTGTATGGCAAAATGGCCATGGTTTCTGCCCAGTGGCTGTCAGCATTTCTGGGCAGGATCATGTGTTACTGGCATTTTCATTAGGCATCAATGAGCCCAGCTGCAGTTGGGTCAGCAGCGTCTTAGACTGTTGTTCACATTTGGGGGTTGATCAAGTACAATGTGTATTTCCCCCACCATTTTCCCTTTAGGCTACATAATAGGCCCCCAAAACCAAACACACAAACCCCACATAAACCAAAACCACAATCACACAAAAAGCAGGTGCTTTTGAAGGTCAGTTAAATAGGTACATGGCTACTAATTTCTTTCACGATTTCTAAGTTTTGAATCATTATGGTATAATGTTGAACCAACAGCTAAGGCCAAGTCCCTTGAGCCCTTTGAAGTTGTTTTTTATAAACCATCCTGCCCCTTGAGAGCAGAGCAGGCAACACATGATTTTAACCAATAATTCCCATCTAAAGTTCAAGTGCCTCTGCTTCCTTACTTTATTTATCTTAAAGGCACCGTACATTCCGGGATTCGTGTTTAGAACTGCAGCCAAAACCCATGGCCTTCAAGTAGCTCCTCAAACTCTGCTGGCCTGGGTTGTCAAACGGTTCATGTGCTTGGCTGCTAACCAAATGATTGGTAGTTTGAGTCTACCCACAGGCACCTCAGAAGAAAGACCTGGTGATCCACTTCTGAACTATCACCGACAGCCTACGGAGCATAGGCACACATGGAGTAACCGAGTCAGAGATGACCCTGTGGCCAAGGCCAAGTGAATCTGATGGAAAGCACTCACCGTCCTGGGAAGCCTGGGAAGGGCAGACAGTTGCCCTGGACAACTAAAGTCAAGAAGTCACTACGCAGGCAATTGAAATAGTTTATATTATTGAGACTGGCCAGTGAATTGCTTTCTGGGGAGCAGGGTTGGTGCTCGAATTTGCTTCTTCCATATGGGAGAAGGTTTCAATTCCTGGACAACTCACCTTCGGCGCAGCCCCTACTTATCTGTCAGTAGAGCCCTGTGTATTGTTATGATGCTGACCAGGTTTGAGCAGAGTCTCTGGACTAAATTAGAATAGGAAGAAAGGCCTGGCGGCATTCTACTTCCAAAAACCAATCAATGAAAACTTTGTGGATCCCTATGGTTTAATCTTCAATTGCTCACGGAGATGGTGCAGGATGGAGTCGCATTTTGTTCCCTTGTGCATGGGTTCTACTGTAACGTTCTATCATCCTTCTTCTGGTTTTTCACACTTTGCCCATCAACAGACACTCTTGACAAGTCTCTTAAGCCAAAACTACTTGTTGGAATTCTAGTCTTTTCAGGCCTGTTTACGCTTGCTTAGTTATTTCTCTGAGATACACCAACTCTCAGGTTTCCAGTTTTTCTCGAGAAGAAAGTGATCCTAACCCCTTTCTTTCTTCTTTCTCCCAAATTTGATCCGTACCCATGCTTGCTAGAATGGAGAAAGTTGTAAGGCCTAGGATAGCAGTAAAGCTTGATGGTTTTAATTTGAGTGGAAATGAGAAGAGGCCAGGCCTAGGTAGCGTTCATTACTTATTCACACATCAATCTCCTGGACTGCCTGGAAAACAGAGGAAGCTGAACACCCCAGCTGACATCTAGGTGTGTGAGGCCACAGGACTTGTACACAGCTGTGCCGCCGCAGTGGTTAACCTACCTCAGGGGAATTGGTGTGTGGTGGGCAGCATTAGCTACCAGGGGAAATGACTCGGCCATTTCTGGGGGAATTTGCTGTAAAATAGAGTTCTATCTGAGGGTAAGTCAAAACACAGCACCGCTAGGGTTTCTGTTCCCACATGCTTGGGTTTATTCCAAACAAAACTCTCTTAAGCCCGTCTCTGTGATCAGGGGATGGCTCCAGACAGGTTCTCTCAGTCCTGCGCTTACCTTATTAGAGTGCCTTAAAAAAAAAAAAAATCCCAGGAAAACAGTATCTTCTGAGAGGAGCTGCTGAGCTAGTTAAATTCAAGGGGCAGTGGGGTGGGGTGGGGGAAGTCTGCTTAGAAGGTTATTGCAACCCCTCTTGGGAGTCCAAAGGGGCTAATTTTGATAGATTTTCTTAAAGGGTACAAGATGGTCACAGGGCACACACGACTGAAAACTGCACGGGAGAGACACAGGCCAGGAGAGTCACACTGAGGAATTCTTTCCATCATGACAATGCCCTTGCTCATTCCCTGCGGGCAGCAGGGGCTTCCTCTGATCATGAAGCTTTACCCCAAGCAACCTTCAGCCCTGATGATCTTGCCCCCTTCAGGCTTCTTCTTGTTCCCCGAAGTCCAAGGACATTTCAAAGGAGCGCACCGACATCCTCAGGGAGGACTGGGAGTGACCGAGATCCTGCGCTCAGACACGGATAGACCTCGATGGAGGAGATGTCAAGAAACAACAGCTTGCTATTTTGAGGGCTTGTGTTTGATAACAGTTTCTATGGGTCTGTAGCAACATGTTCTGACTTCCCCTAGTATTTGAGGGGGCTTTAAAAAGTTCTGGGGAAAATTCTATTGTTTTTATGTTCATCCCCCCAATAAACTTTTAGCAGTCCCCTCTAAAAAAAGCATTTATTGGATGGTGCAACAATCGTCACAGGCTAAGAAACCTTCCTGTCAAGTAGCAGACAACTCCACATATCACCAAGAGGAAGATGAAGGGTGGTTGCCGTGGGCCTCCCAGTGGTTCATTGATTGGGTGGGGGTACCTCTAAAGAAAGCATGGCTTCCACGACTCTAGGAGTCTGTTCCTACCAGCCCTGATTCTCCCTCAATCTTCTTGGTGGCAGGTTTTGAACTGTCAAATCTGCCCACTGAACCAGTACGTAGGGGCCCCCAAACTCTTCCAATCATCTGGGCTCTGATTTCCGACTTTTCTCAGACTTCAGTGTCTGTCCTTAGGTCCGTTTGAGACCCCGCCCCCTCTTCCACCCTGGTGTCTCCTCCTTCTCAGGGTCACCACGGCTGACTGTTGTTGGCTGCTGCTGTCAGAGGCAGGGCGAGAAAGGTGATGGTGGCCTATTTCTGCCCCAATTAAACAATCCTTCCTTAATTATGGCAAGAGTTCTTCCTTCCAGGTTCATAACTGGAAGAGCGAAGGTCAATTATTTCAGGTTTATTTTGGGCCAGTGGCAATGCTGCAGTATACATGAAATGAAATGCCTGCACAAACAAAACAACCAGTGGCCCTTGAGTCAATTTTGAGCAGAGTGGGACAGCTACATAGGGTTTTCAACAGCGGATTGTCTGGAAATAAATCCCCAGGACTTTCTTCTGGGTACCTCTGAGCAGACTTGAACCATCCAATCTTTTTGTCAGTAGCTAAGCACACAGCTTAGCTTGGTCTCCCTGTGTCACATATCTTGGGTAGGTTGTCAGGGATGCCAGTTGTTGGGAAAGGACATCATACTTGGTCAAATCGAGTCAGTCAACCAGAGCAAGGCCCTCCAGAGATGGATCGACCCAGAGGCTGCAACGATGACCTCCAGCATAAGGTCCGGGCCATGCCTAGTTCTGTTGTACACTGGGTTGGTCTGAGTGGGGCCCGACTTGATGGCATCTAAGAACAACAACAAAACCAAACATTTAGCTGGAGTTCTGACGCCATAGTTGGGCTGCTAACTGAAAAGGCAGGGGTTCAAACCCACTAGCTGGTGTGCAGGACAAAGATGAAGCTGTCTACTTCTATTGACAACCCCGGAAACCTACAGGGGCAGTTCTCTGTCTTACAGCGTATCTTTGAGTAAGAATCGACTGGGGTTTGGTTTAGTTTAAGCACTTTGCCATCTGTGCCACCCAAGAAAGCCCCTGCACAACTCACACTGCCACCAGGGCTCCTGCAGTATCAATCCAAAGTGATCAATAGAGCAAAGTGCTGGGATTTACATTTTCCCAGCCAGAGGATAAGAAGGTCAAGCTAGTTATCTTCTTGGTCAGATGGTGATTAAATATTCTACCTTACAAATCTGGCTAGACCAGAGCATGTACACTGGCACAGATAGGGACTGGAAACACAGGGAATCCAGGACAGATGAACCCCTCAGGATCATTGGTGAGAGTGGCGATACCAGGAGGGTGGAGGGAAGGTGGGGTAGAAAGGGGGAACCAATTACAAGGATCTACATATAACCTCCTTCCTGGGGGATGGACAGCGGAGAAGTGGGTGAAGGGAGACGTCAGATGGTGTAAGATATGACAAAATAATAATAATTTATAAATTATCAAGGGTTCATTGGGGAGGGGGAAGCGGGCAGGGAGGGGAACAAATGAGGAGCTGATATTAAGGGCTTAAGTAGAAAGCAAATGTTTTGAGAATGATGATGGAAACATATGTACAAATGTGCTTGACACAATGGATGTATGCATGTATTGAGATAAGAGTTGTATGAGCCCCCAATAAAATGATTAAAAAAATATCCCAGTCCTGGCCAGACTCAGGTAACTGTGCTGTATGGTCAGGATAGAGCACAGGAACCCCATGCCACAGTTGGATATGCCACCCTCTATTCATTGGGTGAGAGCCTAAGAGGTAGGAGTGGTGATGCGATGTGAGTTTAAGTTCAGCGTGTACCCTGACCATATTTTTAAACTCCTTATATCTGAAGATTTCATCTGTAAAATGGGAATTAAAAATAACGAATCTACAGGGTTGTTGTAAAGATTAGAAATAGCTATGCACATGCTTGGATCATGGTAGCTACAAGAAACCCCAAGCCCAACCCACTAATGTTGAGTTTATTCCCATGCCTAGAGATCCTGAAGGACAGTGTAGAACTGTGCTGTAGGCTGTCCAAGGCTGTAGTTTCCATGGAAGCAAACTGCCATATCCCTCTCTGATGGAGTGGCTGTGGGGTCCCAACGGTTGACCTTTCAGTTCATAGCCGAGTGCTTTAACCACTGCACCACTGGGCACCTTAATACCTAGAAGAGCTTTCATTCATGATTGCAAAAGTACTGATGGACCAGTAATGACAGCATGGTAGAGACCTACGACTTCACTTAGTCAGCATCTGCGCACATGAGGTCATTGAACAAAACTCAGCTTTTTAAAATGGTGAATTGGGTGAAGGTTTACAGAGCAGGGCGCCAGTTTTATACTCAGCAGTTCGATGTCATCTCACTTAGCCCACTTCCTCTGCGCGTGTCCAGTTTTCATGCCTCCTCCTTTCCCCATCCTTCTGGGCTTTGTCCTGGGCAAATGCCGTGCCCTTGATCTCAAATAGTTGATTTTTATAAGATGTGCACACTGCACTACGGGTGTCATTGTTCCCCTTGTAGATTTGCTTATTGTTTGGCTGAGAACTGTACCACGAGGGTGAGGACATTTTCAGACCTGCGGGGTGACTGAAGGGCCAGTGTCTCAGGGATTCCCCCAGTCTCTGTGCCACCAGCAAACCTGCTCTCTTTTATGACTTTGGGTTTTCTTCCACATTAAAAATAAATAACTTTGAAACATCTCCCCTTCCCTCCCCTCCTGATGACTGGTTCATGTTCAGCATTGCTGCTGTCAGCTGCTGCCAAGTTCATTCCAACTCGTGGCTACTCGGCCCTCTGTACAACGCCTCGCTGCCCCACAATTTAAATGCATCCGTTCTTCCCCCATCTTCCTTACGCAGTATCCAATGCACACAGGCAGAGGAGGTGATGGAAAAGCCCCGGGCTGGGCCAGGCGCACCTGAATCGTCCAGGTAACATCCTTGCTTTAAAGATGGACCCAATGCGGTGCGTCCTGTTCAACACGAAGTGGGTAAAATTCAGAAAATCAATCAGACAGCTGTCATTTTAGCGTACATGTGCGTTTAAATAAAATTGCTTTTATGCTCCATCGAGGCCTTTATAGGAGCCTGGTGGCATAGTGCTGGCGCCTTGGTCTGCTAACCACCGCCGCTCCTCAGGAGTAAGAAGGGGCCTTCGACTTCCCTAAAGAGTTCCAGTCGCGGAACCCCGAGGGGTGCTTCTGCCCTGTCCTACCTAGAGGGTCGCCATGGGTCTGTATTGCTGTGATGGCCATGAGTTTGGTTTTGGGTTGATATGCTCTCATATCCTGCTTTGGCCACTTCACATTCAATGAGAAAGGACTCTTAAGTCCTTTGTTTTCATGGGACCAAATGTTTCTGAAATTTTGGTCTTCGATGCTACGCTGCCTAATGTGTGTGTTACCCAACACAGTAGCACATTCCTGGAAATGTGTGAAAATTCTTTCCTAAATGAATGTTCAGTTTTACCACCCCAAATAAGTGCAAACCCAGAAAGCATCTGTTTTGTGACTAGCAAGGTCTGGGGAATGGTGCGCTAACTCTACGAGGCGCACAGCATGTTTAAAAAGGAATTGTGTTGTATCAGAAACATTCCAAACATATACAAAAATAGAGAGAGACCATGCATTCAATTAAAACCCCAGTTGGGGGCTTAGGTGCCCTAACTGTGCAATGGTTAAAACACTCTGTTTACTGACTAAAGATCAGGGTTTGAACCAACCAGCTATTCCAGGGGAGGAAGTTGTGGCATCCGGCGTCCATAAAGAGTTAAAATCAAAGTCATTGCCATCAAGTCAATACTGACAAACATGCAGAGTCTTGACCTTGGAAACTCTAGGGGTAATTCTATCCTGTCCTATGAGGTCACTATGACTTGGAAGTGACTCGAAGGTAGCAGGTTTGGTTTGGGATTTGGGCTGACCTTCTTCCAGTTTCTAGGAGCCCTGGTGACCTCTTGGTTACACTTTAGGCACTGATCTGCAAAGTCAGAGATTTTAAACCATCAGTCACTCTATGGGGGAAAGACTGGGCTTTTTACTCCCATAGAGTGTTACAAGCTTGGAAACCCACAGGGGCAGGTCTAACCTGTCCGATAGGGCTCCTGTGATTCAGCATCCACTCCAGAGCAGTGAGAGTTCCTTCTAGCTTCTGTAGTTGGGAACATATGGTCCATCTTCTCCATCTGTCTTACCTTCCTGTATTATTTTGTCATCAATAACAGTACAGTCTAGATCGCACATAGGGCCGTTTTAGGCATGGCAGTGTGCTACTGTGGCACCCGGTCCACACTGACTGGTGCGGTGGGAACGAGCCCAGGTTTCAGCGGCAGACACAGAAGCCTTCAAATCTAAGCCCTCCCCCACTACAGCTATCAAATGGCATCACTGTCAGCATTGAGAGGACGTCTACAGAATGCACAACAAAAACAACGAGAGTAACAACAGCTCACTGTCACCGAGGCTCATGATGACCCTGTGGGACACAGGGGAACTGCTGCAGAGAGCTCTTGAGACTGTAAATCTTTACAGTAGCAGACAGCCTCATCTTTCTCCCCAAGAGTGACCTGCGGGCTCTAACTGCCTTTGTTGTAGTTCCCAGCCTTTCAACTTTGTGCCACCAGGATTCCCAGAATCCACAAGTCCTTTTCAGTTGGTAGGTGCCTGATAACGACCATATCCCGCCTCTTAGTTCCAAAATGTAATTCCCCGGTGCAGAGACTTCCTCCCTAGGACTGACCTTGCTGTCCCATCAGGGTGCGTGGGGCTCGGCTGCTGCTTTCCTGGTCCTTACCGCCCCTGCCACCGAGTGAGACAGCCTGGGAGACTTCTGTTGTGGGCTCGGATGAAAGCTGGGGATCCTTGGGTAGTCTCCACCATTTGTCCTTCCTCAACAGATTGAAGGAGGCTGAGTGCCTTTGACCGTTTCCCCCCCTTCCCTCCAGGCTTCCATTTTTCTACTGAGTCTGGAGTTGGATCTTCTGCGGTTAAAGGGATTAGGCACTCATCCTGACACTTAAGTGTGCGTGTGTTCAAGTTCACCTTTAATTGGGTCATTATCTACTGGGTGGAGGGCCATCCCCTGAAGTCTCCGTGGGGACTGGAATGAGGTTATGAACAAATGAACAAAAGGATGTTCATTTTTCGATCCAATATAGTTCATGTTCGATCTAATATAGTTCCTGACACGGTGAAATCGGCCAGGGCTGAGACAGACTCCTGTGGAGATATCAAAGCATTAATATTCTTGTTGGTGTTGCGGGGTGCTGTCAAATCAGTTCGGACTCATAGCAACCTGTGGACACAGAACGAAACACTGCCTGGTCCTGCGCCGTCCACATCATTGTTCTCATGTTGGAGCCCACTATTGCAGCCCCCGTGCCAACCCGTGTCATTGAGGGTCTTCTTCATTTTCACTGCCCCTCCACTTTACCACGCATGAGACTGGTCTCTCCTGATAACATGTCCAAAGTACGCGAGACAAAGTCTCACCACCCTTGCATCTAAGAGCATTCTGGCTGTATTTCTTCCGAGACAGCTCTATTTGTCCTTTTGGCAGTCCGTGGTGCTTTGAATTTTCTTCACCAACAGTGTAGTTCCAATGCATCCATTTTCCTTTGGTCTTCCAACTTTCATATGCGTATGAGGTGAATGAAACACCATGGCTTGGGACACATGTACCTTAATTATCCAAGTAATATCCTTGCTTTTCAGCACATTAGAGAGGCCTTGTGTCGCACATTGACCTGATGCAGGGACTGACCACTCCTCTGAGCGAGTGTTACTGCTGGAGGTTGGGGCACGTCCTTTGGAGGCTCTTGGGTATGAACACCCTTGGTCTGGAGGAGGGTCCAGACCTATGCCATTCAGTTGGGTGTGGCCAGGCCTGGGGAGTGCTGAGGCTGAACAGGCAGGCTGAGCCTTGACAGCCCAGGGGCCTTTGGGTAGGGTGCCAAGTTCTTTGTGTACTTCCAATTTCATTTCAATGGTTAGACAGTTGTCAACCACGTGCTCCCATCTCCAGAAACATCACACAGTTAAGAATCCCAAAGTTCCCATGGAGCCGCTCGTGTATGGCAACTGCTGATCTTGCTGTTAGCAGCTCAACACAGAATCTCCCGCACCACTGGGGCTCCTGAGTGCACAGCAAATAGTTCAAAACAAACAAACATTTTGGAGGGGTGTGTGTGTGTGAGTGTGTGTCATGTTTTCTTCTCTCTTCTCGAATGCTCTCAAATTTTAGAGGTGTGTCTAATTCTCCTTTCTCCCCCAAACTATCTCACCCAAATTAGCACCCGTGTCTTGTTCTTCATTGCCCTCTTCTGCCTCATAGCCTCTAGCAAATGCCTACCCATTTCCCACACCCCCTCAGACACTTTCTGGCCAATTTGTTCTTCTGTGCATCCCTGCTGGATTTCTGTGGTTTCCCCCTTTCTCTCCTCGGTTTCTGAGCAAAGAGGAAGAAGCGAAATAAGAAATGCTTCAATGCCCGATAGGCAGGGGGAGGAGAAGACATTTGTGTTTATATCACACGGTTATGTAGGACCCACAGCCTATATTCCTAGTGACTCTCACCCCTCCTTGTGAACTTGCAGAATGTGGTGCTTCGGTTGCCCGGCTGCCCTCTCAGGGTAAGACGTGCAGTGGTCCAGCCGCACTGCTGACCTTGCTGTGTGCTCTTTAGCATGCGGACTCATCAGGAACCTCCCTGGACGAAGTTAAGGAAGTCTCTCTAGGCCCTGACCCCTGGAGCTGGTTTCTCTGGAGTTTTGTTGTCCGGGCTCCTGCCCTGCTCTCTGTAACTCGAAGTCCCTGCCTTTGGAACCTGTCTGAGCTGTAAGCCCCTGTGCTCCTCCTGCGAGGCCCTGGAAGCTTGCTGTGGCATCCCAATGGCATAAGCAAGATGCAGGCTACCTGTTTCCTTGAGGCTGCCTGTTGACCTGGATTTGTAAGCGTTGGATTCCTTGTTGGAAGGAACCCTCCCTCTGGATGGGGCACACCTACTATTTCCTGCTGTACTGATTATGCGGATGTCTCGGCCTATCCTTGGATGCGATTGCTCTGTTTGTTGGGATGACGCTCCAGCTGCCCCTTCACCGTATTGTCCGCGGTGTTGCTCTTTTCCTAGGAGTTCAGTCCTTTCTGCTCGAGTCTGGGCTGCTATCTACCACTCATGTTATTGTTGCTTTCTTGTTTTTTAATTACTGTGAGCTACCAATTTTAAGTTGCTTATTTCCAGCTCCTGCCCTCACATCGTCTCATTTATTCCTTCCCCAAACTTGAAGGGGCAGGTATGATCATGAACACTTGACAGACTAGGAAACGGAGAGTCCGAGAAGATTAGTAACTTTCCACTCATATGTCCCTAAGTGGTGACAGAGCTGTAATTATAGCAAGAAAACCAGAAGGAAGGCCTAGGAGTCTAAGAACCTACATATTCTTGGGTCTTACCAAGAAAGACTCTAATTTGTAAGTTTGGTGCACTCTCTACTTAGTGGACATGATTTTAGTTTCCTTCTTGGACCCAGGTTCCAGCTTATGCAGATTTTACTGCATTAAAAAAACAAGTGCCTTGATTCAGAATCAACTGGCCTACGGACTATCCTTTGATGGGGGAGGGAGCATATCATTCTTTTCTTGAGATAACCGCTAATTACAGAGTGTGCGGGTCTTATATTTCTTATTACAAGGCGTGGCTCGTTTAGGAACACCCAGTCATGTGTAGTACATGGCATGCTTGGCTGGGACTTCAGAGACACCAGGGACATGTCTGTGCAGTGAGTTGGTCCTTGTGGAGGTTGCAGGTTCTGATAGCATACCCTGGAACTTTGGGGACCAGATGAAACAAGCTGAAAAGGATCCACAGTAAATGAAGGAGATTGCCTTAAGAGGTGGTTGTTAACATGCTGCTGATGGTCCCGGGATGTTGTAAGCAAGTGTGACTGGAATGTACCATGTGAAGGAAGCAGTGGGCTAGTCAGCTGCATTTCAACGTCAGGTAATTGCGGGGCCGCCATAACAGAAGGGTGTGTTCTGTATGATGCGGCTGCTATTAGTTGCTGAGTTGGCTTCGACTCACAGTGACTTTACATACTTGTATGATACAATGACACGCTGCCCTGTCACATGCCCTCTTCCTGGTCATTAGTGTGCCATGTTCAGTCCATTGGTGTGGTCATTTTTGCCAATCCATTTACCTGAGAGCTTTCCTCATTTTCACCAACCCTCTACCTTTATCAACGTGATGTGGGTTTCCTAATCAAATGCCTGAGGTATGTGACGAAAAGTCTTGAAATTCTTGCTTCTAATAAATATTCTGGTTGTATTTCTTCTGAGGCTGATTTATTTGTTCTTTTGGAAATCAACAGTCTATTTAATGTTTACAGGCAACTGCAGCAATTCTTACTGTCTTCTTCTTTAAGCTACCAATTTATGCATGTGGATGAGGTGACTGAAAAGACCATGGCTCAGATGCACCTTAGTCATCCAAGTAATATCTTTGCTATTAAACTTTTTTTCTTTTTGGCGAGTTAAAAAATTTAAGCAGCAGATGTGTCCAGTGCAATAAGTTGTCTGGTTTCTTGACTGCTGCTTCCATGAACATTGTTTATTGACCCAAGAAGAATGAAATCGGTGACAACTCCCACTTCTTCTCCATTCGTAACGACGTCATTTAGTGGTCCAAGAAGTCCTTCTGGGAAGCAGTATGGTCTGCGCGCTCCTTCGAGGCGAGGATGACTAGACTTCCCCGGGCACACTTTGGACATGTCGTCTGCAGCGGCCAGTGCCTGGAGGAGCACCTTGTGCTCGGTAGAGTCGAGAGCAGTGAGGAAGAGGCAGGCCCAGGGACTGACACAGTGGCTCCAGCACAGGAACAAGTGTGAGGCTGGCGGAGGACGGGGCAGTGTCTCCTTCTGTTGCGCACAGGGTGCCTATGGATTGGACCTGACCCGATGGCGCCCTAAACAATATTTATTGGTCTAGTCAAGAGGATTTTTGTTTCCTTCCTTTCAGGTGCCATAAAGACTTCAGACCTTGGTTTTCATCAGTAAATGCTTAAGTTCTCTTCATTAAAAAAAAAATCATTTTATTGGGGACTCTTACAGCTCTTATAACAATTATACATCAATTGTATCAAGCACATTTGTACATATCTTGCCATCATCGGTTTCTATAGATGTAGTTTCTATTTGAGCCCTTGCTTATCAGCTCCTCTTTTTCCTCCCTATTCCCCCTCCCACCCCTGTGACCCCTTGATAAATGATAAATGATTATTATTTCCATCCCTTTCTATTTATTTATTTTCATATCTTACACGGACCACTGTCTCCCTTCACCCAGATTTCTGTAGTTTATCCCCCTGGGGTGGTGGTGGTGGGTGTGGGTGTGGGTGGGTCAGTTCTCTTCCTTTTTAAGAGCAAGGTTGTGTCGTCTGAATGTTGCAGCTTGCTAATGAGTCTTCTTCCATTTCATTGCTGTGTTCTCATGTAATCTGGTTGCCTGGATTATTTGTTCAGCACACAGATTAAGTAAAGTAAAGAGATACAATCCCACGTTGTATAAAGGCATCAATCAAAAGGTGAGCCAAGGAATAAGAAGCATATCCAGTTGTGTTTAGGCCAGAGTGTGTCCTCTTTTGTGGCAACCAGTGTCAGTTCCTGGGATAGAAATTACTCAGGGGGAAGGGCACTTTCCAAGTATTTTCGTAGAAGATATCCCTTCATGACTACAACATTTCTCTGATCTGATGTCGATCGCTTCAAGAAATCGATCTTTTGTGCGTATCCTGAATGGCCTAACTCCACAGCAAAAGGGGGCTGTTACTAACAAGTGAACTCAATTCTCAAACCTCTCCAGATCATTTGTGGTCTGCTCCATCAGTCTGCTCTGAGATGCATTTGGACAGCACAGGTCCATTGGTTAGAGTGTGATCCCATAGACGCAACTCATTGAAGTTGATTCTAAAGACTGGAGCTGTAAACTTGAAGTGACTCCTCCCTGTACAATTTGGAACTACAAGTCAGACTCCCCCCGCCTTTTGTCTGGTTTTAGAGTTCTCAGGGCTAAGCAAGGGGCCTCTGGCTCTGCATTGCCAGGCTTTGGGGACACTGAGGAGCCCTGGTGGCCTAGTAGTTACTTGTGGGTCAGCAGTTTGAAACCACCAGCCGTTTGGAGGGAGAACGGAGAGCTGCCGTCTTAGAAACACACAGAGAAAGCTCAACCCTGTCCTATAGTGTAGTTATGGGTTGGGATTGACTCAATGGCAGTGAGGTTTTTAAAAAGTGGTTTGAAGACTTTGATTTCTCCAGCAGATCTTGAAATGTTCTGCTTTTCACATTAACCAAATATAAAAACGTGTCGTTAAAAAAAACAACTTTGTGTGCCCCAGAGAAGTATGTCTGAATAATATAATGGAGGCAGTTTGAATAATATAGTTTGAATAATATAATGGAGAGCTTGGGGCAAAGAGAAAGCACACAGCTGCTTAAAGAGTCCATGGAAAAAGTGGGGTCCTAATAGCTATGTTTTGACCCTTCATTCTGTGCTCAATTCAAATCTCAAATATTCCAAACAGTATTATACCTAATCCTCACTTATCAATATGCCTGGGTCGCCCAAACCAGGTTGTTTTGTGAAAATCAACATTATGCAAATGGGAATGGAGGATCACCACATCAGATCACAGAATAGAGGATGACTACAGCATTACTTGCTGCCCAATGTCATCATTACCAAGACACTGACACCCATGGCCATCTAGAGGCAGCATTACTCTCACCTTGCACCTTGATGCAGATTTATATTGTTAATGCACAGAGAGTTGATTTTTTTACAATGACCATAAATGTGAAATTTTGGATCATGAAATAGTTGATAAGTGAGGTTTAAGTGCATTTTCCTACCAGTTTGTTCCTCAAGACAGTGTTCATCAGAAGACCCAATACAAACAACCATATTGCTGTGAATGAGGGAGTCGTAGCGGAGACCCAAAGCCCATCTGTAGACAATTGGACAAACAACCATATTGATGTAAATGAGGGAGTCGGAGTGGAGACCCAAAGCCCATCTGTAGACAATTGGACATCCCCTCACAGAAGGGTCACAAAGAAGAGACGAGTCAGCCAGAATGCAGTATAGCACCAACGAAATACACAACATTCCTGTAGTGCAGTGGTTCTCAACCTTCCTCATGCTGCAATCCTTTAATACTCTATTGGATGTTGAACTTTTACACTAACTAGTCATTTGCATTCCCATATACGTGGAGTGTTAGAAAAACATTCCCTCAAAACTATCTGCACCTAAAGTATGCCCCATAGATAAAGCCATTGCTAGAAATGCTACTCCAGTAGCAAATCTGGATAGCAGCAGTGTACCCTAACCACTTCCTGTGGATGCAGCTCACCTCGGTACCATCAACTGTTCTCAGCATCTTGAAAGACCAATTTCTACTCAGGTACTCATTTCCTTGTTAGTAATTCACCTTTCTGGTTTTCTTTTTTTAAACCAGCTGTTCCCTCCCTCACAAAGGGAGAGATTTCATTCAACTTCTAGTATCTGAACCAACTTTAATATTTTGTTCCCATTTGCTTTTGCCTGTATTATGTTGTTGGTCATCTCCACCTCAGAAAACCACCCACTTTCCATTTCACAAACTTCTCTTCCCTCCAGTTTTCCCTAATCCTCAACTGCCTTCTTTCCTGGCCCTTTCCTCTTTGTCTTACTTCATTTGCTTGGGAGCTTAAAGGATTTTACAAGACCTGATTTCCGGTTCCTACGTCGGAGCCATAGTTATCTTGCTGAAAAGAGTAGAAAGTGGGTTTGACTCCTTGATTCACCACCAACTTCTTGAGTCTCATCGACTGATAGATGATGCCTTGCAGGTTGCGTAGCACTGGAACTTTCTCGAGTGATGACTGGCTCTACTGTCAGGGTTTTTCTGGGCTCAGTCTCTCCTGAATTATACACTATGCCTACGAGAGCCCCAATACAACTATGTTGCAGAATGGCTATGACCCTAGAGTTACTATAGCACATATTGAGACAGTAGTTTTACTCTCCAGTAGATAGGAACTCACCCCAACAATAAAGTTTGATAATAAAGACAAAAAAAATACAGTTCCTCATGCTGTGTTTACCCCCCCAACCATAAAACTATTTTCGTTGTTACTTCATAACTGTCATTTTGCTGCTGTTATGAATCGTAATGCAAATCTATGATATGCAGGATGTGTTTTCATTATTACATATTGAACATAATTAAAGCATAGTGATTAATCACAAAACAATATGTAATTCTATATTGTGGAATATTTCTTTCTAGTTACAAATACATGAAATTTTGTCTTGAAGCATGGTGTGTCATGGGTAACAGTCTTCACACCAAGTACTTGTAGGTGGGCGTATCTGCATGTGGGCGGACCTGCCTGGAGACGATAGAGGAGCGGTGTCT
>NW_022107431.1:83850581-83873611 GCF_000313985.2 Echinops telfairi | reverse complement strand
GAAGGGTTGTGGGGAGGAGATGTGCCAGTCAGGGTGCAGGGTAGCAACGATGAAACATACAACTTTTCTCTAGTTCTTAAATGCTTCCTCCCCTCCACTATCATGATCCCAATTCTACCTTACAAATCTGGCTAGACCAGAGGATGTACATTGGTACAGATCGTTACTGGAATCCAGGACAGATGACTCTTTCAGGAGCAGTGGTGAGAGTGGCAATGCCTGGAGGGTGGAGGGAATGTGGGGTAGAAAGGTGGAACCGATTACAAGAATCTACGTATAGCCTCCTCCCTGGGGTATGGACAGCAGAGAAGAGGGCGGGGGAGAAGTCAGACAGTGTAACATATGACAAAATAATAATAATTTATGAATTATGAAGGGTTTATAGGGGAGGGAGGGGGAAAAATGAGCAGCCAATATTAAGGGCTCAAGTAGAAGGCAAATGTTTTGAGAATGATGATGGCAACAAATGTACATACATACAATGAATGTATGTATGAATTGTGATAAGAATTGCATGAGCCCCAATTTTAATCATTTTATGATTAAAAAAACCATTGTGTGTGTATATAAATAAACATATATATATATATATATATATACATACATACATAGAGAGAGAGAGACAGAGAGAGAGAGTTATTTCAGTCTTGGCTTTGACTGATACATCAATTCTTTCGTGTTAGAAGTCTTGGGATTCCATTTTGTCAATGGTAGAGCACGACTTTGCATGCGGTGCTTGTTAGGATCGGGTAGGCAGGGAGAGAGTTCTCACAGGGGCGGCTCTAAGGAATGGACCGACTGAACAGCTCCCCGCCAGCCAAAAGATGCTCGCGGGCTTTGCTGGAGGTTGACTCTACCACTGGGAAGTACCTGGGGCCAACAGGAAGCCCTGCCCAACGCCCATGTCCGTCTCTGCTCACCACCAACTAAAGCAAGCTGTTTGAGGGACGATTGCATGAAAGACGAGCAAATTGGAGTCCAGGCTGGGGACAGAAAGAACATCTTGTGGAATGTGGTAGTCATCCCCTATCCTGCTGAGGAAAGGGACACAAATTTGGCAAAAGAAAAAAGAAAAGAAAACTCCTGTAGGTCCTTCCTATAACTTCTAACAAATACCTATACTACTCATCATTACATTCTGGGACTTCCTGTGTTTTGAGCAGGTGTGTGTCAAGGCCTTCAAACCTTCCTTTCTACAAGGAGTCCTGGTGGGCTGCGAACCACAGTTGATGGTTCAAACCCACCAGGCAGTCCTCCAAGCAAGATGAACCCGTCAGTGCCTGTAAAGATGGACTGAAATCATACCGAGGGTCCCTAAGGAGGCTTGGGGGGGGGGGCTGAGGGAGAAGCATTGGGCTGCTAACCATCAGGGCGGCAGCTCGAACTTACCGCTTTGTTGTAGGGAGAAAGCGGGAAGTGTCTGCTCCCATAAAGATGTGCCTTCTTGGAAACCCTCTCCAGGGGCACTCTGAGCTGAAGGCAACTTGATGGCAGTGGGTATGGTATGGTATGGGTCCATATGGCATGATGATGGCAACGTGTCTTTTTTCTTTTCTACGCTGCTTCTGCCCTGTGTGTTTGCAGGAAGCCTCTTGTGAACACAGACCTCTCTGTGCCACCCCTCTCTCTCTGTGTGGCCCAGCAGTGGCCCCAGGCCCCTCCCCACACTTCTGCCCAGCAATCTTCAGGAAAAGGCTCAGTCAGGCCATGACGAATGTTTGCCCTCTGCGTGAGTGGCTTTTGATGTTATACATTCTCAATCGGTGGACCTTTCTAGAAACGCTGCACCCGATAAAGGATCTCCACCTAAGAATCTTCCCCCAAATGCAAAGCTCTCTGGCCAGAGCTGATGATATTTACTGGAAGGACAGTCACGTCTGGGATTTCAGGGATCCCTTTGAAGTGTCTCCTTCTCAAAGAAGGACATCCTTTTATAGTCCATGCAGGCATCTGCTGGGCAATCGCAGTTTCGGAAAACAAAAGGCTATTGCGAATCAGAAGTTCCTTGGCCCAAAAGTTGAAAGGTTGCCTGTCTGGCCTGAAACCCTTTGGTCTGCGCAGACTGCTTGGGGAAAGCAGGGTGGAGGCCGGAGGGGGGGGGGATGCGGGGGAGGGGGGGCGCGTTGTTCAGAGAGGAAGCAACACAGCTGGTTTCCACACGAGGGGCAGCGACAGGCGCTTTGCTCTTTCTTGTGGTACCTGCTTCGGAACCAGATCAAACACCTGCGGAGCCTCAGTAAGTGCCAGGCCAGCGTGCGTCCAAGGTTAGGCTGGCCCTCCTGAGACTTTGTGCTTCATTTCCCTTACTGGGCACTGTGGTCATGCTGCCCCCAGTCCTCTGTCAGCATTCTTGGTCACGAATTGTGAAAGTTCCTCTTTTTTGCCCAAGGATCTGCGTCTTCCTTGCCTTGTAAAAAGCATCCCGAATATCAGGGGAAGCTTAAAAAAAAGCCAGCCCTCCCCGCACCCAACAACAAGAAGCAGCCCTTCTGACTTAAGTTATGGGAAAGTGGGGTTTTATTTTCTATTTAAAGACAGATGAGTCTCTGTAATGTATTCCTAAAGCTAGTAAAATTAATGTCTGGCCCTGGATCCGATTTCGTAAGAGAAGACAGTCAAAATTTCTCCGTAGAAAGCGTCACTTTCAGTTTTTATGAAAAGTAACAAAACGCAACACCGCCGGGATTTCAACATGAAGGCTGTTTGAATGCAGCGATTCCCAAGCAGCGTTTGAGAAGGGGTGGGGATGGGGGCAGAAGAGCTGGTGGGAATTTGGTGTTTCCAGTTGAGGAGAGTAACTTTTAGCAGAAATTCACATGCTCCTAGGACATGCTCTCAATCTTCAGGATTCATGCAGGGTGCTCACAGTCTTACTGATTGTTTTTTTCTAATTAAAATTACAACCTACATAGCTTCAGTCCTCAAGGCTGACTCTCAAATGAGAGATGGTTCCTTGTCCCCGCCACGCTGAACCCCCATCTCATTTGCTGTTTCCATTTAAACAATCCCCAAAGTCTTCGGGTTGAGATGCCTGGTGACTGTATAGGACAAGGCAGAATGGGCCGTTTCCAAGGCTGTAATCTCGACGGCTTCACTTTCTCCAGAAGAGTGGCCTGTGGGTTCGCAGACCCTTTGAGCAAGCAGCCCAAGGCTTAGCCCACGGTGACACCGGTTTTCTTTTTGAACGAGCCAATGATTCATAGCTCCTCAGCATGGGCCTCTCTTCTGAATTTTCACCTTGAACATGCAACAGGAACTTCAAACTCAAAAATTTCAAACTGAACTCATCACCCAACCCATCCTCCTCCAACCTACTCTGCCAGGACACCTCTTTCAGCACCCACGATGCCATAGTCATTCTAGATGCAGTTCCTCCTCTTCATGGATGAGGCTCCCAACTCTCGTTTTCTCCATTCCCACAGACAGTTTCATAGGGCAATTCCCCTTTGCCCTTCCTGGAACTTGGGCAATGAACTTCTTCTTGGTCTCTGCCTTCAGTCTGAACTTTTTCTAATATGTTGTCTCCTCTTCAACTAAGAGTGATGAAAACAAAACAAAAAATCCATTGAGATGCAGTGACCATGCTGCCTGCCCCTCTTTCCGGTGACTCCTCAGGAATATAAGGATGGTATCTACATTCCTTAGTACGGTGTCTAATGGTCCATAGGCCCTGGCTTCCTATCCTGTCTTCTTCATCCTGAAATTTCTGTTGTTCCCTGAGTGATTCACAGAGATGGTTTGTTCTATCTTAGAATTGTAGCTTATAAGGCAACCTTCTCTCCCCCATGCCCCACCCCGACTCCTTTCTTTTTATTCTTCATGACTTGGCTTAGTGTTGGTAAAGCCCAGGCATCCCATCATCCCTGTTGTCACCTCTCTACTCCGTGAGCAGTGATAGTATTTCCCCCCTCGAGTCTACCTTTGCACTTTGCATTCGGTCTTTCACACTGTGTTGTGACTGGGCTTATCATTTAAAAATTGTGTACAAATTTACTTGCCTTTCCCTGTATCACACTGTGGACAAGCTAAGATCTGTGACTCCCTAAGTATTTACAAGGAGTCTAAAATATTCCCTACTACAGTGCTCTCCTTAGCCCCAAAGTGTAAAGGCTGTGGAATCGGCCCTTTCTTCTCTTTCTCCTCTTCCTCTTCCTCCTCTTCCTCCTCCTCCCCCTTCTTCTTCTTCTTCTTCTTCTTCTCACGGTTTCACGAGGCCCAGGCCTCCCCCATCAGTGCTGTTCTTGATAAGAAATCTCAGGGTGGGATGGAATAGAGTTTGTAGGGATGGCATCGGGTGTAGATATGTCCTACCCACCCACCTTCTACCCTCCCTTGTCCTGACCACTTTGCCTGCTACCTGTTTTGGGAGCCATTGCACTAGTCTCCAAGCATTTTGAGCTTTACTGTAAAAGCCATCAACCCAGGTAAGACAGGTACCTCTGGATTCCTAGATTATTTCCCATACTCCATGCCAAGGAGATCGTGTTTTGTATAGGAACCTGAGTTAGTTAGTTAATTGTGCCAACCTGGCTGATAAACACATGTGAGATTAATTGAAGGGCGGAGGGATAAATGGCTTGGTGAGCCTCGCCTTTCCTAGTTCTCGGGTCTCTTGTTTTTGATGGTCGGACCAGGGTGCAGCTGCCTTAGCAGTTCCCAGCTTCAGCTTGCAAGGCTGACTTCCTGCAAGACATCCCCAAGGAGAAGCCACATAGATCTACCCCATGCAGCCCTGGGTGCAGGAGGAGCCGTGTGGAGACCCCTGCCAGCGCTGAGATGCTTACACATTCACTGACTCGGCTTTCCTCCTGCAGTCGGCGTCATTGCATCTGCTTTGTGAGATGGAGGAGGAGGTCTTTGTGGATTGGTGTTGGACATATGGGTTAATGTTGGACTTGTGGGCTTGGGCAGCACTGGGTTGGGATGTTTTCTTGATGTGCACTTACTCTTTATATAAAACTCTCTCTTATACATGAGTTGCTGTGGATTTGTTTCTCTAAAGTACCCAGACTGACAGAACCCATACGGTATAACCTCCCCCAAACCCAATGCCATGTTCCACAGAGTTGCTTCTGACTTACAGCAACCCTATAGATGGTTTCTGAGGTTTTGTAAGTCTTTATGGGAGCAGACAGCTTCATCTCCCCCTCCCCCTACACACCGAATGGCTGGTGGGTTTGAACCGCAGACTTTGTCGTTAGGACTCCAAGGCTTACCTAAGCAGGGCTTCATAGAACTTCCCTCATTTGGCAGCCTTAACATCCACTTTGAAGACATGGCAGGGAAACACCTAACTTAGTGAGATAGAGTAATTAGAAGTGAGTGCTCATGTCACCATGAGCTAGATTGCAAGGGTGCAGTCTTCGCTAGGCAGTGAGTGTTTCGAGGTATTGAAACTGTGCCACTCAGATCAAGACCAGCTTGCCTGCAGTGATTCAGCAGCGCCTCCTCAAACAGCGACTGCTGCAATGTGCCGCTGCTTGCACTGAGTTGTGTCGAAGGTGATGGGAGCCAGTTTTCATCTTCTGTGAGTGTTGTTGGCCCAACTACAGAGCCACTTTCTCTGGGTGTTCATTTATCTGTTCTAACATTTATTTCTTAGACATGATCTGGAGTGTCAGGGATTTTTTTTTTTTTTTTGGCATTTGGTCGTGATCCACCAAGTGGGTCAGAAAGCTATTTGTACCACCCAGGATCAGAAAGCCACGTGCCTAGTCTTGTTCAGTCTTGTCCTCCTCTCTCCTCACGTGCATTAGCTAGAATCCAGGGCAGTACCCTCCAATTCACCTCTATACTCAGGTCACTGAATATGGGGAGCGGATCTGGAATGATGGGCTGCGGTTGAGTCTGTGACCCAGGAAGCATCGACCCTGAGCAGAGGCAAGCAATCTCTACAGGGATCAGATTTAAGCTTCAAGCTCCATTACCGCCAGGCCTTCACCAAGGGGGCCAAATGGTCCCCGACTTTGTGGTCTTAGTCAAAAGTGGGAGAATAAGAGGACAGATTAAGCATTTTCCTGGCTTGAACAGACACTCTGGTCATTCTGGACAACTTTAAGAACAATGATGGAAAGTTTGGACAGCGTGTGGTGGAAGTCACATCGGACCACCTCCAGACGTGGGGCTGTTATTTTGTTGAAAGTCTATTTTAACCAAAGGAAATCCTGTTTCACTAGCTGTGCTGGCAACAGCCCCGAGAGGTGCAGTCGTCTCAGGAGTGTTGTGAGGATACAGGCTCTCTTTAATCTCAGAATAAAAATATTTGATGTTTACAAGGTGTATTAGTGTAATTGGGACGTGTCTGCCTGTCTGCCGGCCTTCCTTCCATGGTGGGACCTCGTAATTAAAGAGCATCATGTTCATGTGGCTGCCTGCCTAGCCTTTCATAGCTTCTCGTTAGGAGGCATGGGCAAGACCGTTACCCTAGGCTCCTAGGACCTCAAGTTCTGCAGAGGCAGCTGCAGTCAGAAGAACAAAAGCGAGGCTAGACTCCAAGTGCAGGTTTTCCAGGGCTTTGTAGGGCAAAGTGGGAAAGGAGACAAGTACAGTTTAAGGGATGCCTGGTATCCCTGAGAAGCTGTCGGCATGGGCCGTGGAATTGTCTCCTTTTGAAAAGACGTGTCCTGTTCAGTGCTATTGTTATTAGCTGTGATCCAGCAAGTCCTCTTTGACTCATGGGCACCCCACGTACAAGAGAACAAAAGCATTGCCTGGTCCTAGGCCATCTTCCCCATCACTGGTTTGCCCGAGTCAGTGTCGTTTGTGGCCACAGTGCCTCGTGAGTGCTTTCGGACCCAGGGGCTCATCTTCCAGCACTGTACTGGCCACTGGTCTGCTGTGATCCAGAGAATTTCCATTGCTTGCTTTGGGAAGTAAATCACCAAGCCTTTCTTCTTAGTCTGCATTAGTCTGCAGTCCTTGAAACCGATCCACCTTGGATGACCTTGGTATTTTAAATGCTAGGGGCATCGCTTCCAGCCACTAGAGCATGCCAAAATGACAAATATGAGTTGGCTTCTTTAAGTGGGAGGCCAAAAAAGAAATATCCACCTTATCATTTGGGGTGTATCTCATTTGACATTATGCATTAAAATTGAATTCCTAATGCCTTCTGCCTTTACTAGTCAGAGCCTCAGATGATTGGTCCTATAAGCACCAATAACTCGCATTCCCCAAACTTGACTCTATCTTTGTTCCTATGCTCTTCTGTAGCTCAGAACCCCCAACAGTGCACGGCATCTAGTGCATGCTCAACAAATAGCTACTGAATGTGTGCGTGAGTCTCCCTGTGAAGTTCTTCCCCTCCCCAGTTGGTCTGGAAGTCCCCCAATCAGTCTACCAACCTCTGTCCTGTCTTTGGGTCCCTCCCCTGTTGCTTGAGGGTGTCTAAAGGTAGGTGTTGCTCCCGACCACCTGGAGAATGCTAGTGTTTCAGCCTTCTTGGGATGCTTTATGCCTTTCTCTCACTGTGCTCCCGGCCCTACGGCTTCAGTGCCTGCACGTTTACTGGTTCTTTCCATGGTTTTACTCCTGCTTCTAATGCTTCTCTCATGGGAGCCCCAGCAGGGGAACTCTTTCAACCTTTCCCTCCCATGTTCTTGATGATCCCGCTCCAGATGGAAAGACCTGTGGCAACAACAACAACACACACACAATACACACACACGGACCACCCCCAGATAGTTTGATTCAGTGGACCTGATGTCGGTTCTGGACATTCGTGTTTTGGACAAGGCCTATGGCCTTCCAAGGGATATACAGTGTTGTGGAGCACATGGCCTTAGGTCATCAACTCCTGTAAATGGACATCTGGAGGAACAATCAGTTTGGACTCAGCCAGAACAGTCACCCACAAAATGCTATCTTCTAAGGAGACAAGGTTAGCATCTTTTATCTTACTTGAGCAGCACCATACGTAAATATGGATGTCATAAGTTATTTTGTGTTTCTATGTCAGGGTCGCAGTTGTAACAGGGATAGTAAGCCCTCATCCCTGGTAGTGTACCAGGAAAGATTGGATGACCTTCACTTTGACACTCAGAAGGCATATCTCCACAGAGTTGGTCTGCCTGTAAGATGCTGTGACGTATTAGCTAATAGCACACACGTATTCAACCCCTCTTTGGCATCGCAAGAGGAGAGGAATACATAGACATGCATAGAGTCTAGAAGGATAGATACATCCCCTGTTGATGCATTCATTAGGTTTCCTTGGCAAATAAAATTCACTCTTATTTGAGCACTTCCTCAGTGCCAGGCACCAAACTGACCTCTGGGGCTCTGAGGATGAACCAGAGTTCCTGCCCTCGTGTGGTTTCTATCCTAATGGAGGTGATAGACCAGTGGTTCTCAACCTTCCTAATGCCGAGACCCTTTAATACAATTCCCCATGTTGTGGTGACCGCCCCCCCCCCAACCATAAAATTATTTTCAGTGCTACTTCATAACTGTAATTTTGCTACTGTTATGAATCAGGCGACCCCTGTGAAAGGGTCATTTGACCCCCAAAGGGGTCACGACCCACAGGTTGAGAACGGCTGCAATAGACTATGAATAGGCAAATTTATGCCACTTACCTAAAGACCATGATCAGGCATGATAGACAGGACAGAAAGTGGTGAGTGTCCTGTGAGAGGGCCAAAGAGGAAAGGTATTTATACAGTAGAGGTATTCTTGAAGGCAAAAGCAGTGGCATGTAAGCGCTGGGAGGAAAAAAGCAATTAATTCATGTAATGGCATTTTGATGCATGGAGTACCAAACCCAAGCGAACAAAAGCAAAGCACACCCTACCAGCTAAGACACCGGATGGTGCAGCTTTGGTTATTAACATGGCCCACTGGAGAGCGGGCGCAGAGGCTCTATGGACTATTTCTCTCTCTCTCATCACCTCAACCCTGGGAACAGGTGTGCTTGATGGCACTGAATGAGTGGGACCTTCTTAGTTGATCTGATGAAAGACTCAGAGGAATAAGTTACTTGACAATGAAACAGCATTTTAGATTTGAAAGTTGTTTATGACAACTACGAATCCCAAGTGTGTCAAAGGAACAATTTGTGATTCATTTGGGGAAAACTATCTTTCTTCGAATGAAATGGTTCCTTTCCATGAAGTTGAAACAGGAAAATGCCCCTATTTTGAACCTATAGTTGAAGGAGCTTTGTAAGCAAGAGCCCCTTTCCAAGTCACAGAAAGGGGTTGCCAGACTGTCGTCCCATGAGGAGGAAAATGAGCAGATTTATGAGCAGTCAAAGGAGGTGTTTCCTTGGAGGCAACCCTCTTCCCCTGCCCCCACCCCCACCCCCCGTGCTCACCACTCCCTGCTCCCACCTCTTAGAACGCACTTGGATTGGCAAGTGCACCTGATCACTGAATCAGACACCCGTAGACCTATATTGCCCATTTTGATGGACTGCTGTTTCAGTGTTCCTCTGTTATTTCTTACTACAGCCTGTATTGAGAAGCAGCATTCAAGAAATCAAGCTACTTGTTGCAGTGGGCAAATTGGCTGCCAACACTTCTTCATCTTTTAAATGGGTATTTAACATTGTTATATTTTGTTTTATTTTTAATCATTTTATTGGGGGCTCTTACAACATTTTATAACATACCATACATCAATTGTGTCAAGCATATTTGTACCTATGTTGCCACCACCATTTTCTAAACATTTACTTTCTATTTGAGTTCTTGGTATCAGCTCCTTTTTTCCCCTCCATCCCCCCTCCCGACCTCGTGACCCCTTGATAAATGATAAATGATTATTGTTTCCATATCTCACACCAACCTCTGTCTCCCTTCACCCACATTTCTGGTGCTGATCTTTGCAATCAGTTCCCCTCAGCAAACACTTCTTTAAAGTGTTAAGAGCCGAGATATCACAACTCCTGTCATCTTCAATTGCCTCATATGCATGGGAAAGCCGGGCACTGAATGAGGAAGACAGAAGAAGAAGCCGTTGAATAACGTTGCTGGTAAAGAATATTGAATGTAAAATTTTGCAAGTCAGAAGAGCGGACAAATCTGTGGTGGAGCAGCACAGCCAGAATGCTCCTTAGAAACGAGACGGCAAGCCATTGTCTCCCGCGTTTTGGACATGTTAACAGGAGGGCACCATGAAGAAGGACATCATGCTCGGTCAAGTAGAGGTTCAGTAAAAAACAAGAGATGCAAGGAGCTGTCTGACACAGGGGCTGCTACAAGAGTCTCAAACACGGCCACCCTTTTGACGATGACACAGGACCAGGTGGGGCTGTGTTCTGTTTTACATGGGATCCCTGAGAAGTAGCGTGGACTCAGTGACACTGAACAATATTTGTTGAATTAATTCATCTAATATAGACCTACCACCTGGACTAATATCTTTAATTTCGTGTTTTTTAGATACTCCCTGTTCACCCTCATCCCACCCCATCCCATCCTCTCTTGTAGCATAGTCCAGCCTGCAACACTGGTTTCCAATGACATTTCTATTTCTTATAAACATTAACTTACTACCTTGGGCAAGTCTCTAAAGATCCATCACCATAGTCAGAAAACTGGCTGAGAACGTAGTTTCAGAGATGGCATTTGACTTCAGTAGAACTGTTAAGGAAACAACGAAAAACAAACCATCAAGCCCCCAATAAAAGGGCTTGCAGGTCCTTGTTATTCTATTTTTCATTTACGCTTTCTTTCACTTCCTTTACACCCACCCCCAATGTGGGGTGACTAGCATTTGTTAAATGATATCAACTAGGTGGCAGAGAGTTTTTTTTTGGGGGGGGTGGTACTTACAATATTATTAAGATATGAATATCATTTTCACTTGAAGAAAATGCTTATGGACACATTGAGTTATTTTGAGATTTGCTTGGTGTTGTTTCCTTGAAAGATAGTTCTGAATTTTATGACACTTCCCTTTAGAGGTAAGGTTTCTTTGACTAATCAGGACCTTCAGAAAAGTTACAACATCACCGTCTTCGATCCATGCATGAGGCTGCCTTTGCACGCAAACATCCCCTTGACGTCAGGAGAAATTTGGTGAAGTTCTTTTTTTATTTAATCACTGGGAACTGGGGACTGGAGGTGGTGGGGTGCATCGTGGGACTGCACCTGGCTACTCAGGATGAAAAGATTTTGGTGAAATTTGGGATGTTACTAGTTGCTACTGAAATTCTGTCTTCAGCTATTTCCCCACTGGACTATCAATCTATATATGTATATATATTCAGAATGACGTTTATTCCAGGAACATTAAAAAATCTTCCATCAATTGTGCTAGATTGATGAGTGTTTTGTGGTTTATGAGGGCTGGCTGGTGTTAAAAGATTTTGGCATTTGAGTTTGGAACATGCAACTCTCAGCTGGTTTTATTAGACTCTCTGGGTCTGGCTCATGGATCAAAATCACATGTGCTTTTATCAGTTGATGCTTCAACACAGAAACTGTGTGCTCACGAACACTTACGTCTTTGTATTGATACTTAAGTTAGTTGCAGGAAAACCTATGAGCCCTAAACATTTTGAAATATACAATAACTTATTGTTTTAATGCCATATTCTTTCTTAGCTGTTTAGGATTTAATTCAGCCTAAAACTTCCTATTCTGCTGCATTTGAGCAAATAATCACCTGTCTTTATTAAACATGTCGAGGATTATTTTGTTTGATTTGAAAATTTTTATTAGACAACTCCAACTACTCATGGAGAGGCTGTGTGTGTGTCAGAGCAAAACCATGTTCTATAGGGTTTTCAATGGCTGATTTTACAGCAGCCGGTCACAGGTGCCCCTAAGTGGGCTTGAACTTCCACCTTCTCAGTTAGTAGCAGAAAGAGTTAATCATGGGCATCCCTGAGTGACCCTTAGCTCTGCATAAACATATCACAAAGTTTTTAACTTAGCTGAGCAGGTAATACTTTGGGGGATGATTTAAAGTCTCCGTTTAATTAAAGTTTAAAGGATTGTCATTGGTTGGCTGTCAAAGTAGAAGAAAATTTCATGGAAGGTTTGAACTCTTAATGGATTTGGACAATTTAGTATAAGATTTTTAAAAAACTGTCAAATTGGCAGAGATGGGAAATCTTAAAATTAATTCTGGTTTTTTTTTTTGTTAACCAAGGAGTCATGTGTAGGCTGTTTCAAGTTGAGCTCTGTCTTTATTTTTTTTGGACATTACAATTATCATTTATTATTTATTATATTATTTATGGCATATAGTTTACAGTATTACATATTTCACATACAGTATTATTATACATAGTTCTTACAAATACTGTAATCAATAGCCTATGAAATGACTTAAGGGATGTACTCTACAGGTGGGTCGCCGTCTTTTTCCTCTGAACGGAGCTCTGTCTTTAAAGGTAGACATGCGCTCTTCTTATTTATAGCTCCCATTTGATTGTGCTCAAAAGATCTTTACTAATACTGATAAGACTTGTGGGTACAGAAACACATTGAAAAAAGCCTTTTGTACATCGGTTTGGGTTTTTTTGGTTCTCTGGCTTACACGAGGTGGGATGGCCTCACTAAGGGGAGAGTAGAGTAATCGAATACTGTGAACTCTCTACATTTCTTGACCTTAGGTTGGGCATCAGTTGCAAATCTCATTGATTCAAGTCCTTTCAGCTTTAAAAAAAATTAACTTGAGAGATTGTCTTATTCTTATTTATTCAATTCAAGTATAGTTTACATAATCTACCAATAAACTAGTGAGTATTCATTGAGCATCTTCTTTTTTTCATTAAGCATCTTATGGGCTTAGAATTTTCTTACCTCTGTAGTTTAGCTTTTGCCTTCCAGAGGTTAAAATGTTTGTCACAACAATATAGGCCTGAGTATATTGAGCCTCTGGTTAATTTTTGGATGCTGAAGTATTCTTAGTAGTAGGGCTCCAAGAAAGAACTGCAGTGGTTAGTAGGGATCCAAGAATGGAGGAAGTAAAGGACACCTGAAGTAATCAGACACAACTAGCCACTGAGGACAAGAGAAGATCCACTGGAGATTGAAAAACGGAGAGGGATAGGAGGAGGGGGGAAGCCCTGAGGCTGAGAAATGGAAGCGTAAAGTAGTGAAGGAATTAGGAATGATAACATGTTTTTCAAATAATTCTTACTTTCCTTGCTATTTCAGTATGCAACAAGGAGAGTCCTGAAATATATATCTTTTGTGTGTTTTCATTTTCTCTATCTATACATATAGATACACACATACATATATTTATACTTAGAACTTATTAATTCCCTCGATAATTTTGTGGTTAATAATAAGGAATAAATATGTTTCATATAATGAGTAAAACATTTGAAATAGTTGCAGTCTTAATTTTTAAAGATTGAAAAATGTATATTTCACTGGTAAATGACCAGATTTGTGACTACAATATTGTATTTTAAAAATCTAAATAAATATTCTAAGTGAGTTCCAAAGTTAAACATTTCCTAACCATTCCAGGAAAGGTCCTAGAAATCGAGTTTCTTCAATAGGCCATTTGGAAGTAAAAGTTAAAAACGAAGTATGAAAAATGCAGAAGTTATAACGGGAACTTGAAAATTTATATTTAGACTCTTCACCAGACACCCTTTTCTTGGCCAGTTCAAGACCCCTTGAAATACTGCTCCCCGAAAGGCCCTCTAATCAAATCTACATTATTGTTTCCAAATAACACACGCAAACTGCAGATTAATCTCTCTTGGGCAAAGTGTAGTCATCTCTCTTAGAGTATTTAAAAATAGTAGAAGTGTGCTTTTCCAATGGGGATGTGCATCCAAATCACTTGAGCATCCAAATGTGGATTCTAACTCATAAGGTCTGGGGGAGGACCTGCAGGCTGCACTTCCAGCAGGATCTCCAGGGATGCTGATGTTGCTGCAACATGAAGAAATGGCAGTGCAATGAAGAGTCTCTGGCGCTGGATACTTCCAGGATATTGAAGTTTGTTTTATGGTTTTTATTTGAACATTAGGTTGAATGTCAGAGTGACAGGAGCCTTTGAACCTTTAGTGTAGTCCCATGACGTTGACCTTTAGCTTACTTGACTATAGACCACAGCACTTGGGCAGGGACTGAACTTTTAGTTTCCTGGTGAATTCCTGTAGGTAGGACAAAATAGATGCTCAATAAATAATAAATGTTTTAGTACATGAACACAGTTAGTCTTGGCCTAAGAATGTCATTAGCTGTAGATTTTGCTCAAGAACCCGAAAAAGCGCAAGAGTCACACCGTCTCAAACATAGTGACTTGGAATCCACACGGTGGCAGTGGGTTTGGGCCTTAAGGGCTTATCCGAAGGACCACAGTTCAAGTGCAGGCATTATTAAATAAACAGAACAGTGGAATCACTACGTCTGAAGAGGCTATCAACCTGAAAAAAGAAACCGGAAGAATTCCAAGTTTCCTGATGGCCTCTCTTTTTAGATCAAGTTCTTACCGAAGTTGCCACCCCCAAGAACCTTTTTCTCTGGTCTGCCCCTGCTCCGCTCCAGCTGTAACTTCCTCTCCGCCTCTTGAGTCTGACCGCATGCATTGAGCCATGACCCAGCAGCCACCTTGCTGTGTTCTTGGTCTTTTCTTCCTCTTGTGTGTCCTCCAAGCCTTTCTGAACAAAGAGTGTGGTCTACTTTGTTATGATCAAAGCAGAATGTAGCTCCTTCTTTGACTGTCATCTTTCTACTACCTAGAGATTACCTGCATGGCATACTGCCTCCTTTCCCCCACTGGCCTGTGTCAAAGAAAGATGTAAAATTTGTCACCAGTGTGACTGGAATCTAGAAACAAGAGGCAGTACTGACATTGCAGGGTAGTGCTGAATGTTACAGAGATGATGAAAAATTTCCAAAATCTTTATACTGATTTTTACAATTATGATTGAAATGGAAACACAAAATAAAACTAAAGCAATTCTTGCAGGGAACAGAAGGAACTCCCCGCCCCCAAGAATATTGCTTTAGATTTGGGGGGATTTTGAAACCCCAACTGGAGAACTTTTCTAGGCCTCTACATAAAAAGACGTCTGTGGCTTCTCTTGGGTGTCTCACATGACGGGGAGAAGACAGGAGGCTTCAAGGCACCCACTAGGAAAGAAACCATGGTGCTAATTTTTGGTTTGTTTCTTGGTGCTTTTCCTTGGTTGGAGGGGCTCTGGTAGTAGTTGGCTGCTTCAGAGTGCGGAGCATTCCTGATCCTAGTCAGATCCCAGTCAGCTATGTATTCTGGGAAATAACCACTCAGCATAAGAACAGGTGTCCACAGGGGGATTAGCTTGGGGAAGGGTATCTACCGAAGTGTTTTCTTCTTTAATTACTTATTTATTTATTCTCAGTTCACTGTATCTGAGGTGCATCTGAACCATTTTACTAAAGTGCTGTCCTATACACACTTTGCCAAATAAATTTCTTGAAAATTTCACTCATTCGCTAACCCCCTATGCTGTCTCTGGATCTGCCACGACCCCACGTTCCGTTGGGGTTTTTTAAGCCATTTGTGGCACTCCCTCAGTGACATGCCATTAATACGAATCATTTTGTTCATCTCTTCAATTTTCCTTTTGCTTCCGTGCCAAGAGGCTTTATTCTTTAGATTGACCAACATCTAATTTCCCTCTTCCTACCCCTCTCCCTAGACTGTAATCATTTGGTGCCTCAGGTTAACTTCCTTTCAAGCCCTCTTCCTCCTGAGATGAAATGAAGTAGGAAGTCCATAAATTCCTCCACCACCAGAAACTGGCATGTAAAGCTTCCTCTGAACAGATCTTCAAGCCCCCAGATGGTATTAATAACACTATAATTGTGGATGAATGGAATTCGGAGTCTTAAACAACAAACCAGTGTCTCTTCCCTGACTTGGAAGCCTTAATATTTGATCCAGAATAGTGATCTGGAAATGTAGGAGTTGTCCTTAGTTTCTCCTTCTGGATTTTCTTTATTCCTAGGGCTCCCATGAGCATCACCGGGTTCTTCTTTCTCTCACTACTGGCTCCTATGTCCATCTGCACACACATTTCTGAACTCAAATCTAATCGTCTCACTTTCAAATGTAAATTTTTCAGTGACTCCTGGTGGACCTGGGAATGAATTCCCAACTGATATGCGTGGCTTCCGTAGTTTTTGTGGTCTGATCTCTTTGAGTCTCAAAAGAATTGCCACCCCCATCCTCACTCTGTGCTCTAGCCAACACTGAATTGCTTTCAGTTCCTCTAACTCATGGCGGCCATTCCAACAGCTAGTCCTTCGCACGTGCTGGTTCCTGGGCCTGGAACAAACTTCTCTCCAGACTCCTATTCCTCTTCCAGGAAGTCAGTCTAGATATCACTCCCTCAGACGAGGTCATGCTTCCACAATCCTTTGCGCTCAACCCCTTTTACAGTCCTTAGCATTCTAGATCGCATCCATCTCCGATGGATTCTTCTCCTCTGTGGGATAGGGTGCAACTTCAAAGGCAAGCACCGCATCTTACCTTCATCTTTGTAACCTGTGATTCTTCAGATTTTTCAACACTCAAATTTCATGGCCACGAAAATTTAGCAGGAACAAAAGGAAACCACTCATTCTATAAGTTCACACCAAGGCATCTCCTGCCGGATTATCTAAGCCTCATAATCAAAACGGAATTCTTCCTGATTTGACCTAGTTTTCTGCCTTCACCCATGCAAGAAGTTAACTTACAGTCTGGCATATAACACATTTTTAATAGATAATTACGTGACCAACTGATTGGAAGAGATCTATATTTTCATGCCCATTCCAGGGAAAGGTGAACCAAGATATTGCAGGAATTCTTGAACAATGCCATGAGCATCACCCACAAGCCACGTTTTGCTGATGGCAATTCAAAAGCAGTTGCAGCCGTACAAGGACCTGTCAAGAAATCCAAGCCAGACTCAAAGGAGGACATGGATATTGATGCTGACTTCAGCTGGATCTTGACTGAAAACAGAAAGTACCAGAAAGATGTTTACTTGTGTTTAATTGTCTACATAAATGCACTCAACCGTGCGGATCGTATTGTAACGAATGGGAATTCCAAAACTTAACATTTGACTCAGGTGGAACCTGACAAGAGGTCGTCTGTGGAACCGAAACAAGGAACGCTGCACGATTTAAAATCAGGAAAAGTGTGTCAGGGTCGTACCCTTTCACCACACCTATTCAATCTGTATGCTGAGCAGGTAGTCCGAGGAGCTTGATCATATAAAGAATCAAGGTTGGAGGAAGACTCATGAACATTCTGTGGCATGCGGATGACACAACCTTGCTTGCTGAAAGCACAGCAGACTTAAAGAATGAACTGATGAAGACCAAAGACTTACGTAAGGGCTACAGCTCCATGTAAAGTATGCAAACATCATCCCAGCTCGGCCAATATGTAACCTTATGATAAACCAGAAGCGATTGAGGTTGTTAAGGATCTAATTTTACTTGGATCCCAAATCAATGCCTACAGAAGTAGTAATCAGGAAATAAACAGGCTAACACAACATTAAAAAAACAATGCATTTCATTGGGCAAATCTGCTGCCAAAGATCTCTTTGAAGTGGTAAGAAGCCAACATGTCCCTTTGAAGACTAAGGTGTGCCTGACCCAGGCAGGATCTTTCCTACGGTGTCATATATGTGTGAAATGAACAGGGAAGGCTAGTGAACAACTGATGCCTTTGAATTAGGCTGCTGGTACAGAATATCCAATATATTGCGGGGTGCCAGAAGAACGAACCATCCGTGTTGGCAGCTGTACAGCCGGAGTGCTCCTCAGAAAGGAGCCAGGTGAGACCTGGTCTCCTCTGCGTTTGCTTTGTTATCAGTAGGGACCAGCCCTGGGCGAAGAGCGTTATCCTGGTAAAGGGAGGAAGAGGAAGACTCTCAAGAAGATAGATCGACACAGTGGCTGCAACAATACATTCAAACATAGGACTAAATGCCAAGAGAGTGGAGGTTCCGGCAATGCTTTGTTCTGCTGCACAGAGGTTCACTGTGAGGTGAAACTGACCTCAGAACAACAAAATGAGGTGCTAGATCTTACTGGTAGAGCTATATCTATCGGGGAATTACCTAAATATTTCTAACCAGGTGGCCAACAAATGTTGTTTTTTTCTTTAACAGTTTGCTTGTCTTTATTTAAGAGTATTCTATAACTGGATATCCTGGTATACTTGGGTAACTAAAATAAGTATTGCTACAAAATCATAGAAACCTTTATTGTACAAAAAGATTAACAAATGAAGCTCTTGCTTCTTGACACCTCCATTTCTGGGCCCAGGTGTTTGGTTCTGAGGACAGTGTTTGCATCTTCTAGCCCTTCCCGAAGAACCCCGTGTGCTCCATGACTTGTTTTCATACCACATCAGGCGGCTGTTCGGGCAGCCTCAACTGCTCCTTTGAACTAGTCCTTAAGTTTGGAGAACTCAAAGAAGTCTGATGGGGCACCATCAGGACTGCAGGGGGGGATGGAGTCAGCCTTACTCCAGTGAAATTCTTGTAAGATAGCCCTGGTCCTTTTCCAAGAATGAGCAGATGCATGATCATGATGGTAAAAAAATTCCTTGGCACAATTTTCCTGTTCTTTTTTTTTTTTTTTTTCACCAGCGCAGGTTTCCTCCCACGATCACCTTGTGTCTTTTGATAAAATCTTCTGAGCTTGCCTGTTTGGGGTCCCCTCAAACAGTGAGTGGCTACAACCTTCCGAGTTGACTATTTCGCCTTGAATTTAACTGAAGCCACTGTCCTGGTTTTTCTGAATGCACTTAAATGAGATGAACGTGGTATATCCCTGAGAGAACTTGTCTGCAACCATTAGAGACACGTTTCTACATATTTGTTCAGAATAAGCGGAACCCCACTAGAAAATGCTTTGAATTTCCTTCAGATTATTTCTTTGAATTTATTATGACTTTCAATATTCCTACCCCTTCGTCTGCCTTACACAGAACGTATCAAGGTAAAACGTGTCCCGTAATGACATATGTTACCTATCCCAGGAGGCATTGAGAGCATTCTGTTGCCTTTCACTTCCATTTACTGCTTCCATTTCTGAAATTCATAGTTTCTAACTTGTCGAGGTTTATGTCATTTACATTTTCCCCTTTAATGAAGTTAAGTTGTCAGTTCTTACTCTCAATGTTTCTTTTCTCATCATTTAAAACCCACATAACTGAGTTCTGTGATGGGGCCTGTGACAAAGAAAATGCAACCCTGAGCATTAAAAATCATTTTGCTCAAAATAGACTATATTGAGTGTCAAGGTTCAGTGGAATCCTCCCTTAATTATTTTTAGCGTCCTTTATGCCTTCCAGGTCGTCTTTAGACACAACCGTGGTGCGGATTCTCTTGTGAGTCTTTCTTTTAAACGTCTTTTGGATTTTGCTGTGGTTATACTGCTTCGAGTAGGCATTGCTATTGAGTGCCTAAAGGGTACAATGTGAACTTGACGTCTGTCCCTTTAGTTAGTCTCTCATTGGTAGTGTGGTGTGCCTGACCCAGGCAGGACAGAGACACTTTAGATTCCAATACATGTATTCAAATATATTTCCGAAAAGAAAATTGAAGGCATTGTTTCTTCTTCTGGCATTTAGGGAGGCCTGATGCTTCCTATCTGATTCTCATTCTTTGAAGTTAATTTGTTTGTTTTCTTTGGAAACATCTAAGAATTCCACTTTATCAAAAGACATTTGAAATTTCTAACATACTCTAAGAGGAAACGGTCTGGGGCGCACATCTGACCTTCTCGGGCCACACTAGAAGGAGAATCCACCGCCACGCCCACCAGAGCTGATTGCTACAAGGCCGAGGTCGGAGATGCCTCCACCCTCCATTCTTCATTGCCTTCTTCCATCCGAACCTCCCTCCAGTGGCAACCCACTTTTCTGCTGGGCTTGATCATTTGTTGCAATGGCCACACAGAACCCACAAACAATACTCACACTTGTGGGAATTATTAGGGAAGCTGGCAGGTTATGAACTGTGAAAGACACAATTCATTTGTCCACAATATTTTTTCTCAGCCACGCGGCCAAGCATCTCTCTCTCTGGTCCTCAACCTCTCAGCCAAGTGGCCGCTTGTCCTCAGGCTTGTTCACGGGCCAGGAAGACTGCCGTGCTGCCTCACAATCTAAGTGCTGCTCCCTGCTCTAGCTCATGGTCTTGGCGCTTCTGCAATAAAAACTGGTGTGCCAGTGTTTAAGTTCCTGCTCTCCATTTTGGGGGTGGAATTGCTGAGTCCGGTGATCTTTTGAAGGCGTTCTGATGGCAGAGTGGTTAGGTGCTGATCTGCTAAGTGTCAGCTCATTGATTCACTTGACTTGTCTCCTTCAGTGAGCTCCCACAAGGAAACTCTCTGCCCCTGGGAAACCTATACCCATGGTCAAGGAGTGGAGTCTAGCTCATCGCAACCCCAGAGGACAGAGCAGAACTGCTCCCTAGGATTTCTAAGACAGTTCTTCTTTACAGAAGCAGACTGCTTCGTCTTAAGCTCTCAAAGTGGCTACTGGGTTTGAACTGTGGACCTTTGGGTTTGCAGCCCAACCAACACTAAGCGCACTGCGCCACCAGGGCTCCTTTGGAAACCCTACAGGACAGGTTTCCTCTGTCTGGCAGGGTCTCGGAGCCTAGAAGTGGACCCAATGGCAACAGCTTTTGCTGGGTTTTGATCCTTCTATAAAGCCCTGGTGATGCAAAAGCTAAGTGCAACAGCTAAGCTGCTAACCACGAGGTCAGTGGTTTGAACACTCCCACTGACCTGTGGAAGCCCCGGGGCTCTGTTCCTGTGAGAGGTACAGCCTCGCACACCCTGTATGGCAGTTCTCGTACATCGTTTCTCAAAACATTTTCTCTCCACTTAAACCCCCGACATTAGGTCCTCATTTTTCCCCTCCCTCCCCGCTCCCCCTTCCCACATGAGCCCTTGATAGTTTATAAATGGGTATTTTGTCATATCTTGCCCTGTCCGACGTCTCCCTTCATCCACTTTTTGGCTGTCTGTCCCCCAGGGAGGAGGTCACACACAGTTCCATGTAATCGGTTCCCTCTTCCCTACCCATTCTCCCTTTACCCTCCCTGTTTTGCCACTCACACCACTGGTCCTATAGGGCTCATCCATCCTGGATTCCCTGTATTTTCAGTTCCCATCTGTACCAGTGTACCTCCTCTGGTCTAGCCAGTCTTGCAAGATAGAATTCGAGTCATGGTAGTGGGAGTGGGGAGGAAACCTTTAGGAACTAGAGGAAGGTTGTATTTCTCATCATTGTTACATCGCACCGTGACTGGCTCATCTCCTCCCCTAGACCCCTCTGCAAGGGGATCTCCAGTGGCCTACTAATGGGCTTTGGGTCTCCACTCCGCACTCCCCCCATCATTCACTATGGTAAGATTTTTTGTTCTGATGATGCCTTACACCTGATCCCTTCGACACCTCGTGGTTGGATAGGCTGGTGTGCTTCTTCCATGTGGGCTTTGTTGCTTCTGAGCTTGATGGCCGCTTGATTACCTTCAAGCCTTTAAGACCCCAGATGCTATACTTTTTGATAGCCGGGCACCATCAGCTTTCTTCACCACATTTGCTTATGCACCCATTTGTCTTCAGTGATCCGTTCGACATCCTGTGATCACACAGGTTGATATGTTGTTCCATGTGGGCTTTGTTGCTTCTGAGCTAGATGGCCACTTGTTTACCCAGTATGATCATCTTACAAGTAACTTTTTGAGTCATAAAGTACATTTTAAAAAGCCTGTTTTCTTGAATTGTTTTCAAGCCTTCTCAAGTCCTTTGGGTGGCGAGAAAGAGGAAAAGAAGAAGAGAGGGAAAGGAGATGGGAGACAGAAACAGAATTTACAGGAGGATTTTTGGCTTTCCAAATAAGAATTGACTGGGGCCTAACTCTGATTTGAAATATCTGTCTTCTCCCTCTATCTTTCTGTTTCTCTTCTCTCTTTTCCTCTTCTACCCCCTGGTAATCTATTTATTTTCTTTGGAAGTCATTTAGAATGTTTTCTTTATTTGAGGAATTTTGAAAGTTTGACATTATATATATATGTATATAGACATACATGTATCTATACACACTAATATATACCGTAGACACTCGTGTATAAGCTGAGTTTTCTAGCACATTTTTAAAATGCGGTTTTTGTGGTCAAATTAGGTGCCTCAGCTGATTTTCAGGTCGGCTTATACTCGAGTATATATGGTACATTATATCCACATATCTATTCAGAACTAAATAAAATTTATTATGATAGAATATATGTAATATGACATTTGCCATTTAGCAGTAGAGGCAGGCAGTCTCAAGTCATGCTTCTTAACCTCTCAGCAAGGGCTCCTGGTGATTATTATTCTTTCACTATCATCTTCCCCCACAGGCACAAGTACCCGCGCATTTCCCACATGATTCTGATGACCAAGGGAGCTCGTGGGCTGAGGATAGGAGGAAGAAAGTTTGCTGTGTCAGGAGCTCGCAGTTCTACTGTTGATGGGAAAATATCTTGACCAGTTCTGTTTTGGGTTAAGTCTGTAATTCCTCATTTCGTCTTCAGAGCCCAGATCAGGTACACACATGTCATGCAGTCCCGTTCAGTGTGGTCTGTGTGAAAGCCCCCCGCAGCCAGCCCGTTACTGCCCTGGTTACATTGCAGGCACACACAAGTTTTCATACTCGGACAGGGCAGACACCAGTTTCTTGCTGAAGCATGTATTAAGTGGATCATTTATTCCTCATTAATCCTCACCTTTCTCTCTTTTTTCCCTTTGTTTTACCTTTTTAAAAAATCATTTAATTAGGGGTTCATCCAACTCTTATCACCATCCATCCATACATCAAGTGTGTAAAGCAGATTTGTACATTCATTGCTCTCATCATTCTCAAAACATTTGTTCTCCAGTTAAGCCCCTGGAATCAGCTCCTCATTTTTGCCCCTCCCTCCCCACTACCCACTCCCTCATGAATGCTTGATAATTTATAAATTATTATTTTGTCATATCTTGCACTGTCCAACATCTGCCTTCACCCACTTGTCTGTTGTCCGTCCCACAGGGAGGAGGTTATATGTAGATCCTTGTAAT
>NW_022107431.1:83832384-83849815 GCF_000313985.2 Echinops telfairi | reverse complement strand
GCTCTTTCCTCTATTTCCTTTGACTTTCCTCTTGTTCCACTATCATGCTCAGTCTTCATTTAGGTTTCAGTAATTTCTCTTGGTTACATTACCCTTGATCAAGCCCTACCATGCCTCTTACACCCTCTTCACCACCAATTTGGATCACTTGTTGTTCCCTTGTCCCTGGGTTTGTTAACACCACTACCTTTCCCCTCACCTACCCGTCTCCCATGTCCCCCCCGGAACTGTTGGTCCCGTTGTTTACTCCTCCAGATTGTTCATCCAGCCTATCCTATTTAGACAGACCTGCAGAGATAATAACATGCACAAAAACAAGACAGATCAAAACCAAGCAACAAAATAAAACAAAACAACAACAACAACAAACCAATGACAAAAACAAAACAAAACAGAACACAACAAGAAAGAAGCTTGTAGTTAGTTCAAGGAATGTTCATTGGCCTTTAGGAATGTTTTCCAGTCGAGTCTGTTGGGGCACCAAGCCCTGGCCCCAAAGTCTATTTTTGTTATTCCCTGGGGACCTTGTTGCTCTGTTCCCCTTGCTGTTCTGTTGCACACACTTAGTATTTTGACTTGGTGTGGTGGGATCAGATCGGGCGAAATTCCCACACTGTGTTTCCAGTGTTGGGACGTCCCCTGTAGGGCTATGGATCAGTGAGGGATGTCGTGTCTCATAGTGGGGCCGGTCATGTGGCCTTCTCTGTGGATTGGCTGCTCTGAGCAGGAATCTTGTCATCAAGGCTTGGTGGCCCAAGATGTGCTCCACTCTCTCTTCATGTGCTCCCGTGTGCTCTGATCAGGCATGTCCCTCTCATGGAGCTGCAGATTCAGTGCTGTCCTCTGAAATAAATTCTTCTGGTGGGAGGGGCAAGTGTCCACGTAGTTGGGATTGGGGCTGGTCCCTCAGAGCTCTCCACTGGTTCCCTACTACACGCTGGCATGTTGCATTCACATCTTGGAGCACTGGGTTGAAGTCTGGTCCCTCTTTTCCTGTGTTTTAGTTTTTAATATATGTGTATATATACTTACTGTCAATGAGTCAATTCACAGTGACCCTCTAGGACAGAGAAGAACTGTCCCTGTGGGTTTCTGAGGTTGTAAATATTTATGGGAGTAGAAAACCTCATGTTTCTCCTGGGGAGCAGCTGGTGGTTTTGAACTACTGACCTTCAAGTTAGCAGCCCAGCGCGTAACACCAGAGCATATACATTTAATTCCTTAAAGAGTTGTGTTATGAATTGAATTGTGTCCTCCCCAAAATATGTGTTAGAATTATAACCCCTATACCTCTGGTTGCAATTTTGTCTGGAAATAAAGGTATTTAAAAAAATTATGTGAATTAGATGATACTCAAGTATGATGTGCTCTAAATTGAATTACTTCTGAGCTATAAAAAGAGCAGAATGGACAAGACACATGAAGGAAGGCAGATGACACATGAGGATCATCTATAAACTAAGAAATGCCAAGAATCTAAGAAATGCCCTAGCAAAGAATATGGTAGAAGCCATGGCTGAGGTGTTAATTTGGACTGCTAGCCTCCAGAACTGTGAGAAAATAAATGACTGTTCTTTAAAGCCACCCTCTTGTGATACTTGTGTTCTGGAAGCACTAGATCATTAAGGCAAGCTAGTTAGAAAGTGATCTGTTTATTAACAAATAAAAGATAAATGATTTTAAACATAGTAAAATGTGGCATTTATCAAGGGACTAGTCATGAGTCACTATGCATCAGCATCAATTCAATGGTGGTGAGTTTTGGTAATTTATTTTTTGCTTCTGTTATAGGATCAATTTTTAAAAAACTAAACTTGATGACACTAAGTTCATGTGTGATCATTCTGTTTCTGTATCTTTAATGATAACAGTATATTAACAAAACGAAAAAAGCAATTTTTTTTTTCCAATTGCATTTGTGCCGTAGTTGTCATTGTTGCTAGGTGAGTTAGTTTATTGTGCCAGCCTGGCCGATAAACACATGTGGGGTTAATTGAAGGGTGGAGAGAAAAATGGCTTGGTGAGCCTCGCTTTTCGAGTTCTCAGGTCTCTTGCTTTGTGATGGTCGGACCAGGGTGCAGTTGCCTTAGCTAGTTCCCTGCTTCAGCTGGCAAGGCTCACTTCCCACAAGACATCCTTGAGAAGAAGCCATATGGACCTATCCTGATGCAGCTCTGGGTGCTGGAGCAGCCGTTTGGAGACCCCTGCCAGCGCTGAGATGCTTACACGTTCACTGATTGGACTTTCCTCCTGCAGTCGGCATCATTGCGTCTGTTTTGTGAGATGGAGGAGGACTTTGTGGATTGGTGTTGGACATATGGGTTAATGGGTTAATATTGGACTTGGGGGCTTGGGCAGCACTGGGTTGGGATGTTTTCTTGATGTGCACTTACCCTTTATATAAAACTCTTTCTTATAGATATGAGTTTCTGTGGATTTGTTTCTCTAAAGTACCCAGACTAACACACTAGGTATTGTCATGTCAGTTCTGCCCCATCGAGAGTCGATGTAAAACAGAATGAAATATTGTCTGGTTCGGACATTGGGCCTCCACTCAAGTACTCCCTCAATGCAAAAAACACTTCATTCTAATAACCTGTCATTCCGTGATACTCATCTTCCCAACACGATCACCAAAGACAAAGCAGATGCATAAGCAAATGTGGAGAAGAAAGCTGATGGTGCTCGGATATCAAAAGATACAGCAGCTGGGGTCTTAAAGGCTTGAAGACAAACAAGCAGCCATCTGGCTGAGAAGCAACAGAACCTACACGGAAGAAGTACACCAGCCTGTGTGATCAGAGGTGTTGATGGGACCAGGTACCAGGCATCAAAGACCCAGAACAAAAAAACATATCAATGTGAATGAGGGGGAGCATAGAGTGGAGACACAAAGCCCATCTGTAGATAACTGGACATCCCCTTACAGAAGGGTCACAAGGAAGAGATGAGTCAGTCATGGTGCAGTGAAACATGCAACTTTCCTCTAGTTCTTTAATGCTTCCTCCCAGCCACTACCATGACCTCAATTCTACCTTTCAAATCCACCTAGACCAGAGCATGTACACTAGTACAGATGAGAGCTGGAAACACAGGGAATCCAGGGAAGATAAACCAATAATGAGGACCAATAATGAGAATAGCAATACCAGGAGGGTAAGGGGAAGATGGGGAGAGAGATATGTAGATCGCAATGATATACATATAACCCCCTCCCAGGGGGATGGACAAAAGAAAAGTGGGTAAAGGGAGGGACATTGGTCAGTATAAGACATGAAAAGGGACATTGGTCAGTGTAAGACATGAAACAATAATAATAATTTATAAATTATCAAGGGTTCATGAAGGAGGGAGTCGGGGAGGGAGGGGAAAATGAGGAGTTGATACCAAGGGATCAAGTAGAACGAAAATGTTCGGAAAATGATGATGGCAACATATGTACACATGTGCTTGACACAATGGATGTATGGACTGTGATAAGAGATGTATGAGCCCACAATAAAGTGATAAAAAAAGAGAAAGAAATGCTGTCTGGTCTGGTGCTGTCTTAGGAATCACTGTTATGGTTGGGCCATTGTTGCAGCCAATGTGTCAATCCAGTTTGTTGAGGTGTTTCTTCTTTTTCACTTGCCCTCGACTTAACCAAGCATGTTGTCCTTCTTCAGGAGCATGTCCCTTTCGATAGCATAGCCGAAGCACATGAAGCAAGCACTTATCATTCTTCCTGCTGAGGAGCATTCTGGCTGTACTTCTTCCAAAGCAGATTTGTTCCTTCTTCTGGTGGTCCGTGATATCATCGATATTCTTTGGCAACACCGAAATTCAAAGGCATTGTGTTTTCTTTGGTTTTTCTTTTTATGGGGTCCAGTTTTTGCCCTGCTGTGTAAGTGACAGAGTGTCTTTTTTTAATACTTTAACGAGATCTTTTATAGTAGATTTGTCCAATGTAATAGATCCTGACTGTTTCCTGACTGTTGCTTTGACTGTAGTTCTGATTAAAATAAAATTCTCCACAACTGATTTCAATCTTTTCCACAAGTATCACAATGTTGCTTATTGGCCTACTTGCAAGGATTTGTATTTTAGGCTGAGGCATCACCTGTGGGAAGGTTTTAGTCCGCTGTACCTCAGGAAGTGTTTCAAGTTCTCTGCTTGCAGCAAACAAGGCTGTGCTATCTGTACGTCTTAGCTTGTTAAGGAGTCTTCCTTCAATCCTGATGCTGCTTTCTTCTTCATATGTGGTTTCTCAGATAATTTGCTCCGCATACAGATTGAGTAATCTGTATGGGGTGTGGGGATAGGATACAACCCTGAAGCACACCCTTCCTAATTTTAAACTCTTGTTTTCTTTGAACAACTGCCTTCTGATCTACGTACAGGTTTTATGTGAGCACAATGTAAAGTTCTGGAATTCCTCTTCTTTGCAATGTTATTCATAAGTTTTTACGATCCACACAGCCGAATGCCTTTTCATAGTCAGTGAAACACCAGCAAGCACATTTCTGACATTTTCTACTTCTAGCCAAGATATAACTGGCATAATCAATGGCATCTCCTCATTCCAACTCCTCTTCTGAATCGGGCTCGAATTTCTAGCCTTTCCCTGTCCATGTACTAACTACTGCAACTAGTGATTTTCAGCTGCATTTTACTTGGGTGTGATATTAATAGATATTCATAATTCTGTTCAATATTTCCCAAATTCTTTTGGATCACTCTTCTTTGGAGTGAATGTGAACATGGATCTCTTCCAGCCCATGGGACAGGCGTCTTCCACATTTCTTGGCCTGGGTAAGTGAGCACTTCCGGTGCTATCTTTGTGCTGACCACAGCTTCATGTCTGTAGGAGAGCATTAAATGTAGGATGTAGGATGAGGCGAGGGAGGGAATCTTCCCTCTCTAAACTTCAGCATGATTAATTGATCTTATCTAAAATATTTGAGCCAAATTGTCAGCGAGTAGATCAACATTGCTGTCCCCTTGAATCCATGAGCAGTTAAGACTCCTGCTTCTACGACCTCCTGCTCTCTTGTGTTAGGCTGGCTTGTCTAGAGAAACATATCTTCTTCTTATCATTTTTTCAAAGTTTGGAACCTGAATTTTAAATCATGCGTGGCAGTTATATACTCTGATGTCAACTGGAGATTATTAAGAGTGAAGGGGTGGAGTCTGATAACCTTATTTGGGTGATGGCCTCATTTGGAGGCGCTACGGAGATAAATAGCTTACTGGAGACCAGACCCACACTCTATGCTTCGTATTCCTGCTGACAAGCCACATGGGGCTACGCCGATGGAACCAGAGCCCTGAAGATGGAGGAGCCACATGGAGACCCACACCAGACTTAGGATGCTTCCACTGCCACTGGATCCACAAGACTTTCCACCCACTGGCCTGTGTTCTTCCTGTATTTGGCATCATTGCATATGTTGTGTGAGTCTGACGAAGAATTTATGGACTGGTATCAGACATTTGGGCTAATATCAGACTTATGGACTTGATCTGAACTGGGCTGGGATGCTTTCTTAATGTAAAATTACTCTTTGATTTAAAGTTCTTTTTTACGCACATATGAATGTTTCCCTGGATTTGCTTCTCTAGTCTACCCAGACTAACACATCATGAAATGTCAGAAATTGCACATTTATAAAATACTTGCCAGTAACTCACCGCCATCAAGCCAACTGTGACTTATGATACAGCAACAGAGTAGAGTAGGACAGAGTAGAACTGCCCAAGACTGTAATTAGTAAGGGAGTAGAAAGCCTCACATTTTTCTCATGGAGCAGTGGGTAGTTTTGAACTGCTGATTTTATGGTTAGCAGTTCAGCAAGTAACACACTACACCATCGGGGCTCCTCACCAATTGTCAGTAGCTGAGTGTATTCTATGTCACGGTTTCACAGTGTTAGATTGGGTTGTTCAGAGAAACAAACTCCGTGACACTCATCTATGTACAAGAAGGAACTTTATAACAAGAATTAATTATATATAAAGAAGTCTTCCCAGTCCAGTTCAACTCAAGTCCCTAAGTCCGATATTAGTCCATAGGCCCTCTTCAGCCCCCCACAGCCACACACAAGGATGCAAGGAGATTATAAACCCGACGTCGGTGGGAACATAGTAGGGCACCAACAGGGCACTCTGCCCAGTAAGCAGGAAACAGAGGGGCAGGGAGAGAGCGCTTGTCTCTGTTTGTTTTGTTTTCATACAAAGGGCTTATGACGACATCAAAGAGGTGTCATCATGCGTGACTTGATTGACATGTTGGACGCCACCCCTTCTCTTTCACAGACACTCAGGTTGACATACAATCATTTAATGGCCACATCTCTCATTATCTTGGAAAGGACATCACTCTGAAGACTCCCCGTTCTGTTGTACAGATCTTGGAACACACAAGGTCAAGCAAGGTCTCTGGAAAGAGCCCTTGCGGAAGTGCAGCGCTGTGTGCGCTGAGGCAGTGGCTAGAGTCAGCGATGGTGCCCATGGGCAAATAGGTTGGCCTGGCAGCTCTCACCTCATAGAGCTAGCCATGGAAGAAAAGAACTGGATCAAAACACACTCTTCATGCTACCACCCCGCTCTCTGATTTTGTGTTTGTCCATGTTTCCAGGGGCCGGCCCCTGCTGTTCACGTGATGGGGATTTCTCCACTAGGACCCAGCATGCCTCCATTTTCTGGATTCAGCACAAAGGCTGTTTCTGATTTCTGGCTTTGGCTGCTGACCATCTGTTCCCGGCTGCAGCTGGTGTTGTTTTATTTAGTGTTACAGCACTCATTACTTTTGTTGGTTCATCTTTACATCATGTTTTATTTATATTCGCAAAAACTTAATATCATATTGTTGTTGTTGTTGTTTTGAATAAAATACAGATTTCCTGTAACTCGACAGGAATTCTGGATCCCAGGGCAAGGGACGTTCAGAGCTGGGAGAAGGGCCTAGGGGTCGTTGGGTTTCACCTTCAAGAAGCATGTGCATACCCCTCCGTGGAGTCAGACTCCATCACGTTCCTCTTTAATGATGCATGCTGGGTGATAGTGGTGTTGAAAGCTTGAAGAAAGGCTAGAAACACAAACTAATGAGATTCAGAGTGCATTTGGCCGTGGCCATGTATGTACACAGGGGACATCATGGGGTGTGAAGAACACACTGCTTTTATGTTTCTTTCCCTGCTCCTCTCTTTGGGCCAATAGCACTCTTGGAAATTATCGCCCAGTGACTTTTATAAAAAGGAAAAGAATGTTTCTTGTATTGTAAAAACTGGTTCATCAGTAGATCACTGATCACGAGTCCCTGACTGGTGTCAATTGGTGAACGCTTGGTGACTAGCCAAAGAAGAGCGCTGGCGGGTCAAGCATCAGACTGCCTGAATCCGCCAAGTACTCCTCGGAAGAAAGACAACACGGTCTACTTCCTCCCAGATCTACCACTGCAGAACCAGTGTGGAACAGTCCACTCTGTCCTACAGGGTCTCTACGGGTCAGAAGCAACTTGACCATAGGGTCGGTAGTAAGCCAGCCGTGGGTACAGGCCAAAAGACTGGCAGCGCCTCAAATGGACCCAGAGACTCCTCGGAAGATGGGTCTGTGGATTTGCTTCAGAAAACCTCATAGAGCAGTTTGACTCTGCACACAGGAGGTCTCCATAAGATGGAATTGACACCCCAGCAAGAACATGCTGATCAGAAGGCCAAGCGGTAGCATCCCTGGCTTTTGTCAAAAAGGCTTCTACCAGTCCATGACGATTGAAGGCCCTGGACAGCATTTGCTATCCCTCCAGGGCACCTGTAGACGGCAGACTAGGGGCACTACCAATGAGAGGGGAGTTAGGGGTAGGGAGAAAGAGTAAACACATCACTGAGGTGAGTATGAGGAAGCTTCCTTTCAGGATTTCCTTTTGTGTGCAGCATGATATTTGTAGACACTTCTGCCGGCATTGTAGGCCTGGAGCCCACAAGGAAGTCGTTTGGAAGGCCTTATTCTGTCCTCAGAGTTACACTGGCCTTACCAAGCTGGTTAATGGTCTAAAGCAGTGGTTCTCAACCTTCCTCATGCTGTGACCCTTTCACACAGTTCCTCATGTGGTGGTGACTCCCAAGCATAAAATTATTTTCGTTGCTACTTCATCACTGTCATTTTGCTACTGTTATGAATCGGGTGACCCCTGTGAAAGGGTCGTTTGACCCCCAAATGGGTCGCGACCCACAGGTTGAGAACCGCTGGTGTAGATAGTTTTCAGCAGTAGGCATCCGTTGGAGTCTCCCATAGGGTTCTGTGCTTAGAAAATTCAGAAGGCGATTGGAGTGACTATGAGGTGCTCCTCCCCCAAGGGCCATGGTGTGCAAGCAGACCTGTCCCAGCTATTTTCCCTCTACTGGTAGAAACTTGTGACCAAACCAAGCTTGTTTTTTTGTTTTTTTTTGAAATCATTTTATTGGGGGCTCATACATCTCTTACCACAATCCCTACATCCATCCATTGTCAAGCACATTGGTACATTTGTTGCCATCATCAGTCTCAAAATATTTTTTTCATCTATTTGAGTCCTTGGTATCAGCTCCTCATTTTTTCCTCTCCCTCCCTCCCAAACCCTTGATAATTTATAAAGTATTATTATTTTTTCATATCTTACATTGTCCCATGTCTCTCTTCACTCACTTTTCTGTTGTCTATCCCCCCAGGGAGGGGATTATATGTAGGCTATTGTGATCGGTTACCCCTTTCTCCCCCCACATTTCCCTTACCTTCCTTGTATTGCTACTCTCATTATTGGTCCTGAGGGGTTTATACATCTTGAATTCCCTGTGTTTGCATCTCTTATCTGTACCCGTGTACATGCTCTGGTCTAGCCGGATTTGTAAGGTAGAATTGGGATCATGATAGTGGGTGGGGAGGAAGCATTAAAGAACCAGAGGAAAGTTGTATGCTTCATTAGTGCTATACTGCATCCTGACTGTATAGGGGATGTCCAGTTACCTTCAGATGGGCTTTGGGTCTCTACTCTGAGCTCCTCCTCATTCACAATGATGATTTTTTGTTCTTTGATGCCTGATAACTGATCCCATTGACACCTTGTGATCACACAGGCTGGTGTGCTTCTTCCATGTGGGTTTTGTTGCTTCTCAGCTAGATAGTGGACTAGGCTTGATTTTTAATGGGCCCCCCCCCCCCACACACACACCCTTCAACACATTATCCACTTTGTCGGCAAAGGTGGCCACTTCCTGTGAAGAAACTGGTGATAGCTAAAAGTAGTTATCATAGTGCCTATGCACTTGGGTAGAAACTTTAGGTATTTGACCTCTAATCCCTGTAACGGCCCTCAAAGTCAGAGCATACCCTCCAGCTTCACGGATAACAAGTTCCAGGCTCAGATAGTCTACCCCATCATGGTCAACATCCAGGATAAAACTCACAGGGACAGACCCTCAAGCCATGATTGAAAGCGAAGCCCCCATCCTCCTGCCAGCACACCTATCGGCACTTCCATTAGCCTCATGTTATGCTTTTCCCAGCTCAGTGAGGTAGCCCAACATTTCCCCCATTATTTTTGAATTTAAAAAGAAGATGATACTATCAATGCACTGGGCTCCAACAGAAGAACAAACAAACAAGCACCTGTTAAGTCAGCCTCTTACACGTCCGTTTGGGTTTTCAGAACAAGGTAATGGGCTTGCTTGCCGTGAGCAATAGGATCTGGGGACGAGAGAGCATGAGGTGTAGACAGGGCCCTTAGACTGACACAGACGAAGCAAATGAATTTGACTATTCAGTTCACATCGACCTGCGGGCAGGCTGTCTTAAGATCCTGCCTCTGGCTCTGGGCACACTGGCTGCTCTAGGTAGAAGTCAGCAGAACATATGGAGAACAGAGGAGAAGCCTTCCATCAGCGCAGGACATGGACGTGACTTGCTCATATTTCGTACAGATCAAAACGGAGTGTGCCTACAGGTGATCGGCCCCAGGCTAGTGCACAGCTGGGCAGGCGAGGGGGAGTGTGGACACATGCTCCTGAAGCACAATCCGAATTCTCCAGGCCCCCCTTCAAGCCACACCGCGGTCCAAATAAATGTGCGGAGCAGTCCAGCATGGCCTGCCGAGGGTCAGAGCCACCCAGCCTCATGCCTCCTGGGAGGCTTGCTGTCATTGGGGGCATTTCCTGCCATCATGTTCATTTACCTGATATAGAAAACGGTCCTCCCAGTGGTTTCGTGCAGCTTTGTGGGAAAAGAGTTTCTGAGTTCTAGCCACAGTTGCGCGGTCCCATCACTCAGGACCCCACCTGTGCTGCTCTGGGGAAAGTGCCTTCTTTGTCATCCTCCCTCCCGGGAGTGGCAGGCAGATGCGGCCTCAGAGGGAGGGTAGGGAACTGGGTGTCCTCCAGCTGGGGATTGTTAGACACAATCAAGCAGCAGCATTAAAAGGCGGCGGTGGGGTCTGAGCGCCTCGATTCCTCACGATGGCCGGCTTGCCCGGGGGAGCCATCTGGACAGAGGAAATTTGCCTTAAACCTTGGCAAGAGAACTTGGTTCTGTTTGAACTTTGTTTAAAGCCCCCGAGTGGGTGATCATTTTGTGTAAACTTTTCCTTAAAACAAAGAGTGGGAGATCCCTGCAATTAACAACAGGAACCTTCTCCCCCTCTTAGCAGACTTGCTGGGGAAGAGGACACAAGGGGCTGCTCTGACAGCCATTAGCGAGGTCCGGCCAGCAGGATACCGCGGGGCGGGGTTTGGTGGACTCAGGTGTGTCAGCCCATTGCCCTTCATCCTTCTTTGGACCTTCTCTCTGGGACCTCTCCCCTTGCATGGCCGAAGGCTTCGCCGCTAACTGCTGGACAGTCGCGATTTAATTGTCAGCAAAAGTCCCCGAGCTCACGGGTCCTTCTTGCGGACGGAGTCACGCACTGCTCACAAATAATGCAATGTACCACTCTGATCCGACAGGGCCACACATCTGCTCAGTTACAAACCCAGCAGCTTTTCTCCCAGAGCCCTCTCTGTCTTTCCTGCCATTCAAATACAGGGCCTCGGCCAGATTCACAGAGGACCATGAATGAAGTGAGCAGTTGTGTCTTCAATTCACAAGAGGTCATATGACATATGTGCTTGTCTCAGTATGAACGAAAGCACACGCATTTATACACGAATGACGGCATGTAACATACGTAATTGTTCTTTGTCATGACCTCTATTGATCTACGTGGCCGCTTCATGTTTAAGTAATGGAGCTTTCCTGCCAAAGAAAACCTCAAATGACCCTTTATGGTGATCATGCTCTGCGTACGTACCGATTTCATGTGAGACTAATATTATATGTTGATTGCTATTCTAGCCACACAAATATTTCATATGAGACTAGAGCTTAATTTCAAATTTGTTGTTTCAATGTTGAATTTTGAGTCCCCAGAAAAAAAGTTAACTTAGAAAACCCCCACCATCCAACTGGAATCGATCTGTGGATCCGCCTTGGACAAAATCCGTTCCTTACGTGATCGAGGGAAATCCGCTCTCCCAGACCCCTTCAGAGGATTGGGAAGTGAGGATGTTACCTTGAGGACTACGATGCGCCAGGCCCAAGTCATGGTGTCCTCAGTGACCTCCCACGCGGTGGAAGTTGGACACTCAAGAAGGAAGTCCGAAGAGGAATGGATACATTTGAATTATGGTGCTGGTGACGGATATTGACAGCACCGTGGACTGTCAAAGGAGCAAACAAACATGTCTTGGGAACAGTACAGCCAGAATGCTCCTTACAGACAAGGATGGTGGGACTTTGTCTCGTGTACTTTGGACATGTTGTCAGGAGAGACCAGGCCTTGGAGAAGGACCCCATGCTTGCTAAAGAGGAAGACCTTGGACCAGATAGATGAACACCGTGGCTACAACAATGAGCTCAAACATAATTGTGAGGGTGGTGCAGGACCCGGAGTGTTTCATTCTGTTGTGATAGGGACGGAAGGGACTCGATGGCGTCTGATAACAATAACCCGTGATTGAAGACAAACCCTTTCCCATTCTGGATTCCTTTTTTTTTTTGCTCCTGTCAAATGTCCCAGCAGGACTAGCATTGGTATTTTTCTCCTTTGTGCTCTCTCATTTTATGAATATTGTAAGAGTTGAAGATAACTCAGCAGGCCTCTTGGGCAGCACTCTAGAAACAGTGACTGTTAGATGGCTTCCCTGCATTTTCTGACCTACCTTTGCATTCCTACCCTTCAAAAAAAAATCCCACCACCATTGAGTGGATTCTGACTCATAATGACTCTGAACAGGATTTCCAAGGTGATAGATCTTGACCACGGCAAACAGCCTCATCTTTCTCCCAAGGAGCAGCTGGTGGGTTTGAATTGCCTACTGTGCCCTTAGCAATTTAATGCTTACCTGACAGCACCACCTACCCTTATGCCTGGCCATGTTAACCATAAGGCTTCTGCTTACTCTCTTTTCTTTCTGCTAACATCAAGGGCTGCTGTGTGTGGTACTGTGCCTCCTCTGCGTTGCCATGGCTGGTCCAATTGCTTGTCTCCTTAAAGTATAAGCCCAGTGGAAGGAGCCCTGGTGTCATGGGGGCTTATGCTTTGGCCTGCTAATGACAAGGCCTACAGTTCGAATCCACCAGTCCTTCCTCGTGAGAAACATGAGGCTTTCTACTCCTATAAAAATTGACAGCCTCAGATACCCAAAGGGGAATTTCTACTCTGCCCTTCAGGTCTCTGTGAGTCAGAATTGCTAAGCTTGTGGGGAAGGCATGGCGCGGTGGATACTGTGGAGGCCTCGCTGTCTAGCACAGTAGCTACTGCACAACAAGACAGAGAGCGACAAACCAACCCACGAGTTCCCGTCTAGGATGCTCTGACTCTTGGTACCTCCATGTGCATCAGAGGAGAGCTGTAGTCCTCCGAGTCCCTGCTCCCTTCCCACCCGGGTAGACTCCCCAGGTCTATTCTTCCAAGGTTTACAGAGACCACTTTGGAGATGTTGTCAGGAGAGACCGATCCCTGGAGAAGGGCATCATGCTTGGTAAAGACGGGGGCAGCTCAAGAGAAAGATGAAGGCCCTCCGGGAGATGGACTGATGCCGTGGCCAAAAGAACCGGCTCAGGCACAGGAGCCATGGTGAGGGTGGCACAGGCAGCGTTCCTGGTGTGGTGCAGAGGGTCGCTGTGGGTTGGCACCTGACGACAACCACCACAATTCTCCTGAGGCTCCGCTGGGTGGGCTTCTACCTCCATCGTCTCGCTTAGCAGCTGAGTGTGCTAACCACTGTTCCTCCCAGGAGGTGTCAGCAACGAAAGAACAAGCGTACGAGGGCATAAAAGACAAGAGGAGATAAAGTTTCTTCATGTAAACACATTCCTGAGAGGTGAGTTTAGAGGATCCCAGTAGAAGGTATTGTTGTCTCTTCGTAGGCCTGACCAACCTGCTGAACTTGCACATGACTTGGATGAGCAATTAACGCAGCCGTGTGATTGCTTCACCACGCGATTGCTTCCTCGCAAGCTTGGTGCCAAACGGCAGGGGGGCTGTGGACAGAGGCGGAAGCTGCACAGATGTTAGTCACAAAGGACGGTTGGTCATGTACCCCAGGACCCTCTCCTCTCCTTTAGCCAGAGAGGGGCTCTGAACCATGGGGCTTTCAAGAAGCGGTGGAGACTCACAGGCAGGACACCCACATTTTCCTCACCCAGTCTCCCAGCTTCTCTATCTGGAGAGGGAGAGTCTACCTTTTCAGCACATCCTGTGTGTTAGGAGCCCCGCAGCAGGGTCGTTGGCACAGCTGGTTCAGATGCCGGAATGGTTCATCAGGAGAAAGTTCAGGGTCGCCTCTCCGCAGCTCCCTGCTCCCATCCCTAAACCTGATTACTTCATCCCTGGGTCCCATTGTAGTGCCTAGGTTTATAATTAGGTGGATTCCTAAGGACAAACCACATCCACTAAATATATAGGGAATTCTTCTTTGTCCTGAAGAAAAATCTAAAAGCAATACTTAGGTATTGACTGTTGGTCTGTATACAAATAGATTTCATTTGGAATTCAAATTTAATTTCAAATATATGATTTTTTTCCAGTGTTAGAAACAACCAAATTATCAATGAAAAGATAAGGAGAGTGGGCCCGTGTGTAAGCTACGTGTTGTAAGTCAAACTGCCTGCCTCTGAGCCAATGGTGACTCAGAGCACCCTTTAGGGCAGGGTAAAGCTGCCCTGTGAGTTTCTGAGAGTGTAACTCTGGGAGGAGAAAGACCTGGCAGTTAGGTGCCCACCGTGTAACCAGGGGTCCATGTGTCGTAAGTAAGCCCTTATTTACAAAACGGTCACGTGCTGAACGTCCATAATCTGGTTTCTGGAGGTCTGCCCTAAGGAAATGGTTCCAATGCAAACAGGAAGATCTGTAGACAGACGTTCCATACAGCAAGGTTATAAGAGCAGAGAACCTGAAAACAGCGTAAACAGCAAACTCTAAACGAATGGAGAAGGAAATAAGAACCCAACCTCCCAATGCAAAGAAATAAAGTGCTGAGACCGTTTTGAGATGATTTCTAAGGTGATCAGTGTTCTGAGGTTAGCAGTGTTTCATTGTCTTCTACTTGGGGTCCCTCGGGTCAGAGCCTACTTGACAGCCCTTAAAAACAAACGCCTGCAGTGTTGAGCACTAGAAAGCGCCGAGAGCAGCATCCCCGTGCACAGTGGATGGTTCCATCCATTCCGAATGCATGCCCAGAAGAGAGGAAACACAGCTACACAACGCTGACAGCCCTGGTCTCAGTAGAGGCAGTACGTGTGAAATTCAGCCTTCTCATCACGTTTCATAACCTCTCTGCTAAAAACTACTACCTTTTAAATGATTATGGTTGTTTCTCGTGTGTGTGTGTGTGTGTGTGTGTGTGTGTGGTGAGAAAATATACACCGAAGCATTTGCCTATCTAACCTTTACTGTGAAACGATTACTTTATAATGAAAAGAAAGGATTGTAAAAGATCAGAACAGGCTATGCCAGCACCGTCACTCATTGTCAAGGCTTGCTATCTTTTTAAGCTTGAAAAGGGCACCAAAAATTATAATTAAGGTTTTGTAAACATATCTAGCAATGAACTTCCTGGTCAAAGTGGGAGCAATTCTATGATATAATTCTTGCTAGACATTTCTAAATGAGTTGTGCCCTCTGAGCAAGTTCTTCCTGAGGATCAACAACGAATGCTTTCTTCGGGAGAGTGAAGAACCCCGGTGGCTGACTCGTTCGTAAGAGGCCGTACATGGAATCTGAAGTTTTCATCAATGTACATGTACTTCATAGCTTGCACAATCGCCCAGGACAAAACTAAGGTGCTTTGTGTCCTGATCCAGTCATCTGGAAGTATTCGATGGCAGAGACTTTGGTCATTATGGCCCGGTTTGGGATTGCTCTGCTCTCTTGCAAGTGCTACTTGTGCAGGCAATAGCCACTTTTAAATTAGTGGCGGCATCCTTTAGGATGATGAAGCTATATAATTAAAGGTCTAGGTCCCGGCACATTTAGTTTGATGCAATATTCTCTTTTCCTCTCGAGAGATTGGGTCAAACAGAGGCTTCGGGTCGTGTGCAAACACGACTGGAGTCTCCATCCTACTTCCCTTGCATGTCAAAACTGCCCATGATGTGCCGCAGTAGGAGGCTTCTCTGCAGGAGCTGGAAGATTGCAGAAGGGAAGGAAACGGTGCTCTGTTTGGGTTGGGTCATAAAAATCTATGACTCTTCCTGTCTAGGTCAAATACAGTTCTTTCATTTTTATATCCTCTCTACTCTATCATTTAATTCTGTAAGTTTTGTGACAATAATCATTCATTGATCTCCATGGAAAGACTGTACTTCAGAGCAGTCAATGTGGGGTGAAAAAGAAATCAGAACTAAGGAAATGAAGGGTCCACAAATTCTACTTAATCCTTGCATGGTGCTCAGGAATATATTCCTTTTTAACTTATCCTAATAGGAGCCCTGCACCAGTGCCTGACTGCATTATCTCATAGAACCTGCACAGCTCCCGTTTGAACGAAGTATTTCCCCATAGATTCATCTCTGAGGGAAAGGGGGAGCAGAGCCACTAGACTGGAGAGCAACACCCTCTCACTGACCCTCAGGCCAGGTTTTCAAATTGTAAGTGCCCCACAACGATTGAGAAGCTCTACGAATCACTTGAGAACCAACATAAACCAGTGGCAATCGAGTTGTATGAGACCAGGTGTGGCCCCAGGGTGGTACCCATGATTAACATTCAACTGCTAACCCAAGGATAAGGTTCAAGTCTACCATGAGCCACTATGGAAGAGAGGCTTGACAATCTACTTGGGAAAAATCCATTACTGGAAGTTCTTTGTGAGGATTTCATGAGTGCTACCATACTGTTTAGTCTCTTCACAAGCAGGTAACTGCATTTCTCTAAGCACAGAAATAGAGCTTGCTCTAATCCTTACGGTGTCTTGGCCCATGGGACCACCAACAGTCTACACAGCCCTGATGGTAACCATACGGGGTAGTTCTGCTCTGTCCTACAGGGTCATTGTGAGTTGGGATCAACTTGACCGCAGTAGATTTTTCTCTCTCTGTCTACTCTGCTTTTTACTTCTCAGAAGTTGTTAGGTTTAGGGACACACTCTACACTGCTATATCTGTGTTGACGTAACAAAGAAAAACTTGTTCCCAAATAGGATTATATTTACAGGTATAAGGTTTAGGATTCTAGCACATATTTATTTGGGAGAGGGATTCCATCTATATACTCCTTAATATTCCATTTTCTTCTCTTCCTCAGGCCCACAAGTGACTACATTTCCCAGCCACCTCTAGACAATAGAAATGTTCCCCTTCAAATAGAGGTCATTGAAAGTCCTTAGGCAACCTCCAAGCTCTCCGTTTCCTTGATGAGCTGGAAGCCATGGGGTAACATTAGGGAGTCCTGCAAGGACGGAGCCTGATTCTCCTGTCACAGTGTGAAGGGAGCTGCCCTGAAGACCGTGGTGTCCCTAGCAGACTCTGCATCAGGGAGAAAAATCTTTCATTCATTTGTCCTTTGCACACCACCCTGAATAGCATAAATAGGATAAACACATATATTCTTGCCCAGGCTAGCCTCATAGTGAAAGTTTTTTTTACCGCCCCATCATCCATCTTGGAAATATTTCTCTCATCTCCAAATTTACTTGGAATCTGGCTTAGTAAAGAGACATTGCTGAAAACAAGATTTCCTCCAACATCTGGAGCAGTTTTCCTAGTCCACCTCAGAAAGCCAGCTGTTTGACTTTTGCCTGGATGGTGTTGGTAACCACAGTGCTTTCCTGCACAGGAGGGAGAAGCCGCACTACATAGGAAATGCAGGGTGGGGCTCCTTCCTTGTCTGCAAGATAACAGTGACTTGACTTCCAGCCATTTTCTTTCTACCTTCTTTTTTCCCCCC
>NW_022107431.1:83829030-83832181 GCF_000313985.2 Echinops telfairi | reverse complement strand
AACCTGAACTAGTTCATGTTACCTCTTGAAAATCCTGAGTCGGAGGGTGACCTTTTATTTAAAAATAAAAGGGGGAAGAAAGCCATGGTTAAATATTAAGACCACACACATTCACCCCATTGGAGCCTACCTAGTTGATGGGAATCAGCAGGATTGCAAAATAATTGAATAGAGAATAATTTTTCCCAGCATTAAAATCAGACACCACTTCTGGTGACATCTGTCTCACACTTGGCTAACAGTGATTCATCACAAAGGAGAGATTCATCATGTGCGTCTTGGGGACTTCCGCTAGCTCTTCTCATACATTATGTGTTTCTCATATTTCTTTCTTCTCACTTGGGCTCTTATCGAATGAAATTTTACAGAACATTGTGATGTAAAACCTACGAAAACCTCAAGACACCTGTTGCATAAGCTCTAGTGTTACCATGTTTGGTAAAGAGTGTATGTCCTGTGGAGGGGATGTGCATTGTGCGTGATCTATGCCTATTTTATTCGACTGATCGTGGGACAAGAAAGATCACCAGCTTTAAACATTTAAGAAAAACTTACTCAGAAGAGGAAGTCTTCTCACTGTTTTTCAGCCAATATGCTTAGCTTAGTGTTTAATAACCCATTTAGCATAAAGTAACTCTGTGGTATATCTTTGCATTGTTTCTTGAGAAACACTAGTTCTAACTTGTTGCCTGCTTGTTCTCGGTTCTTTTAGGCTCTTAAAAACAGCCAGTTTGTTTGTCTGCTGGAGTGGGGAGAGGGCACTCCCCTAAACCAGAATTCAGCAAATCAGGTGTGAACTCAATTTCCAACTTCGCTCATCCATTTCTTGCAGAGTTAAAGTTGAATGCCTAGTTTCTACCAGGAATTGCAGTTCTACGACAAAAGGAAAAGCTCCTCTTTTCCAAAGCAGGGCATTGGTCGACATCCCTGCTGCAGCAGCCCATGAACGGGGTCATTACTTTTCCATTGCTGGCTGCTGTCATCCGGCCCAGACTCAAGATGAAGGACGCCAGTACCAGGAGAGGAAATGCTGCCCAGTCCTACACCATCCTCTTGATTGGTGAGGATCAGGCCACAGGGGTTTTCTTTTCTTTAAAAAAAAATCATTTTATTGAGGCTCGTATAACTCTTATCACAATGCATCCATCCATCCATTGTGTCAAGCACATTTGTACATTTGTTGCCATCATCATTCTCAAAACCTTTGCTTTCTTTTTAAAAAAAAAATCATTTTATTGAGGCTCGTATAACTCTTATCACAATGCATCCATCCATCCATTGTGTCAAGCACATTTGTACATTTGTTGCCTTCATCATTCTCAAAACATTTGCTCTCCACTTAAGCCCTTGATATCAGCTCCTCATTCCCCCCCCTGCCTCCCTGCTCCTCACTCTCTCATGAACCCTTGATAATTTATAAATTATTATTTTGTCATATCTTGCACTGTCCGATGTCTCCCTTCACCCACTTTTCTGTTGTCCATCCCCCAGGGAGGAGATTGCATATAGATCCTTATAATTGGTTCCCCCTTTCTACCCCACCCTCCCTCCACCCTCCCGGTATCGCCACTCTCACCACTGGTCCTGAAGGGATCATCCGCCCTGGATTCCCCGATCCACAGGGTTTTCATTGTTGGTTTCCTGAAGTAGATTGTCTTGGTCTAGAGTGCCACTGAAATGTGTCCAGCGTCACAAGCATCATAGCTTGTAAGCTATGCAACTCTTTGCTGACACATGGGCTACATTGGCTGGAATCATATCCAAGGTGAGAATTCTACCCCTGCATCACCGTTGACCTTGCCGGAGAACTCAATAGCCCCGCAGTCCGACCCTCCTGGTCTTTGGTGAGAAGGCATTCACAGAAGACTGACTCTTCATGCAGTGTTTCTCCAGGGGTTGGTTTTGGGAATTTTCATTGATTTAACGGTTTTCCTCCCTCCGTCCTTATTACTCATTCTTTCCTTTCATTTTCATGTCGACCGTCACATGGATTATGAGCATGGCAGCCTGGCCATGTCAGTGTCCTCATGGGTCCCAGGTGTGAGCCTGGGGTCATGTGGCCAGATGTTTCAGTGATGAGAGGAAAACGAGCCCGCCTTGACCCAGATGCCAGGAGACTTGGGTGCTCCTCACTGTTGGGCGAGATGATTGCCTTCTTGGTGGGGATGGAGGTAGATGGAATGATGGGGGACTGGAGGGAGCGGGGGAGCTAGGACATGGTTTTATTGTCCTCAAAGATGAAGAGTTGAGCCTGATGTGCCCTTTGTTCTGTAAAGTCAACCAAGTGAAACATGTATATTTCATCTTTGTCTGGATAGTTTTACCAGCCTCTTGCAATGAAAGTAAGATTTGACCTGATTGTATATATTTTTAATCAGGGAATCCTAATGACAAAGTGGGTTATTCATTGGGTCACTACCAGCAAAGTCACCAGTTCAAATTCTCCAGCTGCTCCTCCAGAGAAAGATGAGGCTTTCTGCGCCTGTCAAGTTTGGAGCCCGGGCGACCCAAAGAGCAGTCCTGCTTTGTCCGTTAGGATCATTGTGCGTCAGAATTGACTCAATGGAAGTGAGTGGGGTGGGGGGAATCATTTTATTGGGGGCAAAACATTTTCTAAAAATTGTTTGATCACTGCTGTAAATGGAAATCCATGACCACTTTCCAGAAATGGAAGATAGTTATAAGGGCAGCTGTAATGAAACAAAACAAGATTACCATGCAGTATAGCTCTGGCTGACTTATTCCTATGTGTGTGTGTGTGTGTATACACACCCGTAGATACATGGCAACTCCACTTGTCCCCCCAATATTTTCATTTGCCTTTACCACTATTTAATTTCATTGCTACTCTTTCTGTGCTATTGTACTTTTCCAGGGCCCTGGTGGCGTGATGGTTACTCATTGGGCGCGCCCCGCCAGGTGTGCGGTTTGAAAGGACCAGCCTGGACCGAGGAGGAAGGCGTGGCCTCGGGCTCCCACGAGCAGCCACAGTGTCGGAAACTCACCGGGGCAGTGAGGTCCTTCTACCCTGTGCTGTAGGGCCGTGAACTGTCAGCATCAACTCCATGGCTCCGAGTTGGGGATTTAGTTTTGCACCTTGGTTCTTTGACTTCCCTTCATCTTCCCTAGTTTTCCTCTCCCTTCTCTTAGA